>NC_136412.1:8195000-8795000 GCF_051521515.1 Lactuca serriola | reverse complement strand
CTAGCTGACTCATGTAAACATCTTCAACCAACTTTCCATTATGGAAAGTGGTTTTGACATCCATTTGCCATATTTCATAGTCATGAAATGCAGCTATGGCCAACAGAACCCGAATAGACTTAATCTTGGCTACTGGAGAAAAGGTCTCATCATAGTCCACTCCAGGAATTTGAGAGAAGCCCTTTGCAACCAGTCTAGCCTTATAAGTGTGTAATTCACCATCCATGTCGGTCTTCTTCTTGAACACCCATATGCACCAAACTGTCTTACGACCTGGTACATTCTCAACCAAGTTCCAAACTTGATTGTCATACATGGACTTTATTTCGCTGTCCATTGCCTCTTTCCACTTGGCTGACTCAGGGCCTGCCATGGCTTCCACGTAACTGCTAGGTTCATCCAGACCTATCAGTGTCTCATCACTGATAAGTGTATCACCTTCTACAGTAATGTGGAATCCATAGTAATGCTCAGGAGCATTCCTAACCCTTATGGACCACCTCAGAGGTACAGACTTGTCAATTGGCTCAACAGGAGTTTCCTCCTCAAGTTGAGTGCTAGGGTTTGAAGTTCCTTCACCGCTTGACTCTTGAATTTCTTCAAGATCAACTTGCCTCCCACTGTTTCCTTGGCTTATGAACTCTCTCTCTCTCTCTCTCTAAAGAAAGCCCTCATAGCTACAAAGACCACATTTTCACTACGTCTGTAGAAGAGGTAACCAAAGGATTGGTGTGGGTAGCCGATGAAAATACACCTCTCGCTTCGGGGTTCGAGCTTATCATGAGTCTCGCGTCTCATGAAAGCCTCGCAACCCCAAATCTTGATATGGTCTAGTTTAGGCACTTTACCAGTCCACATCTCGTGAGGAGTTTTGGCAACTTTCTTTGTAGGGACTAGATTAAGGATATGGGCGGCAGTCTCTAAGGCATACCCCCAGAATGAGATTGGTAGCGAAGCTCGACTCATCATGGAACGAACCATATCCAACAAGGTTCGATTACGCCTCTCAGCCATACCATTCAACTGTGGTGTCCTGGGAGGTGTCAATTGTGAGACTATCCCACATTCCCTTAGATAGTCAAGGAACTCTGAACTAAGATACTCACCACCACGATCGGATTGAAGCATCTTAATGTTCCTGCCCAATTGATTCTCGACTTCCTGTTTAAATTCCTTAAACCTTTCGAAAGTCTCTGACTTATGCTTGATCAAGTAGACATATCCATATCTACTGTAATCATCAGTAAAAGTCAAATAATAACGATTAGCATCCCTTGTGGCATGTTTGAATGGTCCACACACATCCGTGTGTACAAGGTCCAACAGTAGACATATCCATATCTACTGTAATCATCAGTAAAAGTCAAATAATAACGATTAGCATCCCTTGTGGCATGTTTGAATGGTCCACACACATCCGTGTGTACAAGGTCCAACAAACCTTCACCCCTCTCACACGAGCCTGTGAAGGGTGACTTTGTCATTTTTCCAAGTAAGCATGATTCGCAACTATCATCTGACTTTAGGTCAAATTACTCCAAGACTCCATCCTTTTGGAGTTGGCCTATGCGTTTCTTGCTTATATGTCCAAGACGACAATGCCATAATGATGCTTTATCCAAGTTATTATTAACAGAATCAATACACAATACATTATTTCCTAAGTTATCAACCACAGATACTGTTTCATACACGCCATCACAAGGTAATGCTTTAAAATAAAGAACATTATTAAAGAAAGCATTAATCGAACCAACTTCATTATTAAATGAAAAGGTGAAACCTTGTTTATACAATGCATGAAAGGAAATAATATTTCTTGCCATTTCTGGCGAATAACAACACTTATTCAAATCTAAACTAAACCCACTACTTAGCGATAAAGTATAAACTCCAATCTTGGTGACAGGTAAAGCTTTCCTATTCCCCATGATTAAGTTTATTCTTCCTTGCTCCACATTCTCACTTCTTCTCAGTCCCTGCAAGTCACAACAAATATGAATACCACAACCGGTATCAAGGACCCAAGATTTAGAATGGGATGAGTTATTAGAAATGATAGTGTAAATACCTGCATGGTTGGGTTTAACTTTCCCATCCTTCACATCTTGCTGGTATTTTAGGTAGTTCCGCTTCCAGTGTGATTTTTCATGGCAATAGAAGCATTCAGCCTCTTTTGGGTCAGAAGAAGGAGTGACGAAACCTTTCTTGGTTCTACTTGAAGAAGAGCCATCAAGGGTCCGAGCCTTGGTACCCTTAGAAGAGCTCTTTCTCTTCTTCCCTCGAATTTTCCCAATTGCCAAAACCGGAGTAGAGTTTGGAGTAGGAGTGTTAACAACTGACTTCCTCTTAAGACCTGTTTCTGCGGTGTTGAGAAGTCCCTGAAGTTTGCTGAGTGTGACCTCTTCCTTATTCATGTGATATGTCATGCGGAATTGATCATAGCACGATGGTAAGGAGTGCAAAATGATATCTATTGCAAGCACGTCAGGGAAGTTCACATTAAACTTCAGCAATCGATCCACATACCTTTGCATTTTCTGCATGTGGCTCGTGTCGGATTCCCTGTCCTTCATCATGGTTGTTATCATGGAGCTAATGATTTCATACCTTTCTTTTCGTGCACTTTGATGGTATCTTTCCATCAGATCTTGGTGCATTTCATAAGGGTAGAAATCCTCATAAGACTTTTGGAGTTCAGCTGTCATCGTGGCCATCATGATGCATGCCACTTTCGTAGCATCCCTTTCATGTGCCTGAAAGTCAGCGATCTCCTGAGGAGTTGCAGTGGTCACATCAATCTCCTTAAGCTCCTTGTCAAGGACATATTCTTTGTCCTCGTAGCGGGTAATCATCCTGATGTTTCTGATCCACTCATTGAAGTTGGAGCCATCAAAAGTTACTTTCCCACACAAGTTCATAAGGGTAAAGGAGCCATTAGGGTTAGAGTCAGAAGCAGCATTGTTTGAAGACATCTGAAAGAAAAGGAAAAGATTAGTTTAGATATTGAGAGAATCCTTAATAAAACACCCAAATGTAATATTAAGGCTAGGACCCAATCACAATATATTATAACTTAGAAGAGGTATGCCGTAATCCAAGCTATAACATATTTGAAAGGTAGGTGAATGACGATTCACCAATTTCCACCACGAAAACCGAAATATTAAATATTAGGCTTTTGATTGGTTCTTAGAAATTTCTAGATTCTTTGAGATTCAATGAACTTTTCAAAGGCCCCTGTCTTGCCAATCGGGAAAGGGAAGGGTAAGAAGAGGAAGAGTCCCTCGAAGGGTACCAAGGGTAAGACCCTTGAAGGCTCCTCTTCAAATGGAACCAAGAAAGGTTTCGTCACTCCTTCTACTGACCCAAAAGAGGCTGAATGCTTATATTGCCATGAAAAGGCACATTGGAAGCGGAACTACCCAAAGTACCAACAAGATGTGAAGGATGGGAAAGTTAAACCCAAACATGCAGGTATTTACACTATCTTATCTAATAACTCACCCTATTCTAAATCTTGGGTCCTTGATACCGGTTGCGGTATGCATATCTGTTCTGATTTGCAGGGACTCAGAAGAAGTGAGAATGTGCAGCATGGAGAATAAACTTGATCATGGGGAATAGGAAATCTTTACCTGTCACCAAGATTGGAGTTTATACTTTATCGCTAAGTAGTGGGTTTAGATTAGATTTGAATAAATGTTTTTACTC
Organism: Lactuca serriola; assembly: GCF_051521515.1. Lineage (NCBI taxonomy): Eukaryota > Viridiplantae > Streptophyta > Magnoliopsida > Asterales > Asteraceae > Lactuca > Lactuca serriola. The sequence continues at coordinate 8,791,286 of NC_136412.1, read as the reverse complement.
GCCAAAAATGGCAAGAAATATTGTTTCCTTTCATGCATTGTATAAACAAGGTTTTAACTTTTCATTTGATAATGAAGTTGGTTCTATTAATGCTTCTTTAATAATGTTCTTTATTTTAAAGCATTACCTTGTGATGGTGTGTATGAAACTGTATCTGTTGTAGATAACTTAGGAAATAATGTATTGTGTATTGATTCTGTAAATGATATTAACTTGGATAAAGCATCATTATGGAATTGTTGTCTTGGACATATAAGCAAGAAACGTATAGGCCAACTCCAAAAGGATGAGGTCTTGGAATCATTAATCTAAAGTCAGATGATAGTTGTGAATCATGCTTACTTGGAAAAATGACAAAGTCTCCCTTCATTGCTTCTTGTGTGAGGGGTGAAGGTTTGTTGGATCTCCTATGCATGGATGTGTGTGGTCCCTTCAAACATGCCACAAGGGATGCTAATCGTCATTATTTGACCTTTACTGATGATTACAGTAGATATGGATATGTCTACTTAATCAAGCATAAGCCAGAGACTTTTGAAAGGTTTAAAGAGTCTAAACAGGAAGTCGAGAATCAATTGGGCAGGAACATTAAGATGCTTCGATTCGATCGAGGTGGTGAGTATCTTAGCTCAGAGTTCCTCGACTATCTTAGGGAATGTGGGATTGTCTCACAATTGACACCACCCAAGACACCGTAGTTGAATGGTGTAGCTGAGAGGCATAATCGAATCTTGTTGGATATGGTTCGTTCCATGATGAGTTGAGCTTCTCTTCCAATCTCATTTTGGGGATATGACTTAGAGACTGCCGCCCATATCCTTAATCTAGTCCCTACAAAGAAAGTTGACAAAACTCCTCATGAGATGCGGACTGGTAAAGTACCCAAACTAGACCACATCAAGATTTGGGGTTGCAAGGCTTTCGTGAGACGCGAGACTCATGATAAGCTCGAAATTCGAAGTGAGAGGTGTATTTTCATCGGCTACCCATAGAAATCCTTTGGTTACCTCTTCCACAGACCTAGTGAGAATGTGGTCTTTGTAGCTAGGAGGGTTGTCTTTCGAGAAAGAGAGTTCATAAGCCAAGGAAACAGTGGGAGGCAAGTTGACCTTGAAGAAATTCAAGAGTCAAGTGGTGAAGGAACTTCAAACCCTAGCACTCAACAGGAGGTGGAAACTCCTGTTGAACCAATTGACGAGTCTGTACCTCTGAGGCATTCCACGAGAGTTAGGAATGCACCTGAACATTACTATGGATTCCATATTACTGCGAAAGGTGATACACTTATTAGTGATGAGACACTAGTAGGGCTGGATGAACCTAACAGTTACGCGGAAGCGATGGCAGGCCCTGAGTCAGCCAAGTGGAAAGAGGCAATGGGTAGCGAGATACAGTCCATATATGACAATCAAGTTTGGAACTTGGTTGAGAATGTACTACGTCGTAAGACTGTAGGGTGCAAACGGATCTTCAAGAAGAAGACCGACATGGATGGTAATGTACACACTTATAAGGCACGACTAGGTTGCAAAGGGATTCTCTCAAACTTCAGGAGTTGATTATGATGAGACCTTTTTTCCAATAGCCAAGATTAAGTCTATTAGGGTTATGTTAGCCATAGCTGCATTTCATGACTATGAAATATGGAAAATTGATGTGAAAACCGCTTTCCTTAATGGAAAGTTGGCTGAGGATGTTTACATTAGTCAGCCAGAGGGTGTTGCCAATACAGAGTACCCTAATAGAGTGTGTAAGCTTGATAAATCCATTTAGGGATTAAAGCAAGCACCTCGCAGATGGAATCTTTGCTTTGATGAGAAAGTTAAAGAGTTTGGTTTTTCTAGGAGTGAAGATGAATCTTGTGTATATGTCAAGGCTTGTGGGAGTATAGTTAGCTTTTTGGTATTGTGTGTGGATGACATACTACTCATAAGAAATCACATCCCAAGTCTGCAGGAAGTTAAGTCCTGGCTTGGGAAGAGTTTCTCTATGATGGGCATAGGTGAAGCTGCCTATATTCTAGGGATAACGATCTTGAGAGACAAGAGTAAAAGACTAATTAGACTTAGTCAGAGTACCTATTTGAGTGTATTGCCAGATTGAGTAAGACTCAAAGCCCGAGTATTGAGGCTGAGATAGCAGAAATGAGTCGAGTACCATATGCTTCGGCTGTAGGATCGATCATGTATGCTATGACATGTACTCGACCTGATGTAGCCTTTGCTTTGAGCATGGTTAGCAAGTATCAGGGGAACCCTGGCAAGGCACACTAGACTGCGGTAAAGAATATCCTCAAGTACCTACGGAGGACTAAGGACTGGGTCCTTACCCTCGGTGAGAGTGATGACTTGAGAGTTGTAGGGTATAGTGATGCTGGCTTCCAGACTGATAGGGATAGTTTCTGCTCTCAGTCAGGCTAGATATTTACCCTAAACGGAGGTGCAATCACTTGGAAGAGTTCCAAGCAGTAGACAGTGGCTGATTCCACTTGTGAATCAGAGTATATAGCAGCGAGCGAGGCAACAAAAGAGGCAATATGGCTGTAGAACTTCATTAGAGACCTTGGGGTTCTACTGACTATAAAGGAGCCTATGGAAAATTTATGTGATAGTGAAAGTGCTGTTGTTTTAGCTAAAGAACCAAGGAATCACGGGAGATCCAGACACATCGACAGAAAATATCACTTTATCAGACATCGCATAGAAGAAGTAATCCTCGTGGCAAAGAGGGTATCATCAATTGAGAACCCAGCGGATCAAGTCATGGAGGGACTAAGTCGAGTTAAGCATCTTCAGCATGCTCGGAGCATAGGGCTAATGGATGATATTAGTTTTAGTAGTTAGATAACTTTGGAAATTTGTAAAGTGTAATTGACATTTGATGATGAATAAAAGTTGTGTTTATTTATGAGTAAAGTGTTGCTATCTTCTGTCAAACTTTACTAGAATTTCTTTTGCATGTTTTGACCTCCAGAATATTATGTTTTGTTTTACATATTACTCAAATTTTCCACAATCGGTCATATTTTGGAAGTAGCTATGAACTAAGACTGTCATGAAGTTGGTTGTAGGTGTCAAGTTTTAGGACAACACTTCATGAGTACTCATAAGTTCTGAGTATTGGAATCAACCCACGCTCACTGGTATCACTTCATGGAATCTATCTCGAGTGATCGTGAGACGGTAACATCATATAAGTCTTCAAACCTAGAGATATGATTTGTTTCCTATGAGTTGGTTATGCATTGACTGTACGAAAATACATTGGAAATTCGATGTTATAAAACGTACTTTTATGTGTAATTTACCAAGTAGTAGAACAAGCATATGAGTCGATGTTTATCTGTTCCTTCTTGGATTAGAATTTGATATCTGGGCCCCTTGATGACTATTTTGACCTATGTACCGGGCCAGGTCAGAACTAAGTTGATGTGTTCAATTAAGTTCTTTGTCAAACAAATCGGAAATCGGGAAAAAAACTGCTGGACAATAAGAAAGACTTTGTTCCATGTATTTGTTCGGCTGATATCTAGAACAGAGGATTATACGATCACTTATCTTAAATGGTGTATCATCATTTTCTCAGTTCTGAGAGACCTTGAAAGAGCTATGATTGTCGATCAGTTCCTGAAGTCATACTTGCAGATATAGTTATTGGACTTATCCAAGTGGGAGACTATTGGATAAGGTGTCTAAGTCCATAACTATTTCTAGTATGTACTTGACCCAACCCGGCATGGTCCATTTGGGTTGCATGGCACCATGCATTGGATAAACTAAATGAGAGAAATAACACTTATTGTTTATTAATATATTATAAGTTTTGATGTATTAATAATATTTTTTAATTAGTTTGATCAAGAATTAATTTAGAATTAATTGAGTGATCAAAAGATAACTAATTAAATATATGGGTTGATTATGTAAATCATCCATAACTTATATAGTGGGCTAAGAGGCTCCATGGATTATCAAGTTGGGTTCCAGCCATAGGATGCTCCATGGAGTTAATCCATGGATCATGGAAATGAAGAGCCATGTTACATTAGGGTTTTACCTAATGCAACACACTATATACACCATGTGACATCTCCCAAAATCGGCTATACATGCATACTTGAGGCCTAGAGCCGATTTTTGAGTGTTATACTTTCTCTCCAAGTTTACTCCATAGCATTTGGTGTTATGTGAAGCATTTGAGGCATCGCACTTAGGGTGCTAGGCTCACAAGGTTTTAAGGAATCAAAATCAACAAGGTATGTTATTTTATCCTTCATTTAATTTAAAATGTTCCCCATGTATGCTAGATACAATCATGAACCTTGGAAATCAATTTTGCATGAATCTTAGACAAACATAGATCCAAGGTTTATTAGGTTTGCATGTACACTTAGGAAGTGTTAGAATGCTAAGAACCCATCAGAACTACGTTGAGAGGCCGATCACGATCTTGGATCGGAAGGTCAAGGTTCTAAGGAACAAGGAGGTGCCTCTGGTTCAGGTCTAGTGGTAGCATCGTAAAGGATATTAGGAGACGGACTCGGATATGAGGGGCAACATCCATAGTTATTTACGGTCAAAGACTTCGAGGGTGAAGTCTAATGCTAGTGGGAGAGAATTGTAACATCCAAATTTACGGGTATGTTACTTTAAATATTCTTTTTTGGATTTTTGGAGGGACTCGACGAGTTGGTGCTTCAACTCGTCGAGTAGGGTCGGGATCCTTTGACACATTTAATGATCGGACTCAAGGAGTCGGTGCTGACAAAGAAAACCCTAATTGCCCGGGTTTGGAGCCTATTTAAAGGCCCTTAGGGCCTTCATTTACGGCCACAACACCCCTAAGAAACCCTAGAGAGCGGAAAGAGCTCTTATAGAGCAAGAGAATGGCTAATTCATCATTCTTTGGTGTGTTTTTGCAAGGGGAAGGATGGATTTCCGGCTAGGCTGACTTGAGGGACTCAAATCTACCATCATTTCGATTTGAGCTGCTGTGGGAGGTATGGATTCATGCCTACCTTCATTTAGGTAATAGAATTCATGAATCTAGGGTTTCTTCTCTTCATTTTTTAGTAGAGATCTAGTGTTTGTGATGTCCCCTTGTGACAATATTATCAGATCTGGACCATGAGAGGTCCAGAGAGTCTGTATCCTTCAGCTTTATGCAATCCTTTATGAGTTTGGAGCCTAGGTTATCATATTGAGGGTTATTTTAGCATATAGAGTTGATAGTGTGATGCATGGACCTAAAGGTCGAACCTTTATGTGACTTTTGGGTTCTAGGAGGCCAGATCTATAGGTTGGTGAAGCAGATCTGACCTCAGAGGGTCGATTGAGCATGAGCATGGGGGAAACTCGCCGTGTCCATAGGTCGACTCGACGATTCGGATCAGGTTGTCCGCGATTCGTGACCATTGGTGACCCGACGAGTTAGGTGAGTGACTCAGTAAGTCGAGTGAGACCTTGGGAGGAATCTAAGTACTCGTATGGACTTGCCAAGTAGTCACATGAACTCGACGAGTCTGGTTAGTGTGGACTTTTGAATTCAATTGACTTTTAGGGTTTAATCAACCAGTGGACCCTTGGACCAGTAGAGGGGTAGAATGGTCTTTTACCCTTCTAGAAGTTATAGTAAGAGACTTGTTGTGCCTTGAGAGCCGTTATTGATTTAGAGTAATTTATTAATGTGATTAGGCGGAGGCTAGATCAGTATTCCGAGTTCGAGACTGTTTGAGATTTCCCAAGGTGAGTCTTCTCATTATACGTTACCTAGTGTGGTAATTAGAGTTATATGACAAAGTATCTTGTATGCTTTTGTATGATGTGATTTCTATGTGATTTATGCTATGTATGACTCAAAGTTTATAGAGTTAGGACCGGAAGGTCCACAGAGTTAGGACCAAAGGGTCCACAGAGTTAGGGGACTGGAGGGTCCCACTGAGACACATTAACCAGAGGTTCATACAGAGTTATAGCCTCAAATGGCTAATATGTGTTGTATGTGGTATGTTGGGGAACTCACTAAGCATTTATGCTTATCGTGATATGTGTTATGTATTTCAAGTACTAGCGACGATCACGGGAAGGCACCGGCATGATTTGTACACACTGACAAAAGATTATGTTTTCTTGAGATTCTGGGATATGTTTATTGTGATGACATTTGATAACATGAGATTAGGGAATAATATATGATTTTTATTATGTTGAAAAATGAAAAAAAAAATTGAAATTCTCGTCATCACATCTGGAAGGGCTAACACCGGGGCTTTGCATAATCTTTGGCGAAGCGCCTCAAATGAAGCCTGCTGCTTTAGACCCCAACTAAAAGTCATGCCCTTCCGGGTCAACCTGGTTAGAGGAACGACAATCTTGGAGAAATCCTTGATAAATCTCCGATAGTAGCCGGCCAATCCCAGAAAGCTCCTGATCTCAGTGGGGGATCTCAGCACCTCCCATCTCATCACAGCCTCAATCTTGGACGGATCGACCAATATCCCATTCTGGTTGACGAGATCCCCTAAGAACTGGACCTCTCGTAACCAGAAATCACACTTGGAGAATTTAGCGTAAAGCCTCTTTGATCTCAAAACTCCAAGAATCTCTCTCAAATGCTCCTCATCCTGCTCTCTGGATCTTGAGTACACTAGTATATCGTTGATGAACACGATCACCGATCGATATAACATCGGCCTGCACACTTTGTTCATGAGATCCATGAATGATGCCGGTGCATTGGTGAGCCGAAAAGGCATCACCACGAACTCGTAATGCCCATAACGAGTCCTAATTGCCGTCTTCTGGATATCCTCATCGCCCACTCTCATCTGATGATATCCAGACCTCAAGTCAATCTTGGAGAACCAAGATGCTCCTTGCAACTGATCGAACAGGGTCAATCCTTGGTAATGGATAACGGTTCTTGACTATCAACTTATTCCACTCCCGGTAATCAATGCACATTTGATGTGAACCATCCTTTTTCTTGACCAAAAGAATTGGTGCTCCCTATGGTGAGCTACTCGGCCAGATAAATCCTTTCCCCAACAGCTCCTGAAGCCGTGAAGATATCTCCTGCATCTCTGGTGGCGCAAGGCGATAGGCGCTACCCCCCCAAACCAAATCAATGCGGAACTCCACCTGCCTCTTGGGAGGCACTCCCAGAAACTCCTCATGGAAAACATTCGGGAACTCACGCACTATTGGTACATCATCAACCAAGCTCGCCCTCTTTGCGGCCACTCGTGTGTCCATCACATAGGCTATGAATCATTTACAGCTCTGTTGTGAACTCTGTCTCGCTCTGGCAGCCGAACAAAAAGCTGACCCCGATCGGGTACCCTCTCCATACACCGTAAGTACTCCCCCACTAGGGTCTCGTATCGTCACCATCTGGCGCTTGCAGTCTATAACAGCTCCAAATCAGCTCAACCAATCCATGCGTACAATAACACAAATGCCCCCCCCCCCCATCACGATCGAGACTAGATCTATCAGAAACTCAACACCAAAGATATCAAGTATACATCCTCAAATAACATCAGTAGCATATAACGCTCGCTCGTCAGCTATAGAAACTCGCAGAGGTCGACTCAACGCCTCTCGTCAGATACTGATGTGCTGACTAAACGCTAATGACACAAAATATCGACTCGCACCCGAGTCAAATAACACCAAATCAGGTAAAAAATTCACAAGAAAAGTACGTAAACACACCACAATATTAGCACAAAATCTCAAACTCAGCAATAAAAGATAAAAGAATACATACCAGCCACGACGTCGGGCACCCCGCGGACCTCCTCCGCTGTCAACTGCAAGGCTCTCCCACGAGCCTTTGGTGCCTCGACCTTCACTAGCCGAATCTCGGTAGCCCGTAGAACAGTAGGGGAAGATCCTTGTGGTGCTCCCTACGTCGACCCCCACAGCTATGAACACTCGGCCTTCTGGTGGCCGGTCTGGTTGCAGTGAAAGCAAACTGCAAATCCTTTGGGGCAATCCTTAGCCATGTGCCCTTCCTTGTCACAATTGTAGCAAGACCCTGCTCGACAAATCCCCTCATGACTCTAGCCGCACTTACCAAAAGTGTGGCCCCTATGGTTCCCTGGTCTCGAATCGGCGGGCTTTGCCCGCTTGGCTGTCAGCTTGGACAGAGTCGGTCGCTGATGCCTCCCCTGAGACTCCGCCTCCTCCCTGGCCTGAGTCTCGAGCTTGATCTCCCTCTTCTGAGGATTCTCCTAGAGCTTGGAAAATGTCCGGTACGTCGAGTTCGCAATGAACTCGTGAATGTACCTCCTTAGTATGTTTAGATATCGACTCGTGCGTGCCTGCTCAGAAGACACATGCTCGGGGAAAAACATCGCCCTCTCATGAAACATCTTGGTAATCGTAATAACAGACTCAGTACCATGCTTGAGGGTCAAGAACTCTTGGGCCAACCATTCCTTTTCCACCGGAAGAACATACTCATCACGAAACATAGCGGTGAACCTCTCCCAGGTCACCGCGGTAAGCTCTGCAGAAGTGAAATCCACCCTCATGAACTTCCACCGGTCCTTCGCTCCCAAGCAAAGCTGGTTCAGCGCAAACCGTACCCTCAGATGCTCCGGACATGAACACGTGTAGAAGCACCCCTCAGTTTCATAGATCCATCTCCTCGCAACTATCAGATCCTGAGTCCCATCAAACTCTGGTGGCTTCGTGTTGCTAAACTCTCGGTACAACAACGTGTCACCCCCCTGCGGCCTGGCAGAGGAGACGGCTGTGGTGGCCGCAACAACAGCATCAACAGTAAGAGCAGCATACCACTCGTCAAAGGTCTCAATCAGCATGGTCTTTATAGACCCAAACATCTTTGGTATTTCAGCTTGGATGGCCGCAGCTACCTACTCATGAATCATCTTGCAAATCTCCTCATCGTTGTCACCACTGCTCTCTCTTTAGTGCGGCGCGTACTCACCATGATGTCTCTGAAACACAACACAAATAGAATCAGAGACCCACTCGAGCATCCTCGCATTCGATCACTCAACCCTACTTGTTCCTTAGTACCCTAAGGATTCTTACTTGGACTGCTCACTAATCCGGTGTTTCCAGTATGCCACTCATAAACTCCTCACTGCTACCTACTCGCTCTCGAAGTATCTCATAGTAGCTGTAATCTCCTAGGCTACGGCATCGCAAATCAGGCCACTGTAGTCCTAGATATGAATACCTAGCCTACTCTAGCATGCATAGCATATCACATAATATCTCAAAGCACATAACGTAAGGGTATTTTGGGAAATCACCGTACGGCGGTGGCTGATCGTACACACTGCTCCTTTCTGCTTTTCTCAAAAGTCTTTTACTCTTTAGAAAAATTGTTCCTTTTTATGAAAAACTTTCTCAAATCCTCAGTTTGAGCTAAGACACGCCCGAAAGTGCATCTGAATCCCTCAAACCAAGGATCTGATACCAACTTGTAACGACGTGAAAATTTAAAACAATTCTTCATTTTTCAAACAACATAAAACTCATTTAATATTCTAAAATCTCATGTTCAACAGATGTCATCATAATAAGACATATCCCAAGATCAGAAAATACAATCCTCTGTCAGTGTGTATGGATCATGTCGGTGCCTTCCTACGATCCGCGTTAGTACCTTAAACACATAACATATAACACTGTAAGCATAAATGCTTTGTGTGTAATATCCCAAATTTCAGAAGTTTGAGTTAAGGGCTTAAAGTGTAAATTGAAGAAGGGACTCGACGAGTAGGTATACTTACTCCCCGAGTCGGTGCGGGTTTCGGGTTGCAAATTAAGTGACCAACTCGCCGAGTCGGAAGATGGACTCGACGAGTTGGTGCTGGAATGAGAAAAACCCTAATCTCGAGGGTTGCACCCTATTTAAAGGATTTTGTGTCCTTCCCTCGGCCTCCTTATTGGCCTTGAGAACCAGAAAACCCTAAGATCGTGTGTTTGAGGCCTTTGGAGGGAGATTGAAGCTTTAGAAGTTGTTTCTAGTGGAAGAAACTTGAAGATCAAAAGGGCTTGCATCAAGAGAGTGGTGTAGATCCAAAATCTACTTCAGTTTGGGCACATCGTGGAGGTAAAAAGCTGTTACCTTCCCTCTTGTGCATCTAAATCTATTCATGTATGAGATTTGGGGCCATTTTGGTAGGTTTGAGATCTATTTTGGGTTTGGAGTTTAGACCTGAGGTTGCTACTTCAGATCTATGTTGGTCTGGAATGTCATAAAGCATCAGTCAAAGAGTTGTGGTTAAAGCCCATTTGTCTTAAGCCCTAGCCCTAGAGTGATTTGGACCTTTAACTCTTTGGTTTCACGTGAAGTTTTCAACTTTACGTGGGGGTTATGCCCTAGAAGAGTGGATCTAAAGTTTGGAGCCCCTGCATGGCTTAAAAATCCTCTGTATGGATAAAGGACTGAAGAGACTCTGCGAGTTCCTTGGGTGGACTCGACGAGTTGGAAGAACAAATCGGCGAGTCTGTTGAAGATTGCCTTGGACTCGGCGAGTCTATTCTTAGACTCGGTGAGTCAGGTCGTAGAACCCCAACCTCTTCTGGTTAAGCTTCATATCTATGAGTTGATTGACGACTCAGTGAGTTGGTCAACACAGAATTCTAAGATCGTTCAACTCGACGAGTCCTTAGGTGACTCGACGAGTTGAGTCGTGTTATGGGAGTCATCTGAGTATAAGAACTCGACGAGTCGACGGGTGGACTCGGCGAGTAGAGTCAATCAGGAAGGTTAACTTTGGCTAGGACTTTGACCAAAGTTGACTTAGTTGACCCTGGGAGGACAGTTAATCTAAGTGTTGTTATTCATATTGGTTGCTCAGGGAGCTAGAGGAGCAGCATTTCAGAGAGTTTTTGGTTAGCAGTCGGAGGGTTATCGGTCGAGTTCAGCAGTTTAGGTGAGTGTTCCTTCCAGTAGGAACGAGTCTACGGCCACAATGCCAATCCGTCTAGTTAGCAGTAGTTTCCGGACTTCGGTCCGATGCAGTACTTTAGTGTGCTTGATGTCTTTGTGATTCAAGCATGTTTTTGTGTTATATGTTCTGAACTTCGGTCCGATGCAGTATGCAGTATATGTGTTTATGCTAGTTGTTATGATTATGCTATGCCATGTTCAGCCAGTTAGTCCAGACATTGATCTGATGCAGGGGGAAGGCCCCAGTTAGTCTGGACTTCGGTCCGATGTAGTTAGTCGGACTTCGGTTTGATGTAGGGGGCAAGGCCCCAGTTAGTCCGGACTTCGTTCCGATGCAGTTTCTGGACTTCGGTCCGATGCAGGGGGAAAGGCCCCAGTTAGTTCGGATTTTTGGTCCGATGCAGTGGGCAAGGCCCAGAATGTGCTTTAGATGTTATTGTATGGTATGTGGTAGTTTGGGGAGCTCACTAAGCTTTGTGCTTACAGTTTCAGTTTTGGTTTTAGGTACTTCTGCAAGCAAGGGGAAGAGCTCGGATTGATGGCATGGCACACACCACCGTTGCAGTTTATTCCTGGGAGTTTTATTTAGATATTTTGATATGATATTAACTTCAGTCACTACTAGAAAAACAGCCTTTTACGACGCGCAATTTATGATACGCATTGATTTTTGATACGCAAAAGTGGGTAACCTAAAAATAATGTCAACTTTGTAAAAATTTTAAGGATTTCAGACGCGCATTTTTGCGTACCCTAAAATTAGTGTCAGAAAAAAAACACAGAGGGCGCTTATTATAAAATGTGCGTCATTTAGACATGTCGTTTTATATTTTTTAATGAAACGCGGGTTGTTTAGTTGTTAGCGGGAAAAGAAAACCCAAAAATTAGAAAAGCCCGCTTTCCCTTCCCTCTTTCCCTCTTTGCCCTAAGCACTTTTTGACGCATCATTCTTTATCCCTCAATCGACGATACATCTTTCCCCTCCCCACATCGACCGCCAACTACTCCCCTCGCACTCCGGCCACCGCTATGTGCTCTTTCATGGTCGTCGACCCTCCGCCATCGCCGACCCTCCGCCATCGTCGACCCTCCGCCATCGTTAACGTCGAGACGAGCAGTGGTAGAAATGATGTCAGAGAGTCCTCTGGTGTCGGGGTTATCACTGGCGGCTCATCCGAAGATAATGAGAGTGGCACAGCAAACCAAATTTCAGGGGCAAATTTGTCGATCCAATTTTAGGGTTTATTCCCACTCATCATTTCATCGCATCCTCTTTCAATATCTTAGTGTAATCTCTCTCACAACACAAAGATAATGATGCATGAACTGAAACGTTGACTTCTTCATCGTGGAAGTACTCCGTCTTCATTCTGCTATGGTACGTCGGTAATCCGTCACCTTCCAAGCAAGATTTCGCATTCTCCATTCAAATTCGGTGCTAGGGTGAGCTCGATGGAGCTGCTTCTTCGTAATCCCACTGTCACCCTCTTCATCTATTAAGTTTCCTTCTCCGCCGACCTTATCTGATTCCCCATAATCCCTCCAACACTCCTCGACATCTACGATGGTTAGTACTTCTCGACTCGGTCCTGGTCTTAGTCTTTGCTAGTATGCTTGTTTTCTTCCCCTATTTACTGTTAGGATATATTTGATTTGTGGTCAATGTTCTTATTGATCAAAATTGTTTGTCTCAAAGAATTGATCAAAGTTTTGAAAAAGAAAATGATTCCAGTTAGCAAAAGAGATGATATAAAAGGTAAATTTCTTTTCATTTTAGTGTTTTCTTCCATGAGATTCTCTAAACTCTAAAGATTCTTTTCTTCCTGTTCACAGCCATAGCTTCCATCTCTACTGGAAATAATGAATTTATTGGAAATTAATTGCTGAAGCCATTGATAAAATCGGTCATGATGGAATAATTTCTATTGAATCTTCTTCATCAAGTGAAACTTCTGTGATTGTTGAAGAAGGAATGAAGGTATCAAGTGAAATACATCTTATGATATTTTATTCATACATTCTTTTTATCTTTTTCATTTTCATATTTTAATGTCTATTCAGGAATACTTTCCCTACAGATCGACAAAGGATACATGTGTCCTCATTTTGTCACAAATCAGAACAAGTTGTCTGTGGAATTTGAAAATGCTAAAGTCCTGAAAACAGATCAGAAGATATCATCTGTGAAAGAAATTGTCCCATTGCTAGAAAAGTGTACTCAATTAAGTGTCCCTTTGCTCATTTTTGCTGAAGATATCTCAATCTCAGTTCTTGAAACCCTAATTGTTAACAAAAATCAAGGTTTACTTAGGGTTGCTATTGTGAAATGTCCTGGTGTTGGGGAAAGAAAGAAAGCTTTACTTCAAGATATTGCCCTCATGACAGGTAATTCTGTAACAATTTAAATATTTCATATATTACATTTTGAAGACTTATTTTATGCCACCTTTCTGCTGACATTTATCATGTTAAAATAGGAGCTGATTTTTTATCTGGAGATTTGGGTTTATCTCTAGAATATGCAACCTCTGATCAGCTTGGAATTGCACAAAAATTAACTATAACAAGTAATTACACAACTATTGTAGCTGATCCATCCATGAAAGCTGAAATCAAAGCAAGAATTTCACAAATAAAGAAAGATCTTTCTGAAACAGATAGTTCTTATCTTTCCAAAAAGCTCAGTGAACGAATTGCAAAACTCTCTGGTGGTGTTGCCATTATCAAGATCAGTTTATTTATTAATTATGACTAAAATAATGTATATATAATGAATTGAAAGAATTTTGGTTATCGGTAGGGGCCTACACTGAGATGGAACTAGAAGATCGAAAGCTAAGAATTGAGGATGCAAAAAATGCCACGTATGTAGCCATGGATGAGGGTATTGTGCCTGGTGGTGGGGCCACTTATATTCATCTTCTTGAGGAAATTCCATCCATTAAAAAGTTAATGGAAGATCCAGATGAAGAAAGTGGTGTCAACATCATAGCATCTGTATGTTTCTGTTTCCTACGTTCTTTCTACATTAAGTCAAAAAGTCAAAAAGAAAACTGATATAGCTTACTAGATTAAGTTACTTACTAATCATGTATTACAGGGACCAAAATTAGACATATGCCCAACTGTTCACTCACCCCTTTTAAATAACTATAGGAAATTAGACTAATTTAAATATTTTAAAATCATCACAAGCTTATATTTTGTTGTTGACCACCCTTTTTTCAAAATCATCCTGCATTTTCACCTTCAACCTCAATAATTTGTGATAGGTCTGGTTTTATAAAAGGAAGATGCAACATGTTTCATTTATTAAGTGAGGTTTTTTGGCTTAACGCATTAAGTGATTATGCATAGATTAATTAAAAAAGAAAGAGACATATATAGCTATCCATATTAAGTGCTTAACTCATTAACTCAAAAAGAAACACCACCTCAATCTGGTTTAATATGGTATCGAGGTATGTTGGAATGCTCTTTGTGAAGAGTAGCGGAAAGCCAATGGAGATGCTGGGAAAGCTAAATGAGCTCACAGGCTTTGCTCCCGATGAAGAAATAGAACTGTTTGAGGTCAGCCTTTTAGTCTATTGTATTACTTATAATGCTATATATATATATATATATATATATATATATATATATATATATATATATTTTCCTAAATTACCCTTGTCATTCAGGAAATCAAATTCGAACCTAATGTCATGTGTGAACACATTGATAAGAAGCTAACATTTTGAGCTAGTCAGGTAAATATTCAAGTTTTTTCTTTTTTTTCATATATTTATGACAGTTTCTTGATTTAATTTAATCAATACATTTTTGGTTTTATAGCTTGAAGATGGGGAAAATATGGCGATAATGGAAGGTGTGCTTTTCAGTTAAGGGCTGTTTACAAGAGCTATATTGATAAGAATGTTTGGGTTGATGAAAGCGAATAGCTCTGGAGTTAGAAGAGGAAAAGAAAGCTCAAGCTGAAAGAGATAAGATGCTACAAATGCAAGTGTTGCATTCTTTATTTAAATTGTTAGTATGAAACAAAGAGTAGATTAGATGAATGCAAATTTATATATTGTAAGAAATAGAATTGTATGACATTAAATTTTATGCAATTTATTGTATTTTTTGTATATGGTATTTTATTTCTATTATGATTTAAAAATTAATAAATATATGAATATATATATTTTTTAAACATTTACATTTACGATACGCAAAAATGTGTGTCATCTTCATTTATGACATGGCCTTTCTTGACAGGGGTTTTCATGATACGCATTGCGTGTCATTAACACGCGTGTCGTAAGGTTACGACACGCGGATGCGTGTCGTCTTCCTTTATGACAGGGGCTTCCTTGATACGCATTGCGTGTCGTAAACGTGCGTCGTAGTTGCGCGTCGTCTATAGACGACGCGCAAAAGCGCGTCGTCTCTCTTTATGACAGGGTCTTCCTTGACGCGCATTTGTGCGTCCTCTGAGCCTTTTACGACATGCAATGAGCATCGTAAAAGGCTGTTTTTCTAGTAGTGAGTTTTAAATTGATACATTTACTATGGCATTTTGAGACATACGATTTATGGTTTTATTATCTGATAGTTGATGCTGCGATTTTTATTAATATTAAAACAAAAAAAAATTTGGGTCGTATTTGGGGTCGTTACAAGTTGGTATCAGAGCCTGTGTTTGAGGGATTTGGGAACGCTTTCGAGTGTGTGTGAACTCAAACTGAGGAAATGGTAAAAGAAAAAGAGTTTTCTTAAAAAGAGAAAAGGCTGTGGTGCATGCGCTCAGCCGAGCTCAAGTAAGTACTCCCAAATTACCCATAAAAGTTTATATTATGTTTATCAGCTTCAGTTTTAGTAGAATAACATGCTAGAATAGGACTGAGGATCTAGGGAGGATGCCTTATGTGCCTGCTATATATGTGTTTCATTTTTATGAGAATTGCATGCTAGTATTGAGTAGATAGTAGTAGGATAGCCTGCTTAGGTTATGCCTGATAGTATGAGCTTAGCATTTTATGCTAGTACAGTTTCTCATTATGAGAATAGAATTGCTTGAGTAATTCCTGTGTCTGAATGCTGCTTGATTTGTGATCTGTGGGACTCTGAGTAATGGAAGTTAGCCATTAGGTGAATACGTTACTGTAACAGCCCGAAATTTCAGGTATTGTTATATTTATGATTTTGGGTGTTTTAAGAGGGGACTCGGAGAGTTGGAGCTCAGACTCGCCGAGTAGGATCGCAGATCTGGTCGCGGGTTCGCGACTGGACTCGACGAGTCCGGATCTGGACTCGGCGAGTCCGCGCTGTTTAGCGAAACCCTAACCGTCCAGGTTTGGGAAATATATCAGGGGCCTTATGGCTGTCATTATTCACCCTAGTCCTTTGAGAGAAACCCTAATTCAATTGTGAGCATCTGGAGCAAGGTAGAAGACCATTATTGATCTTGGAAGTGTTATTGTGCAAGGAGGAGGAGGCTTGGTTAAGAGAACAACAGGAGAAGCCATATTCTGAGGGTTGGGGACACAGAGCAACGTTATTCAGGTAATATTCCGATTTGTTCCCTTCTATGTTGATGTGCATATGGATTTAGGGTTTATTGAACCCTTTTGTGGCTAGATTGAGTGTTTCCTTAGTCCCACAAGCGATTGGAACCCTATATTGGGACCCTTGGAAGTCCAGAATGTCCCATGCCTGAGCTTTTCGGGAATCAATGGAGGTTTTGGATTGGAATCCTTATGCCTTAGGTCAAAATGTGAATTATGAGTCATGGAGTGTATTATGAGCACCGAAATGAGGACTTTACATGATAAACCAGTCTAGGAAGGCCAGACCTATGAATTGTCGGAGCAGATCTGATCTTAGAAAGCAGTTTGAGCGGTTGCATGGCATGGACTCGCCGAGCCCGATGAATAGACTCGGCGAGTAGCTTGAAGATTAACTGGGACTCGTCGAGTTGTTCTTCAGACTCGGCGAGTTGAGTCGGGGTGGCCCCGC
Organism: Lactuca serriola; assembly: GCF_051521515.1. NCBI lineage: Eukaryota > Viridiplantae > Streptophyta > Magnoliopsida > Asterales > Asteraceae > Lactuca > Lactuca serriola. Next base: position 8,774,348 of record NC_136412.1, on the reverse strand, counting down.
GGTTCTTCCAGGAGAAACTCGTTGAGTCAAGGGGGATACTCGACATGTAGAAAGGGAATCTTAGAGAATCGGTGAGTTGAGGGCGAGTGGACTCAGAGTTGTTGAACTCGGCGAGTCTCGGGGTGACTCGGCGAGTTTGGGGACTCGGCGAGTCATAGGGTTGACTCGGCGAGTAGGGTCAGTCAGGGGTTGACTTTGACCTTGTCTTTGACCAAGGGTTGACCAGTGGTTCCAGGGGTATTTTGGTAATTGTTGTTTACTGTTTGAGTTCAGTGCATTGGTGGCTGTCCAGAGGTGGAAATCGTATCAGTGATCGGAGCAGCTGGAGCTATCTGTTCAGTCGGCAGTTTCGAGGTGAGTTATCCTCACTATCTCGCTAGGGTTTACGGCACCAAGGCCAACCTTTTATCGGATGGAAATTCGGGTGGTTGTCAGTTGTTATGATATGGGCCGGAAGGCGTTATATGTTGCAGGCCGGAAGGCATTACATGTTGTGGGCCGGAAGGCATTGCTATGTGGACCGGAAGGTCATGGTCTGGAAAGGCGTATGTGTGCATTTACTATGTTGACTGTTTCGTAGGGTGATGTTATGCTAGTGACCGGCTAAGCCGATATCTTGAATAGAGTAATGCTATGTTATGTGGTCTGTTGATCGATTGCTGACTGTGAACTGTTATATGATTATGTGTTATGCGTATGATTGCTAGACCTGGGGTGTGACCCGGTATGCAGGGTCGTTCTATGTCCTGTTAGGTTATGTATGCTTTTATGCTGATATGTATGCTTATTATGTTGTGGGCCGGAAGGCAATATGTTATGGGCCGGAAGGCAATATGTTATGGGCCGGAAGGCAATATGTTATGGGCTGGAAGGCATTACGTTATGGGTCGGAAGGCGATATGTTTTGGACCGGAAGGTCGTGGCCTGGAAAGGCGTATATGTGGTTGGTATTTTGGGGGTATCTCACTAAGCTTTCGGGCTTGCAGTTGTGGTTTTATGTTTTCAGGTTCTCAGGAGTCTGTGACAAGGCAAAGGCGTGATTGTACCGTTCCTCGCGTTGATGTTTTATGATATGAACCTGGGAAAATACTCTGTTAAATAATGTATTGAAAACCTTTTTGTAACAACGTTATTAAAATGAGTGGTTTTTGAAAAGTTTTAATTGTTTTGAAATTTTGGTCGTTACAAGTTGGTATCAGAGCCTTGGTTTGAGTGAATTAGGGGAACATTCGTGTGACTCCAGTCTCAAATCGAGGAGGATTCTAAAAAGAGAAATTAAGATGGTTTTCAAATTTAGTAAAAGGAGGACGCGGAGGTACGATCAGCCGGAGCCAGTAAGTAACCCCAAGATACCATACATGATATTTGCTTTATTGAGCTTGATAGAACAACATGCTAGAGTTAGGCTAGGGACCTTCAGGAATTCATGATAATGTTGCCTGATTTGTGATGCCTGTAGCCTAGGGTCCCTTATGGGAGATTCTTAGTGTTCCTCTAGTGGTGAGGGTTGATAGTTGTTATGCATGTTCTCTAGGGTATTGTGGTAGTACTTCATACAAATATGGGTAGGTGTGGAAGGTAGTATGGGCCCGTACTACTGAAAGCACAGGACCCATACGCGTATCAGGGAAACCATAATCTCTAGGGTTGGGTTGCGAGAGTTGGATCCCAGGCTTGTGGGATGAATCTGAGTTTTGGTTTGGTGTCTTCCAGTATGGAGATTTCGAGGCATGAGGAGAGTGGATCCGGATCAGGATCGGGAGCTGGAGAAGGAGTTCCGGGTGGATCGGTACCGTCTGAGGTTATCGATCAGATGAGCACGAGCGAGTTGGATGCAAGGATTCGCAAGATCCTGCATGATGAGGTTGCTGCATTATTCCGGACTGAGTTGCCGAAACTGTTTGGGTTGATCAAGACCGCCATGGTTGAGTATTTTGATGAGCGCTATGGGGCTCTCACAGAGACGGCTGCCGCGGCGGCTACAGCGGCTGTAGCAGCGGCAAGGGGAGGAGCTAGTCGGGGTTTTCAGTATCGGGACTTCTATTATACGAAGCCTCCCACATTCGATGGAGTTCAGGACCAATTGTTGCTATGAGATGGTTATCAGACGTGGAGGGGTGTTTCTCCACGAGTTTATGCCCTGCTGATCAGAGGGTGAGGTGTGCTCTGAACCTATTGAGGCTTGGAGCGAAGGATTGGTGGAGATTGACCACGGGGTCATATTTCGATGCGCAGAGGGCTGCAGTTTCGTGGGATCTGTTCAGAGACATGTTCAGTACTCGCTACGTTCCGTGGGATGAGAGAGAGATATTGGCTCGGGAGTTCCTTGAGCTGAAGCAGGATTCGGAGTCGGTGACTGAGATCATCAGGATGTGTATTGAGAGGGCGATGTTTTGCCATGAGTTCGCTTCGGAGCAGGCTCAGATGTCCCGATATATGAGTATGCTCAAGGGGGATATCAGACAGTTCGTGTCTGCGCAGAGGTGCGAGACCTTGTTGGAGTTGCAGGAGGCCGCCATGCGGCGTGAGTTAGAGGTTGAGTTGCAGTTGCGTGAGCTGAGGCAGGCTCCGATGCAGTCGCAGCCGGCGCCGAAATGGTCCAGGATCGTTGATGTTAGAGTGGGGGATCGGAGCGGCCACACTTGTGGGAAGTGTGGGAGGGGTCACACCGGAGTTTGTTGGTCCGGTGGTGCATGCCGCAAGTGCGGAAAGGAGGGGCACTATGCATGGGATTGTCGGCAGTCAGTGCCGATTCGGGATTTGAGGATTTGTTATCATTGTCGGCAGGTTGGACATTTGAGGGTCAACTGTCCACAGCTTTCTGCAGGACCGGTGCAGGCTCTAGCACCGGCCACCTTGAGGAGTTCAGGTGGAGGACAGGATGGAGCGGAGCCCCAAGGGCTCAGGGTCGTGCTTATCAGCTTGCTGCAGAGGGAGTCGGAGCAGTGCCGGAGGCAGCTGCGGGTATGTTGCTTTCTTGATGTCTTGTTATCTTGCGTTTATTGTGGCGTATTGTCTGTGCTGGTATCTTGTGTGGATTTCGATGCGGTATTCGTTGTTTCGCGGGTTTCGCATGGTTATGGATTGGTGTTTCGGGTTTTCGTTTTGGTATCCGTTGTTCCCTGAAGGTTGGTATGGTTATAGTTTGGTGGTTGTTAGTCAGTACTTTAAGTGGGGGAGAACTGGAGAATTCTCCGGGAGATCGATAAGCATGTGAGGGTGCTTAGCTGTTGGGATTCAACAGTGTTTTGTCAGCTCAGAGGATAGGCTGACGAGAGCGAGTGTCGGGTATGCGGGGCGGGATACAGACCTAGGGCATTTGATTGTGGAGTCCTGGGAGCAAGCCGGGATCAAGTTTGAGTAAGTAACCGGGGTTATGTAATCAGAGTATTTGTATGTTTAATGTACGTGATGGGTGGTACTGCATTAATCCCATGGGATTTATGTTGTGCATGTTTCTAGAGTTGGAACCGGAAGGCTCCCAGAGTTAGAACCTGAGGGTTCACAGAGTTTGGGTGTACGGACCCACAGAGATATAGCCTCGAGTGGCTAGTGTGTGTTATGAGAGTCGGTCCAGTCATGCTGGGGACTCTGATGGTATTGTTGGATCAGTTTGAGATTTCGGATTGTATATGTTGCAGTGTGATTACATTGGAAGGTCTGGTCCCGGGCTAGTGATTTTGTTTAGTTGAGGTAGTGATTTTGTGGAGTGGAGAGAGTGCATGGGCTTGAGAGCCCCTGCAATGAGAGCCAGAGTATGTGAATAACGGTTACGCAAAAAGGGTGGCGTCGCTTGGGGCGAGCACCGTGGCACTGGTAGGGGGTGGCATTATGGCCAAGAGGGTTCCTTGGAAAAGGAAAAAGAGAAAGGTGTGTAACTATGAAGGGGAGTGCAGGTTCACGAAAGTGAAAGCTGCAGAGCAGAGTTATGGTTAGAGTATTTTGAGTATGGTTTTGAGCATCGTGTTCGCGGAAGTGAAGTAGGAACTCATCCGTTTTAGGATGTCTGTTGAGGCTCAGAAGGGATGCAGGGGGAGGGAGAATCTTGAATTCTCAGTGTGATTCTGATCAGGGTATAGGGTGGATATTAGTGGTTCATCCTGGGAGATGTTCGAGGATATCATCAGTGTATCGGGTCTTCCAACCTGTGGGTGTTGGGGCTAGTTCAGCATGTGTATGTGATTGCAAGAGGAGAACTCGTGAGAGTTGCCCTGAGAGTGAGAATGGGTCTCTCAGTCGGTCCGGAATGGACAAAGTGGGCTTTGGATCGGGGATCCGGTGGTTCATGGTTTCCTAACCCTTATGGGTCGAGTGATCGTTGAGATTTAGAGCAGAGTTGCATCTTGGGTAATCCTCGGTTACAGAGAGTGATGGGTAGTACAGAGATCGTGCTTCAGTCGACAAAGCAGATTCAGCAGGTTAGACAGAGGTTATTGACCGCCCAGAGCCGACAGAAAAGTTTTGCAGACAGACGCCGGTCCGAGCTTGAGTTTCAGGTCGACGACTTCGTACTCCTGAAGGTCTCTCCTTGGAAAGGAGTGATTCGATTCAGGAAGAGGGGCAAGTTGGGGCCCCGGTATATTGGGTCTTTTCGTGTGATTGCGAGGGTAGACGGCTGGCCTACCGTTTGGAGTTGCCAACGGAATTGAGACAGATCCACGACACTTTTCATGTGTCGCAATTGAGAAAGTGTATAGCCGATCAGACGGCAGTAGTTCCATTAGAGGACATTCAGGTGGATGCGAGCCTGAATTATGCCAAGAGACCAGTGGCTATCAGAGATCGGAAGATCAAGGTTCTGAGGAATAAGGAGATACCTCTAGTGTTAGTTCAGTGGCAGCACCGGAAGGGATCGGAAATGACCTGGGAGCCAGAACGTGAGATGCGGGAGCAGCATCCGGAGCTATTTTCGGAGTGAGACTTCGAGGGCGAAGTCTAGTCCTAGTGGGGGAGAGTTGTAACAGCCCGAAATTTCAGGTATTGTTATATTTATGATTTTGGGTGTTTTAAGAGGGGACTTGGTGAGTTGGAGCTTAGACTCGCCGAGTAGGATCGCAGATCTGGTCGCGGGTTCGCGACTAGACTCGACGAGTCCGGATCTGGACTCGGCGAGTCCGCGCTGTTTATCGAAACCCTAACCGTCCAGGTTTGGGACATATATCAGGGGCCTTATGGCCGTCATTGTTCACCCTAGTCCTTTGAGAGAAACCCTAATTCGATTGTGAGCATCTGGAGCAAGGTAGAAGACCATTATTGATCTTGGAAGTGTTATTGTGCAAGGAGGAGGAGGCTTGGTTAGGAGAACAACAGGAGAAGCCATATTCTGAGGGTTGGGGACACAGAGCAACGTTATTCAGGTAATATTCCAAGTTGTTCCCTTCTATGTTGATGTGCATATGGATTTAGGGTTTATTGAACCCTTTTGTGGCTAGATTGAGTGTTTCCTTAGTCCCCGAAGCGATTGGAACCCTATATTGGGACCCTTGGAAGTCCAGAATGTCCCATGCCTAAGCTTTTCGGGAATCAATGGAGGTTTTGGATTGGAATCCTTATGCCTTAGGTCAAAATGTGAATTATGAGTCATGGAGTGTATTATGAGCACCGAAATGAGGACTTTACGTGATGAACCAGTCTAGGAAGGCCAGACCTATGAATTGTCGGAGCAGATCTGACCTTAGAAAGCAGTCTGAGCGGTTGCATGGCATGGACTCGCCGAGCCCGATGAACAGACTCGATGAGTAGCTTGAAGATTAACTGGGACTCGCCGAGTTGTTCTTCAGACTCGGCGAGTTGAGTCGGGGTGGCCCCACAGTTCTTCCAGGAGAAACTCGTCGAGTCAAGGGGGATACTCGACGTGTAGAAAGGGAATTTTAGAGAATCGGTGAGTTGAGGGCGAGTGGACTCAGAGTTGTTGAACTCGGCGAGTCTCGGGGCGACTCGGCGAGTTAGATCGCGGATTGAGTGAAGTTCTGATTATGGGGACTCGGCGAGTCATAGGGTTGACTCGGCGAGTAGGGTCAGTCAGGGGTTGACTTTGACCTTGTCTTTGACCAAGGGTTGACCAGTGGTTCCAGGGGTATTTTGGTAATTGTTGTCTACTGTTTGAGTTCAGTGCATTGGTGGCTGTCCAGAGGTGGAGATCGTATCAGTGATCGGAGCAACTGGAGCTATCTGTTCAGTCGGTAGTTTCGAGGTGAGTTATCCTCACTATCTCGCTAGGGTTTATGGCACCAAGGCCAACCTTTTATCGGATGGAAATTCGGGTGGTTGTCAATTGTTATGATATGGGCCGGAAGGCGTTATATGTTGCAGGCCGGAAGGCATTACATGTTGTGGGCCGGAAGGCATTGCTATGTGGACCGGAAGGTCATGGCCTGGAAAGGCGTATGTGTGCATTTAGTATGTTGACTGATTCGTAGGGTGATGTTATGCTAGTGACCGGCTAAGCCGGTATCTTGAATAGAGTAATGCTATGTTATGTGGTCTGTTGATCGATTGTTGACTCTGAACTATTATATGATTATGTGTTATGCGTATGATTGCTAGGACTGGGGTGTGACCCGGTATGCAGGGTCGTTCTATGTCCTGTTAGGTTATGTATGCTTTTATGGTGATATGTATGCTTATTATGCTGTGGGCCGGAAGGCAATATGTTATGGGCCGGAAGGCAATATGTTATGGGCCGGAAGGCATTGCGTTATGGGTCGGAAGGCGATATGTTTTGGACCGGAAGGTCGTGGCCTGGAAAGGCGTATATGTGGTTGGTATTTTGGGGGTATCTCACTAAGCTTTCAGGCTTACAGTTGTGGTTTTATGTTTTCAGGTTCTCAGGAGTCTGTGACAAGGCAAAGGCGTGATTGTACCGTTCCTCGCGTTGATGTTTTATGATATGAACTTGGGAAAATACTCTGTTAAATAATGTATTGAAAACCTTTTTGTAACAACGTTATTAAAATGAGTGGTTTTTGAAAAGATATAATTGTTTTGAAATTTTGGTCGTTACAGTTACGTCACATGTGATCAGGGTGAATAATCTCAGAGTGCTGGATTTGGCCCTACTACGCAGCTCTTATCTGAGTCTAACCATTCTAGGGATGAGTCCCTTACTCGAAAGATTATCCGAGCCTCGTTACATGTGATGGTATTCAGGTTATGGCTAATTGGCATTACAAGGAGGCCTTCAGCAGCTGAGGACTGGTTTGGGTAGAGTCAAAGATTTCCCTAGGAAAGCCTAGGATGAGAGTAGCAGAGATCAGTAACAGTAGAAGGGACTTGGTTAAGTTAAGGTAACTCTTGAGGAAAGTACGGATAGATGTGGAAGGTAGTATGGGCCCGTGTTACCGAAAGCAGAGGATCCATACTCGATTCAAGAGGGGCCAAGACGAAACCGGGGAATGGTGGAGTATGTGTGAGATCCCTGAGTAGCAATGAGTATTCTGACAGTTATTGGGATATGTTTTCAGCATGGTGACGTTGTGCGAGATATCAATTGGCAGTTCAGGTGCCGGGGAGGGATCTGGCTCAGGCTCTAGAGCCGGACAATTTGATGATCAGATGAGAGATGTAATTTCCATAGAGATTATGCACAACATCATTAATTAGTTTTAGATTAATCTAGTTAGCAGTAGTTTTTAGACTTCAGTCCGATGCAGTAGTTCAGTGTGTTTGATGTCTTTGTGATTCAAGCATGTTTTTGTGTTATGTGTTCCGGACTTCGGTCCGATGCAGTATGCAATATATGTGTTTTTGCTAGTACTTATGATTATGTTATGCCATGTTCAACCAGTTAGTCCGGACTTTGGTCTGATGCATGGGGAAAGGCCCCAGTTAGTCCAGAATTCAGTCCGATGCAGTTATCCGGACTTCGGTCTGATGTAGGGGGAAAGGCCCTAGTTAGTCCGGACCTCGGTCCGATGCAGTTTCCAAACTTCGGTCTGATGCAGGGGGCAAGGCCCCAGTTAGTCCGGATTTTCGGTCTGATGTAGTGGGCAAGACCTAGTATGTGCTTTATATGTTATTGTATGGTATGTGTTAGTTTGGGGGAGCTCACTAAGCTTTGTGCTCACAGTTTCAGTTTTGGTTTCAGGTACTTCCGCAAGCAAGGGGAAGAGCTCGGATTGATGGCATGGCACACACCACAGTTGCAGTTTATTCCTGGGAGTTTTATTTAGATATTTTGATATTATATTAACATCAGTTTTGAATTGATTCATTTACTATGGCATTTTGAGACATATGATTAATGGTATTATTATCTAATAGTTAATGTTGCGATTTTTAGTAATATTAAAACCAAAAAAAATTTTGGGTTGTATTTGGGGTCGTTACATAGTGAGTTCCCCAAAATACCACATACAACACATATTAGCCACTCGAGGTTGTAACTCTATATGACCCTCTGGTCAATGTGTCATCATGGGACCCTCCAGTCCCATAACTATATTGACCCTCTGGTCTTAACTCTATGGACCTTGCGGTCCTAACTCTATAAACTCTGAATCATACATAGCATAAATCACATACAAATAATGTAGTATATCACATCATATAAATAGCATACAAGATACTCTGTCACATAACTTTAATTACCACTCTTGGTAAAGTATAGTGACAAAACTCACCTCAGGAAATCTCGGAAAGTCTCGAACTCGAAATACTGATCTAGCCTCCGCCTAATCACATAAAGTATTTTACCTCTAATTAACCATGATTCTCAAAAGATAGACTATACACTTTGTATAATATCTCAAAATGGGGAAAAGACCATTTTACCCCTTCAATGGTCCAAATGTCCAATTGTTGACAAACCCTAAAAGTCAACAAAAGTCAATAGAGGGCAGTACGCGACGCATACCAGCTCTTGTACGCGGGGCCTACTCCGGCGATCCAGAATCAGGGTCTCAAACCCTTACGCGACACATTTTGAGATTTACACCCAGCTTAAGTCTCAGTTTCATGCACTTATTGATTTTTGGTCTTAAACGGTTAAGACATAAGCTCAAATTCAGATCTGACTATTCTAAGGCCACTTAATCCATAAAGTCGAAACCTTTAAGCCTTTGCAGGGATGTAAAGGTCTCCAATCACTCTAAACACCTTTCCTCTTTCCTCATCAAGCCTATATCTCATTCATGACTTAATATTCACGTCTAATATTAGATTTTTATGAACCTACAACACATATTACACTGGAATAGGGCGGATCTAATCTTATGGAGACCCTTTGCTCCTAAAGTCTCCACCTTGGAACCAAAAACCCTAAAAATGGGTCTATAAAGCACAAATCAACACTGGCAAGGAAAGCTTTGAGCTTTTTACCTGCAAATGAAGCTCAAACCTCTGCAAAACTCGGATCTAAGCTTGTCCTCCAACTTCTAGCTTCCACAATGGCCTCCTCTTCTCCTTCACCACCACAAAATGGCACTTTCAAGCTTAAGAACACACACCCAAGCTTATAACGGGTTTTTGCTCTCTTAGGGTTTCACTCAATGTAATATGGTGGCTGGGGTAAGGGCCTTATCATTCCATTTATAGTCCTTAAGTCTCATTTCTGGTTTTGCATCTGAGCCAGTTACACCCAATGTAACTTTGGTACGCCCAACGTACCTAATTGAGTATGTGTCCAATATAAGCACAAGAGTACGCGCAGCGTACTCTTCAGTATGCCCAGCATACTCATTTGAAACATTTTGCACTCAAGGGCTAAACTTGACAACTTGGTAAAGAAGAAGGGTTAAATAGATGTATCTGAATTTATGGATGTTACAAAAAGATTTCAAAGATGCTCAGAAGGAAATATTATTCCAATAAACAATTATGTTGGATATACAAAGATACAATCAGCTGTAAAGATTGAAAATGTAAAAATTAAGTTGAAAAACACTATTAGTAAAATAGGCCTTTGATGACATGCGTTACGTACCATTAAAGGGTATAGATGATCCATAAATACTTGTTATTAAAGCCCTAGTCATAAATAATAATGACACATATTTCTATGTCATATTTACGACACACTTTTTTGGAATCGACAAATATTTTATAAAAGACCACCGCCTTGAAAGTAGCTAGATGTAGCAAAAGAAAAGGAGCATAAACAAAGTTTAAATAGATTTTACTATGATATGCATTTATGATGAACATTTTATGACATACAATTTTGTGTATCATAAATTTTCACTTTTTAAAAAAATGACAAATGTTACAACATACATGTGACGTCCCCAATTTTAGGGAAATTAATTTTTTTTTTCTTTATGCTTATTTAAAATAAAATATTCTTTAACAACAATACATTCATGCAAAACTTATCCCAAAACATTATTTTGATATGAGATAATATCAATATAAAAGCATTTCTTAATAAATGATTTTCATTAATATTTAAAAACTTTAGATGTCATAATTGATATAGAAAACATCAGCATAAACTTGTCTACAGGCCTTATAACAACTTCTTATGCTAATGCTCTAAACCCTTTGAATCTCTCAGCAGATTCAAACATCATTATCACTATACATTCGTACCGCTACATGTAATACAAAGAAGCTAAGTGGGTCATGCTTGGGAGCCTGGTGAGCACATAAGGTTTTCCAACCACAATAATATAATTAAAATCTCTTAAATATATATCTTTTATACCAAACAAATAAGCCGACTACATATTGCCGTTATTCTCACTCTTTGATCTTAAATTGATGATCTCAAGGGACCTACCCTAAAGGATCGTTGGAAGTAACGAGTATACAATGCTACTTTGGGATTCCATAGCAATATATGTCAATAAGGAAATCATGAGGGAGATAGAGTACTCAAACGAATACACAATCCGTACTCTCGGATAATATAATTCATTAAAACCCACAGATTGCAAGAAAACAGATAATACGCACATATAGCATTTAATTATCTAAATACTTTGCAACTATGTGTAAGATGAATGTAACTATGCAATCACTTGTTAGAAGTCGATAACTTACAATTAGGGAAACTCTTCGCCTAACACCTTAGTTTTCTCTTTAAGAAGACCTAGATATGAATATCTCTAAGTCTTAGTTTTATATATCTCGCGACTATAACAACAATAGTAAAGATTCCTCATTAATCCCAATGTCTACATCAAGATCTATGAAATAAGGAACAACCAGGTAAGATCATATTGGAGTTAGGGCCCGTTTTGTACACAGGGTGTAATGTTTGGGAATACTACTTTAAAAACCTCACTAGATTTACCCTAGACATCACTTCCGCAAGTAGATAAATTAGTATTATGACATGGAATCACTGATAAATCTTGCTTATTGGTTCAAAATAATGATATTGAACTTAAACATAAGTCACATTTAACACTAGTGACAAAATTCCGGAAGGTTCGCATCTATTACCATAAATTTTCAATCAAAATTTTCATTTTAAAATCACATGAATCTCATCAACACAATTCACAAATCCCCAAAATGATAATTTATCGAAAACACATATTCATAATTGTTTAAACGAAATCCAGGATCCTCAAAAACATAACTTCGTCTTGTGTGCACAATCAAGTCGGCGCCTTCCCTTGATCCTGAGAAGTACCTGAAACACACAACACATAACACAGTAAGCACGAAGCTTATAGAGTTCCCCAAAATACCACACATATCTCATTAGCTTCTCATGGCTATATCACGAATAAGACCCTCCAGTCAAGGTGTCTCAGTGGAACCCTCCGATCCCTTAACTCGGGTGGACCCTCCGATCCTAACTTAGTAAAGCTCAGAATATTACACAACATAAATCACAAAAAAATAATGGAGGGTATCACAATACACAATAAAGTATACAAGACCCTCCGGTCTAACAAAAACTACCACTCTAGGTAAGTATAGTGAGAAGACTCACCTCGTAAGTAAGCAAAGAAATCATGTACCCCTCGAATGGTCTAATCCGTGCCTACATGTCATAAGCATCTTTAATTAACACTTAAATAACAAATCTAAATAAACCAAGCTATTTTCTATCTCTAACTATTGGGATTGGTAAAAGACCATTTTACCCCTCCATGGTCCCCATAATCTCTATCTTGACCAAACCCTAAAGTCAACATATGTCAACACTCGAGTCAACAGTCCATGTTGACATGACTCATCGAGTGCATCTATGTGACTCATTGAGTTCCCTTATTCCTTCAGCAATGTCGCGAAAATCCAACTTAACTTATCGAGTTGTCTCATCAACTCGCCGAGTTACTCGTGTCCAGACTCGTTGGGGGAAACCCTACACGAGTCAGCTCACCGACTTGGCGATTCCCTTTAGTCTATGTTCTCATTGAGATGTTTTAAGGCAGATTTACAAACCCAAACTCTAGATCTAGCCTCCCAAGGATGAGATACCATGTAAAGCTGCAAGCTTTACGTCCATGCAAGGAACTTAGGGCTTGAAATGCCAAAACAAGTTCCATTTTGGGTCCTAAGCATAAAAGCTCTCCTTTAGCTTAATAAAGCTTGGACCTTTGGGCTTAAGGGACCTCACAAGGTCCAAAAATGAAATCTTAATCTCTTGGCAACTCAAAATACTCAAAGTCTCAAGGAAAGATGGAAAAAGCCCTAAAACTTCCCAAAAAATGATATCTATGCAAAATAATAAGCAAGGTGGTGACTTTTACCTTCAAACAGAAGCTAAGGATGGATAAACACTGGGTCCAATAGTCCCTTCTCGTTCCAAGCCTTGATACTTTTCTCTTCTATTTTCATAATGGACTACAATTACGAAAGTTAACTCTCTTTCACTCTTAGACCACTCTAAACGATTAGGGTTTCACACTGGGGAGTAAGGTGACATGTGAGGCAAAAATAAGGGCTTAAGGTCCTTTAAATAGGACATAACCCCGTAAAATTAGGGTTTCCTCTCACAATGCCAACTAGTCGAGTTGGTCACTCTAACTCGTCGACTTGGTCGTAAAACCCATGCTACCAAATCCATCTCTACTCGACGAGTTGGGGCCTCCAACTCATCGAGTTGCTCAACCACAATCATAAAAATTATAAATATTATTACCTAGGAGTCGGGATGTTACAATTCTCCCCCACTAGAATCAGACTTTGCCCTCAAAGTCATGCTCCAGAAACAAATTTGGGTACTGCTCATGCATCTCGGACTCCGGCTCCCAAGTCCACTTGGATCCTTTCCGATGTTTCAACTGGACCTGAACTAGGGGTACATCTTTATTCCTCAAGACCTTCACCTTCTTATCCAAAATCATTATTAGTCTCTCAACATTGTTCAGGCTTGCATCGATAGAAAAGTCCTCTAATAGTACCATTGTTGTCTCATCGACTACATACTTCCTGAACTGAGACACGTGGAAGATGTTATGAATCTTGCTCAACTGTACAAATAGCTCTAACCGGTAAGCTACCTTACCCACTCAAGTGCTCATCCTGATAGGAACAATGTATCTAGGGCCCAGCTTGCCTCGTTTCCTGAATCAGATCATCCCTTTCCATGGGGATACCTTCAGGAGGATAAAATCTCCGACTTGGAACTCTAGATCGGATCGTCCTCGGTCTGTGTAACTCCTCTGGCGACTCTAGGCCGTCAGTAACGTCTATCTGACGTGCTGAATCTGCTTAGTTGTCTTGAGCACTATCTTAGTGCTACCAATCTCCCTCTGCCCTACCTCTCCTCAACAGATGGGAGTCCGACACCTCCTCCCATATAAGAGCTCAAAGGTATGCATACCAATACTAGAATGATGGCTACTATTATATGAAAAATCAGCCAAGGGAAAATAAGTGTCCCACCTTCCACCGAAGTCCATAACACATGCACACAACATGTCCTCGAGCATCTGAATCTTCCGCTCGCTCTGCCCGTGGGTCTGTGGGTGGTATGTGGTATTGAAGTGTAACCGGGTACCCAACTCCTCATGAAACTTCTTCCAGAACCTGGAAGCATAGCGCACATCTCGATCTAACACTATCGATGTCGGCACCCCATGTTGTGGCACCACCTATGACATGTAGATCTCCGCCAACTTCTCTGCAGAAGAGCTCTCACTGATTGCAAGGAAGTGAGTACTCTTCATCAGCCAGTCTACAATCACCGATATTGCATTGACACCTCGCGTAGTCCTAGGTAATTTGGTGATAAAATCCATAGAAATTTGTTCCCACTTCCAATGGGGAATCTCTAGAGGCTGCAGTGGGCCATGTGGATGCTGGTGCTTCGCCTTAACCTCGTGACAAGTCAAGCACCTCTCAACTACCCATGCCACATCTCTCTCCATACAGGGACACCAATAATCCCTCTTCAGATCCAAATACATGTTAGTGGCCTCTGGTGGATCGATAATCTCGATCTATGTGCCTCCTCTATCAGTATGCTCCGAGCTCCACCAGTATATTGTACCCATATCCGCCCTCAGAAAATCGTAAGTCCCCAACTATCGATCTCAAACTCGGAAACTTGTCTGATCACTCGCTCCCTCTTGTGGTTCTCCGGTCTCATGGCCTCCACCTGGGCCTCTCGGATGGCATCTAAGAATAGAGTCATCACCGTCATCCTCATACACACATCTCAGATCGGAGCACTCACTGCTCTACAACTCAAGGCATCGGCTACCACATTAGCCTTGCCCGAATGATACAAAATCTCGCAGTCATAGTCTATCACCACATCCAACCACCTCCTCTGTCTAATATTCAGGTTGGGCTGATCCATGAGATACTTCAGGCTCTTATGGTCCATGTATATGGTACACTGGATTGCATACAGATAGTGGTGCCAGATCTTGAGGGCGAACACTATTGCCCCCTAATTCCAAATATTGGGTGGGATACCTCGTCTAGTGAGGCTTTAACTGACTCAATATATATGCTATCATGTGCCACCTATGCATCAATACCATACACATCCATGATATAGATGCATCAAAGTAAACCACGAAGTCCTCCACTCCCTCAGGAAGGGCTAACACTGGAGCTTCGCACAATTTCTGACGAAGAGTCTCGAATGAGGCCTGTTGCTCGCCCCCCCCCCCCCCCCCCCCCCCGGCAAAAGTAACACCCTTTCGGGTCAATCTGGTGAGAGGAACAACAATCTTAGATAATTCTCTGATAAACCTCCGATAGTAGCTGGTCAAACCCATAAAACTCCTGATCTTGGACGGGGATCTCGATATCTCTCATCTTATAAATGCCTTTATCTTTGCCGGGTCGACCAATATCCCATTCTAATTAACGAGGTGTTCTAGGAACTGGAACTCTCGTAACCAGAAGTCATACTTGGAGAATTCGGCATACAGCCACTCCACCCTCAAGACTCCAAGAATCTCCTGAAGATGCTTTTCATGCTACTCTCTGGACCTCAAGTACACCAGAATATCGTCGATGAAAAAGATCACCGAAGATCCAACATGGGCCTGTACACTCGATTCATAAGATCCATCAACGTTGTCGGTGCGTTGGTGAGTCCGAAAGGCATCACCACAAACTGGTAATGCCCATAACGAGTTCTTAAGGCCGTCTTCTGGATATCCTCCCCGCAAACTCTCATTTGATGCTTTCCTCTTCTTCTCTCCAAGTGCACCAAAAATGCTCAAGATAGACTCTCCTTCTTACACAACAAACTAAAACTCGATTAGGGTTCTTCACAAGGCTCAATGGTGATGAGGGAGGTGGAAATCAGGGGTTAAGGACCTTTAAATAGGACACGAACCCGGGGATTTAGGGTTTCCTCACACAGAGCCAACTTGGCGAGTCGGCTCTCTGACTCGTCAAGTTGGTCATTAAACCTCGTGACCAATCCAACGCTACTCGACGAGTCGGCCACACAACTCTTCGATTTACCCATTATATCCAAAAATAAATATATAAATATAATACCTGAGAGTCGGGATGTTACAATTCTCCTCTACTAGAATCAGACTTCGCCCTCGAAGTCATGCTTTGTAAATAACTATGGATACTGCTCGCGCATCTCGGACTCCGACTCGCAAGTCCACTCAGATCCCTTCTGACGTTGCCACTGAACCTGGACTAGGGGCACCTCTTTATTCCTCAGAACCTTGACTTTCTGATCGAAGATCGCTATTAGCGTCTCAATATAATTTAGGCTTGCATCCACCTGAATGTCCTCTAATGGTAACACCGCCGTCTCAACGGTCACACACTTCCTCAACTGAGACACGTGGAAGGTTTTATGAATCTGACTCAATATTGCAGGTAGCTCCAACCGGCGAGCTACCTTACCCACTTTGGCGATCACTCTGAAAGGACCAACGTATTGGGGCCCCAGCTTGCCTTGTTTCCTGAATTGGATCACCCCTTTCCATGGGGATACCTTCAGCAAGACAAAATCTCCGATCTGAAACTCTAGCTTGGATCTTTGCTGCTCTACATAACTCTTCTTGTGACTCTGGGATGTTAGTAACCTCTGTCTGACCTTCTAAATCTGCTCGGTCGTCTTCAACACTATTTCAGTTCCACCCATCACTCGTTGCCCTACCTCTCCCCAACAGATGGGAGTCCGACACCTCCTCCCATATAAGAGCTCAAAGGGAGGCATACCAATACTGGAATGGTGGTTGTTGTTGTTGTAAGAAAACCCATCCAAGGGAAAATAGGTGTCCCAACTTCCTCCGAAGACCATAAAACATGCACGTAGCATGTCCTCGAGCGTCTGAATCGTCCGTTCACTCTGCCCGTCTGTCTGTGGGTGGTATGTTGTACTGAAATGCAACCGGATACCCAACTCCTCATGAAATTTCTTCCAAAACATGGAATTAAAGCGCACATCTCGATCTGACACTATCGAAGTCATCACCTAATGTCATGCCGCCAACTATCGCATATAGATCTCGGCCAACTTCTTTGCAAAAGAGCTTTCACTGATGGCAAGGAAGTGAGCACTCTTCATCAGCCGGTCTATAATCACCCATATTGCGTTGACACCTCCGCAATCCTCAGTAATTTGGTGTTAAAATCCATGGAAATTTGTTCCGACTTCCACTGGGGAATCTCTTGAGGCTGCAACAGGCCATGTGGACATTGGTGCTCCGCCTTAACCTGGAGATAGGTCAAGCACCTCTCAACTAACCATGCCACGCCCCTCTACATACAGGGCCACCAGTAATCTTTCTTCATGTCTAAATAAAACATAGTGGCCCTAGGTGGATCTAGAATCTCGATCTATGTGCCTTATCCATCAATACATGACGAGGTCCACCTGTATAGGGTACCCAAATCCGCCTATGGAAATTCAAAAGCCCACGACTATCTATCCCAAACTAAGAAATTTGCCCGACTATCCTTCCATCTTACGGTTCTCTGGTCTCACGGCCTCCACCTAGGCCTCTCAAATGGTATCTAAGACTGGAGTCATCACTGTCATCCTCATGCACACATCTCGGATCGGAGCACTCACTTCTGTAAGGCTCAGGGCATCGGCTATCACATTAGCTTTGCCCAGATGATATAAGATCTTGCATTCGTAGTCCTTCACTACATGCAACCACCTCCTCTGCCTAATATACAGGTTGGGCTGATCCATGAGGTGCTTCAGGCTCTTGTGGTCTGTATATATGTTACACTAAACTCCATACATATAGTGGCGCCTGATCTTGAGGGCGAACACCACCACCCACAACTCCAAATCGTGGGTGGGATACCTTGTCATGTAAAGCCTCTCCATCCTCAGTACTCCAAGAATCTCTCTAAGATGTTCCTCATGCTGCTCTTTGGATCTCGAATTCACCAGAATATCGTCGATGAACACGATCACTGATTGATCCAACATAAGCCTGCACACCCGGTTCATGAGGTCCATGAATGATGTTGGTGCATTGGTGAGTCCGAAAGGCATAACCACAAACTCGTAGTGCCCATAACGACTCCTAAAGGCTTTCTAATGGATATCCTCCTCACAGACTCTCATCTAATCATATTCAGATCTCAAATCAATCTTGGTATACCAAGACACCCCCTGCAACTTATGGAAGAAATCATCGATCCTCGGTAGTGGATAACAGTTCTTGACCGTCAACTTGTTCAACTCCCGGTAATCAATACACATCCGGTGTGAACCGTCCTTTTTCTTGACAAAAAGGATCGGTGCTCCCCACGATGAGCTACTCAGTCTGATAAAACCCTTCCTCAGCATCTCCTAGTGATCTGAGGATAACTGATGTATCTCTAGTGGCGTAAGGTGATAAGGTGCCTACTAGGTGCCGCTCCTGGAACCTAATCAATCTAGAACTCCACTTGCCTATCGGGAGGCACACCCGACAACTCTTCGGGAAAAACATTCGGATACTCACAAACTATCAGAACCTCAATGATAGAACTCGGCCTCTCAGTAGCAACCTATGTATCCATCACGTATGCCAAAAAGCCCATACAACCCTGCTGTAGACTTTGTCTCGCTATGGCAACAGAGCAAAAATCGGATCCAGATCGTGTACCCTCGCCATACACCGTAAGTACTCCCCCACTAGGGTCTTGTATGGTCACCATCTGATGCTCGCAGCCGATCACAGTTCCAAACCGACTCAACTAGTCCATGCCCACTATGACACATACATCACCCATCACGATCGGCACCAGGTCTATCGGGAACTAAACACCAAAAATCTCTAGTACACACCCCCAGATCACAATAGTAGCAAAAATTGCATGCTCATCGCCTATAAAAACCCTCAAAGGTCGACTCAACGCCTCACGTTAGATACAAATGTGACGACTGAAAGCTAAAGACATGAAGGATTGACTCTCAACCGAGTCAAATAACACCAAATCAGCTACAAAACTCACAAGAAAAGTATGTATACACAACACAATATAAGAACAACATATCTCAAAATAACACAAAAAAGGAAATATATACCAACCACGACGTCAGGTGCTGAGCGGACCTCCTCCACTGTCAGCTGAAAGGATCTCCCACGAACCCTCGTTATCCTGACCTTCGCTAGCCGAACTCTACGTAGCACATAAAGCAGCAGGTGTAGATCCTTGAAGGAGATGAGGGTACTCGAGATTCCGATGGCCAGTCTGGTTGAAGTGAAAACAAATTGCAAATCCCTTGGGGAAATCCTTCACAATGTGCCCATCTTTGCCACATTTGTAGCAAACCCCCGCCCGACAAGATCCCTTGTGACTCTTGTCGCACTTTCCACAAGTACGGACCTTCTAGCCCCCAGCTCTGGCATCAGTCGGCTTTACCCGCTTCCTCGACGGCTGCGACTCTATCTGTCTACTGTCTCTACCTTGACACTCTTCCTCCTCTATGTTATGTGACTCTAGCTTAATCTCCCTCCACCTGGCACTGGTCAGAAGCTCATCCAATGTCCGGTATGACGAGTATGCCACAAACTCCCTTATATCCTTCCTCGGTATGCTCAGATATCGGCTCACACGTGGCTGCATAGTAGACACATGCTCAACGCAAAACAGCTCCCTTTCATGGAACGTCCTCGTGATCTTAGTCACAATTTTTGTCTTCTGCTTGAGAGACAGAAACTCCTGGGCTAACCGTTCACTCTCCACCGGGGGAACATACTCATCTCAGAACAAGTGTGTAAACCTTTCCCATGTCACTACAACATGATCTGCAGGAGTAAAACTGGTGGTCACAAACTTCCACCAGTCCTTCGCACCCAAGTGAAGTCGGTTCAGTGCAAACCTAACTATCAAGTGATCTGGCCATGGACACGTATAAAAGCATCCCTCAATATCAGAGATCAATCTGATGGCCGCAATCGGATCCTGTGTACCATCAAATATGGTGGCTTCATGCTGTTGAACTCCCGGAACAACAACGAGTGACCTCCCTATGGCCTAGCAACAACAACAGCCTCAGTAACAGCAACATATCACTCATCAAATGTCTCAATCAGTGTGGTCTTAATAAACCCAAACATCTCTGGTATCACCTCCCGAATGGCTGCGGCCACCTACTTCGCAATGTTCCTACGAATCTCCTCATGACTGGTCCCACTACTCCCGGGGTTGTGGTGTGTACCCACCATAATATCTCTTAAACACAAAAAGAAATTCATCAGTGACTAGCCCAAGTATACTCACACTTGATTACTTGTCCCCACATGTTCCTTTGTATCCTAAGGATTCTTACCTGGTTTGAATACAGATCTGGTGCTTTTAGTAGTACGAGCCCAATATTACCTTCCACACTAACCTGTAGTCAACCCAAGTCCTCCTCCGAGGATCCCAATTCACAGTTACTCTATCTCTTATGAATATAAGACTACTCTCTCAGAAGACCCTTCACATGCTCATCTAGGTATCTCTCATATATTATCTCTCAAATTAGAACTCCTTCTAAGTGATTACTGCTAGATAGTCTTACTCATCACATACTCAAGGCAAATAACATATAACATCGATCAATAGTATCTCCTAAGCTAAGGCATCGCAAATCAAGCAACTCTAGCCCTAAAATATGAAATACCTAGCCTATCCTCTAGCATGCATCTCATGAATATCTCATAACACAAATAAGTAAGGGTATTTTTTGAAATCACCGTTTGGGCTCTCGCTGATTGTACACACTGCGCCAATTCATTTTTCTCTTAATACTCTTTATCATTTTAGAAAAATCATTTCTTTTGAAAAAAAATCTCAAATCCCTAGTTTGAGTCCAGACACACCCGAGGGTACATTTGAATCCCTCAAACCAAGGCGCTGATACCAGCTTGTAACACTGTAAATTTTCATACATAATATACATTTTAAAATCACATGAATCTCATCAACACAATTCACAAATCCCTAAAATGACAATTTATCAAAAACACATATTCATAATCGTTTAAACAAAATCCAAGATCCTGAAAATCATAACTTCATCTCGTGTCCCCATAATCCCTGTCTTGACCAAACCCTAAATCAACAGAAGTCAACACTCGATTCACAACCCATGTTGACCCGACGCGTCGAGTGCATTGATGTAACTCATCAAGTTCCATCGTTCCTTCAGCAATTTAGCAAAAATACAAATTAACTCGTCGAGTTGTCTCATCAACTCGTCGAGTTACTCGTGCCCAAAATCGTTAGGGAAAAACCTAGCCGACTCGTCAAGTCAGCTCACCGACTCGATGAGTCTCTTCAGTCTATGTTCTCATTCAGAATTTTAAGGCAGTGTTACAACACCAAACTCCAGATCTAGGCTCCCAAGGCTGAGATACAATACAAAGTTGCAAGCTTTATTTCCATGCATTACACTTAGGGCTTAAAATGCCAATACAAGTTCGATTCAGGGTCCTAAGCATAAAATCTCTCCTCTAGCTTGATAAATTTTGGACCTTTGGGCTTAAGGGACCTTACAAGGTCCAGATCTAAAGTCTTAATCTCTTGGCAAGCTCAAAATACTCAAAGTCTCAAGGAAAGATGGAAAAAGCCCTAAAGCTTCCCAAAAATTAGATCTAATCAATATAATAAGCATGGTGGTGACTTTTACCTCACACAGAAGCTAAGGATGGATAAACACTGGATCCAACAGTCCTTTCTTGTTCCAAGCCTTGATACTCTTTTCTTTTCTTCCAATAGTCCACTAGAATTCACAAAGTTAGCTCTCTTTCGCTCTTAGACCACTCTAAACGATTAGGGTTTCACACAGGGGAGTAAGGTGACATTTAAGGCGGAAATGAGGGCTTAAGGTCCATTAAGTAGGACATGACCCCATAAAATTAGCGTTTCCACTCATAGTGCCAACTCGACGAGTTGGTCCCTCCAACTCTTCGAGTTGGTCATAAAACTCACACGGCCAAATCTGTCTCTACTTGACGAGTTGGGACCTTCAACTCATCGATTTGCTCAATCATAATCATAAAAATTATATAAATGTTATACCTGGGAGTCAGGATGTTACATCGTAGATAGAATTCCGTCCCAAAAGCTTCTATTTATCGGGATATGAGACGCTCCACAGCCTCGCTAATACTCCAAATTAGTAAATAAATTTTGGACCAATGTAGTAAGGATTATAGAGGTATTAAGTTGGAGGTGTGAGGAAGAATGAACGACATTCCATCTATTCACACACTATTTTTGGGCAATGTGCGCCACTCCTAGACAAGGGGCACGCTACGCCCTGGCTTGGTCGGTAAGGCCTCCTATAGAAATATGAAACGTGACACAAGGTTAGTGGTGAAACATCGCTATGTTGGAAAAATATCTCAAATTTGAGAAATTGTATCTCTTTTGTATAGGCTTGTTGGGTCATATAGTTCTATAGATTTGATGATGCAAAATATATACATTATAGTTATATTTAATCTGAATATATGCAAATGGAAGTTCATATGTCGAAAACTGAGGAACATCTCTTGGTGACTAAAAGACCATCAAGACTCTATCAACACCAAAGACATGAATACACCATGAACTGAAGATTGATCAGTGTGTCCATACATTGATGGTTATACATTAATGATAAAATGATAAGGTGATATGCTAAAGTCTCATATGTTGATGGTACTATCTGCTGAAGTTTAAACCAATCTAAAAAATGATAATGTTGTAGCTAAAGTTGATCAACGTGTCGCCCTGACTTCGATGTTGAAGCTGAATTTGATCAGTGTGTCACCCTAACGTTGATGTTGATGCTCCGATCAACATTTGATGTGCTGGTACTAATAGCCGAATCTGGAGACACAAGTTCCATCTCTAAACATCAAAAAACACTCAATATGGTAAGTTTTTTAATGTATACTCTTGTTGGGTTATAAGCACTATAACACTCCTATGGTTCACACGCAACCCTAGATGCTTTGGATCTATGTTTTCTATAATTATACATAAATTTTCAATTTTCCAAAGCATACATCCTAACTAGCATAGAATTGAAGTTATACAACATAAAAAAAACTAGTTTAGATGAATACCTCTTGATGTAGGGTGTAGTTCTTGGCCTTTGAAAGCTTTAGCACCTCAAGTGTGATCCCTCTATTGTGTTACAAACACCAAATGCAAGAGGAGGATTGAGAGAATAGGTTACATAGCACGAAATCAATATCAAACTCTTAGAATGATGGTGTAACCGATTTTGGTCATGAGGGGTTCCATTTATTGTGCTAGGGTTACATCTTTGCAAACTCTAATGACCTTTCGTATTACTTAGGCTCCATGGGTAAAAGCCTCTATGGACTATCCATGGATTATCACATTGGTTTAGCCTATCCTAAATAACCATGGATCATTGGCCCACACTATAAGAATCATTAATTTACATAATCAATCGCCATATATTTTGATTAGTTTATTTTGATCACAAAATGAATTCTTGATCAATACTAATTAAATAACATAATTTCTCAAATAATATATTATACTTATAATATATTAGTGAATCACAAATAACCTTATTCTCAAAAGTCCATCCTATCAAATTGCACTGATGAAGGCAACCCAAAAGGACCATGTTACAATTGGCTCAAGTACATCCCAATTATAGTTATGGACTTAGACACCAACTCCAACAGTCTCCCACTTGGATAACTTTAATAACTATAGCTGCCAATGCCACTTCAAAATCCGACTTAGAAATCGTAGCTTTCAAAAGCCACTGTCTACTCTGAACCATTCAATGACACATCCTTTATATTAGGGATCATATATTCCTCTGTTCTCAAGATATCTATGCATACAAATACATGGAATATAGTCATACTTGTTGTCCTGCAATTTGTTTCCCGATTTCCGATTCGTCTGACATAGAACATAACTGAACACATCAATTTAGTACTGACCGGGCCCCGCACATGGTCAAAACAGAATCATCTAGGGGCCTAAGATATCGCTTTTAATCCTTTTAGGACAAAAGGAACAGATAAACTTTAACATTATATGCTTGTACTAACTACCCATTGACTCATGCACAACGACACATTTTATAACATCAAGTTACTGATGTGTTTTCGGATAATCAATGCACAAGGAGCTCTGACTCAACAACTAATATATTTTAGTTTGAAGATTATATGATATTATTTTCTCACAATCCCTCGTGATAGATTCCATGAGGTGATTCAGGTGAGCGTGGGTTAATCCAATACTCAAATCTTATTTTATGAGTACTCACAAATGGTGTAAAAAACTTTTGCTATGTCTAACGCCTTAGACAATCTACAAGCCAACTCATGACAGTCTAGCTTCATTACCTACTTCCAAAGTATGATCGACTGTGGATGGTTTGAATAATCTTATTATCTGGGAAGTCAAAACATGCAAAGTGAAACACAATAATAGTACTAATCCAATATGGCTCCAAAACTTTTAAGTATAAATAAAATACCTTTTATTTAATCACCATATTGATTAAACATTATTCATTGTATATTGTTTCGATTTATTAACTAATACTTGAATTAAAACAATAACGATCCCATGCTCCAAGCATGCACACTACACTATGTTTACCTACGGTCCTTACTTTGTGAAATAGATCAATTGTAAAAATTTCCAATGATACTCATTTCAAAATGCCAAATCCTTATCGCAAGTGTAAGAATACCAAGTTCTTGCCACTTTATTGTAATTTGTTAGACTTTAAACTTATATGCAGTGATCCTTTTATAATGACTATGTACACAAGTCACAGAGACTGTGTCAATTAAAAAACTTTCCATTGGAGATTGTTACAAGACAATTCCATAGACCTGAAGTCTCAAATTCAAAGAACATTCCTTTGAACATCCTTCTTGCATAAAAGTTTCTAACTTTCTCATAGATTCTTGATATCCAACTCCCATTATGGTGTCACACCCCAAAACAGGAACGGCGGAAACAAACTGGGTTGGATGACGTCATGTCAAGTATCACAACATATGCAGTATAGTAATCAAAGTACAACAACCATTGCATTAATAGTAATAGTTTCACATGGTTTACATTACATAGAAACATCAAGTAATACAAGTGGTAATATAGGTGCAGCTTGGTACGAAACTGTCTTTAACAAAACCACCTGAGATGTACCTGTCTATAGCTAACCTGAGAATACAAGTTATTTGAAAAGCGAGTATCAGCATTTTTACAAATGCTGGTGAGTTCATAAGTATTTAGTGTCATTTATTACAAATAAATTTATATAAGTAGTAGTTTTCAGGCATACAGTGAAATAGAGTCCTTTCCAGAAAATCCTATATTTTCTAATTAAAAAGCATTCTTTTACCAAGACTGGTCAGAGTTATGAGGTAAAAAGTAGTTTTCCTTAAACACTATCATTATCAAATACGGGATTTGATTTTTAAGGAAGTAAGAGAATACCAGGGAAAATAACATATGCCTCAACAGTAAGGACTGCTGACTAAGGCAAAAGGAATCATAGACTCCAGGAGAGTATCGACTGAACGACACGCCTGGCTCAGTCTAATAAAAGGAGACACAGACCCCAAACGATATCAAATGAAAGATACAGCTAGTAAGGTCTAAAACAGTGAAGACGGACCCTAGACAGTGTCAAATGAAAGATACCACTAGTAAGGTACAAAATAGTGGAGACAGACCACAAACAGTGTCAACTAAATGATACATCTAGGAAGGTCTAAAACAGTGGATACATTGAACACAGTGAATACAGTGAACACAGTGAATACATTGAGTATAGTGAACACAGTGAATACAGTGAGTACCGTCAACACAGTGAATACAGTATATAAAACCCGTTACCTTAAAGCCATGAATTATAAGGTAACGCCGAGATACTCGTAACCATACTGATAGACACTAGAGAACTTGACGCCCTGCAAGCGTCGGTATGAATATGACATTGGTCACACCTTAGCTTGGTAGACCGTGGACTGTAGCTAGCAGTCAGGGTGCGGTGGTGTCAATCCAGCATAGATCTATACACACAATGTCCGCTCTCCCTACAAGAGACTCTGGTTACCAACTTGACAACAGAGAAGCCCGTGTACTGAAGATGTATCTCGTGTAGTGAGATCTGATGTAAAATACTGGACTAACGATAGAGACTCACAACTGAACTGACTAATGTAAACCTATATGACTATGCTTGTATACATAATATATAACTAATGATCGAATGACCTTCGGACGGACATCCGATCCCACCAGACCACATCTCAACGAAGAAAAGGAAATAGGGCGAACAAGCCTTCCTAAGTTCTTCAAACATTATTTATATGCATCTATACAAGCACATGCATACATCTAACTATGTTTAAGTGTTTAACAAGTGGAACCGTATCGTGAAGTATAAGCGAATCGTGAAGCATAAGCATATCGTGAGGTATAAGCGAATCGTGAGGTATAAGCGAATCGTGAAGTATAAGCGTATCATGAAGTAGGAGCGTTAACAAAGTAGAAGTGCTACTAAGGTATAAGCGTCTACGAAATAGTAGTATTAACAAAGTAGAAGCGTTTAACAAGTATAAGTGAAGTAGGAACGTTAACAGGTCTAAGTGTATCACGAAGTGAAAGTGTTGGGCTGAAGTTCTGTTTTATGTTGCGTCTTTTGGGCTCGTTAGATTAGCCTTTTTATTCTCCGGTTTGGGCCTGTCCAACCGAGAGCCTTTTATGTATTGTATATAAGTTATCGCTTGCATGCATATTAGGTTAAGATTCAAGATTTCAGTTTTAGCATTCCAGAGTTTTACGATATTGCTTTCTTGTAATCTTCCAATCCTTTACAGTTGATGTTCTTAATCGAGCTCTTCTAAGGATTTTATTTAATCATTCGACACGTTTGATTCAAGCTGTTTGTTCTTATTGTTGCGTTCTGCCTTGTTATTAATATTGTGTTCTTACAGTTTCATATTCATATACTTGTTCAAGATCTAATCGATCTTTATAGATTAAAAGTTGTTTTAATCCTATCAATTGGTATCAGAGCAGGAGGCTGTGTAATCGATACACATCTTTTCTGTGAAAAAGATTTCCATTAGGGTTTTCTGCAATCATCGATATTTATTGAGCCGTCATCTTAATTGACGTATCTTAGTATTTATTGTTTTGCCCTAATCTGCTTTATTACAAGTCTGATCTTTGAACAGGTTATTACGATCATAATGGACGCAACGCAATCAAACCCTATTAATATTTCCAACAGCATTGGTTCGACGACAAAAATTCCAATCTTATACACCCATGACTATGAAGTGTGGGCACATCATTTTGAAGATTACGTGATTGGATCGGAGGACAATGGTTTTCTCATATGGGAAGCCATTATAAATGGACCGTTTTCTCATTCCGCGACATCCAGAGTTATTAAGACGCAAAAAGAATCCAACGATCTGCTTAAGGACGTGACGAATATTGCGCAAGATGAAAAAGACAAATTCCAGTGCAATATTAAGGCACTGAGGTTGATCAGATTCGCCCTTCAGTCCGACACTTTCAGACTGGTCAGCTCATGCACTACGGCGAAGGAAGTGTGGGATAGACTTCGCGAACTGTACTCCACAGACGAAGATCTTGAACATTCTATTCAAACCTTGCTTCTATCTGAGTTTGGAGAATTCAGGCAAGGGGCCGAAGAATCTGTGACCCAGACGTTTGATCGCTTCAATCATCTTCTCAGCAAGATGATCAAACACAACATTGAAAGGAAGCTCATCGAACAAAAGGTTACTTTCTTGAACGGACTGCGATCTGAATGGAGAACAGTTGTTTCCACAGTCAAAGCCCATGAAAAGTTTAAATCATATTCTTTGGCGAAACTGGTGGGTATTCTAAAGTCCCAAGAGAAGATTGTGGTTCAAGAGAAAAATGTTGTCTCTAGTCTTGGTTCGTTGGCCCTCCTATCTAAAAGTAAAGCTGTGATGGAGGATGAAGAGCTCAATTTAGAAGAATATGACCTCTCAACTGAGGATTATGCCATGATGGTATCCAATCCTAAGAGGTTCATAAAGAAGAGATTTCCCAACAACAAAAACCGAAACTGGCAGGGGAGTTACAGCTCTGAAAAAGCGAACAATGAACCGAAGGCTGAGGAGTCCAAGAAGGAACCGAAGGCAGATGACGATTCTGGAGTAAGCTGTTTTTACTGTGGTGGCAAGAACCACTATGCTAAGGACTGTGTTCTTAAAAAGATGGCTGAAAAGGATGACGGAAAGGATGAGGAAGCCGTGCTGCAGAAGAGATTGGATGAGTTGAGAAAGAAAAAGTCTACCGCTAACCCTTCTATTAATGCTCTTATTGTGCAGGGTTCGGTTAACGACGATGAGTTTGGTAGCACCGAAGTTTGGTCTACTGACTCAGAAGACGAAGAAGTGAGGAAGCCTACTCATGGAAAGGCTTATATGGCTAAGGAGGAAAGCAGTGGTGGAAAATGCTTCATGGTGTCAAGCGCATCTCAGATGAGGGGATACAACACCGATGGAGGAAGCAATGGACCGAAGGTGCAGGAAGATAGGTGCTTCACGGCCAAACCACTCAGCCAACAGTTCAATGAGCTTGATGAACTGATAAAGAAGGTACAATCTGTTTTCATTTCATCTAAAGTACCATCATCCTCATATGAGAAAGAACTAAAAAATGTTAACACAAGATTTTCTCATTTAGATAGTAGCTTAACTCAAACTCGAGTCACCAATTCTAACCTGACTGATCAATTAAGCAGGGTGGCGTCGAAGAGTGAGGAGCGGCGTATGTGGATTGAGTTAAAAGAGTCGGAATTAATTAAAGTCAAAGATGAAAACATTTATTTGCAGAGAGACAATTTGAAATTGTTAAAACAACGAAATGTTTTTTGTTTAATAGCTAAACGTTTATATTCCAATATTACTCAGCTTCACTTAGACTGTGAGATAGGCAAGAAGATCCACCGTATGATTTTACCATTCCTAGAATTCAAGGAGGATGAAATTGATGCCGAAGCTTACAATTGTGAAAGTGTGATTTCGTCTGATGATGTCAACCCAACTTATCAGATTGGACTGGACAAAATTGAGTCCTTCATTAAATCCAAAGACCATAAGGACATGCTCAAAAATCTTTTGGACGAAAATGACAGACTTAAACTGAGAACCGAAACCATACAAAAGTTTGACTCTCTAAACGCCAAAGTAAGCTCAGAAAATAAAATCGATGTTGAAAATGCATCTGAGCTTAACGAGGACGAAAACATGAGTGAAATTTCTGTAGAGGATACGGTTGACTGCTCAGAATTTGTTAAAAGCGAAACTAAAAACCCCAAAAATCTTGTTTCTGAAAATTCAGTAGAATTCGCTAGATTGTCCCAACAAAAGTCCCCGAAATTAGTAGAAAAGGCTGTTGTATATCAAAAGGTCAGGACCACTCCGAATCAGGTATACAAAGTGACTGGAGTAACCGAACATCAAACAGCTGAACTCTCGGCTATTGTTAACGAAGACAATGCTGATGGCTGTGATGAGTTCTTCTGGGAAGCTCCTATTGACAATGGAAATGAAACCGTCGGACTATCTGAAAGAACCTCTTGGATGAAGAAAGGGAGATACATACCTGAACCCTTGAACAAGCCTGATAATTTCAGTGAACCAAGCACAAGTGGTACAAAAGGTACTCCTCAAGAGGTTGATTGTTCAGCAAAAGAAGATATTCCTTCTACGCCAACAGCCCGAAGTGAAACTTCATCAGATACTCCTTCCACTTTCTCAGGGCAAACTGAATCTTCTTCAAACATTCCCTCTGCACCCTCAGCGCAAAGAAAAACTCCTACAGTTCGAAAGGAACCAGCAAAGGTGACATCAAAGGCGAAAGCGAACGTTCATCATCAACCTAAACAGATGAGGGATAAAAAGATAGAAAGGAACCT
This sequence comes from Lactuca serriola, assembly GCF_051521515.1. Classification (NCBI taxonomy): domain Eukaryota; kingdom Viridiplantae; phylum Streptophyta; class Magnoliopsida; order Asterales; family Asteraceae; genus Lactuca; species Lactuca serriola. The sequence goes on along the minus strand of NC_136412.1, from coordinate 8,744,587 downwards.
AAGATACAGGAAAAACCTTTCTGAAAGGAAACAATTCTGGCACTCCCAGAATGCATACTATTCACACAAAGACTAGAATCTGAAGTATGAAAACAATCCCGTAAGAACGCCTGATAATTCCAACAACCGAAAGTCAAGGTTCGGTTCGCAAGAAGATACCAACCGAAAGTCAAGATTCGGTTCGCATGAAAATACCAACCGAAAGCAAAGGTTCGGTTCTGAAAAGGATTTCAACCGAAACCAAAGGTTCGGTTCCAAGAACAACTCCAACCGAACTCAGGGGTTCGGCTCTGAAGTCAGACGAGAACAAGACTCAAAGGTCAAATCCACCAACGATCAAAAGCAAAAGGGTCACCTAGAGTCAGCAGCAAGGAAGTCCTCCCCATCCAAATTCTCTCATTCTAAGTCTTCTTCTCATTCTACTTCTACTCATTCATCTCCATCTTGCTCTAAAGCTAATCCCCCTCTTCCTCAAAAACCTCATTCATCAGCTGAACAGAAGGGAAAGCGAAAGGTCGATGAATCCAAGCCTGAGCCCACAGGAAACCAACCTAATCTTAACAAAATAAAAGTATTCACCATTAAAAAGAAAGATGAAACAACTTTAATTAAAAGAACATATCTTGTTGACATCTCTCTAACTATTCCTGTTCCCATGAAAACCTCACATGGACCCAAGAAACTTTGGGTTCCTAAATCTGCTTAATTTTTGCAGGTTATAAGTGACGAACAGTTTGACGAAGAATGGTACATCGACAGTGGCTGCTCGCGTCACATGACAGGGAGGAAAGAGGAACTCAGGGAATACAGATCTCTTGCAAATGGTGGCAACGTTAAGTTTGGAAATAACTCTTTCGGCACCATAAAGGGATATGGGATGATAACGAATGGTGATTTTACCATTAGGAAGGTGGCCTATGTGGAAGGACTTCAACACAACCTCATCAGTGTATCTCAGCTTGTTGGAGGTACAGGTCTCAAAGTTTCATTCGATGATGAAGGTTCTGAAATCATAGAGAAAGAGACAAAGAAAGTGATTCTGAAGTCAGAGCGAAAGGGTGAAATGTTTCCGCTGAACATGAAACCCATCAAAGGAAACCCAGCAATATGTCTGCTATCAAAAGCTCAATCCGACGAAAGCTGGTTGTGGCACAGAAGACTCTCTCATCTCAATTTCAAAGATATTAACCGACTTGTCACTGGAGGTCATGTTAGGGGTCTTCCATTGCTCAAGTTTGATAGAGAGCATTTATGTGCTGCATGTGAAATGGGAAAGCAGAGTCGTCAAAGTCACCCATCCATAATTAACTCAAAAGTTGTTGAACCACTCGAATTGCTCCATATCGATTTGTGTGGTCCTTCATCAATTGAAAGCATCGGTGGTAGCAAGTACATTCTTGTTGTCGTTGATGACTTCTCTAGATTTACATGGGTGTTCTTTCTAAAGCTCAAATCTGAAGCGACTCAAAAGCTGAAAGTGTTTATCAAGCAAATTGAAGTTCAGCTCAAAAAGGTCGTTCGCAACATCAGGGGCGACAATGGTCTCGAATTCAAGAACAGCGAGTTTGAAGAGTTTCTTGCAGAAAAGGGAATTAGCCATAATTTCTCAGCTCCTTACACACCACAACCGAACGGAATAGTCGAAAGACGAAACCGATCTCTGTGTGAAGCTGGCCGAACTATGTTAAGTTTCGCTTCCTTACCTCTTTATTTTTGGGCTGACGCTATTTCTGCAGCTTGTTATACACAAAACAGGTCCTATCTCAACAAACGATTCACGCTCACACCATACGAGATATTAAACAATAGGAAGCCCAATGTGAAATTTTTCCACGTTTTTGGCTCAAGGTGTTTCATCTTTAACTCTAAAGAACACCGCAACAAGTTTGATGTCAAAGCTGACGAGGGAATCTTTCTGGGTTACTCACTCACTTCAAAGGCATACAGGGTCCTAAACAAACGATCAAGAAGGATTGAAGAGACATACTATGTGACCTTCGACGATAACTATGTCAAGAAGCTACAGGCCATATATGACACTGCCAGTGAAATCTTTCCTCAAACTGGCCAAGTCACTGTCTCAATCGCCAATCTGTACGAGAATTTTCTGGATCTCTTTGATGAACCGGAAAAAGCTTCTCTCTCAGAAGCAGGGGCAGCCGACAACAAAATAGATCATATAAAGCAAATTGTCGAAGATGTTGCAAGAAGAATGCATGAAGGAGAATTGCCTACTGATGAATCTCCAACCAACAATGCTTCAGTCGAGGGGGAGCCAAGTTCTCATGTCCAGGGGGAGCCAAGCTCTACTACTTCAACCGAACCTTCAATGCCTGAAAATCCAGCACCACAAGAAACCCCTGAACCTCGTGTTTCTCAAGACTCATCAATTGAGGGGGAGCATGATGATATGACGCTTGATTTTGATAGCCAATCCGAGCCCGAAGAGATGATCAACGCTGAACTAGATCCATCCTTTGATCCGAATTACCCTCCTCTTACAAAATGGACCAGAGTGTTGGGTTTTGAGCATTCTAACACTTCCTAAGTGTACATGCAACCCTAAATACCTTGGATCTATGTTTTCTCTATTATACATGCAAATAAGAACTTCCAAGGTATTATCCTAATCTAGCATACAAAACAATAATGTAACAAGATAGAATACATACCTCTTGATGTAGAAAGTCTTCATGAAGCTTGAGTGCTTAGTGACCCAAGTGTGACACCTCAAATGGAATCACAATCATCAAAACACTTAGAATGACTTGAGAGAATTCTACACTCACCAAAATCGGCTAGCCCTTTCTTCACACACACTAGTGGCCGATTTTTCCTCAATAATAAGATGCTTATATAGTTACACAATTAGGGTAAACTCTTAATTGTCATGGCTTTCCATTTCCTTGGATCCATGGGTACAAATACACCATGGAGCATCCATGGACCATCCTATGGGTTTTAGCCCAACTTGATTATCCATGGAGCATTAGCCCACTATACAAGTATGGATGATTTACACAATCAACCCATATATTTAATTAGTCTTCTTTTGATCACTTAATTAATCCTAGATTAATTCTTGATCAATACTAATTAAATAATCTTATTATTCTTATCATTAATATACTAGAACTTATAATATATTAATAACCATAAGTGTCTTATTTCTCTCATTCAAGTGCATGATGGTATGCAACCCAAATGGACCATGCCGGGTCGGGTCAAGTCTTACCAAATATAGTTATGGACTTAGACATTAATCCAACAGTCTCCCACTTGGATAAGTCTAAAACTATTATTGCGTATGACTTCAGGAACCAACCGGCAATCGTAGCTCTCAAAAGCTTCTGTCGAACTCTGACCTTGTCGATGAACTCTGACCTTTGTCAATGACTTGTCCATTAGATAAGGGATCATATATTCCTCCATTCTAGATATCATATGGACTGAGACATGGATTATAATCATTCTCTCTGTTCATTTGTTGTTTCCCGATTTCCGATTTATGACAACTGACTAATTGAACAAATCAAATCAGTCCTGGCCCGGCCGAGCACTTCCATTTGTCATCATCAAATCATCGAGGGGCCCACAGATATCGCTTTTATCCCGAAGTTAAAAGGAACGGATAAACTTCGACTCATATGGCTTGTTCTACTACTTGTTGAATCATACACAAAGGCACGTTTTATAGCACCGAGTTACCAAATGCGTTTTCGTGCTATCAATGTACTATCAACTCATAGTAACAACTCATATCTCTAGGTTTGAAGAATATAAGATATTATCGTCTCATGATCACTCGTGATAAAATCCATGAAGTGATTCCAATGAGCACGGGTTGAATCCAATACTCAGAACTTATGAGCACTCGTGATTGTTGTAGCCTTGTCCAACACCTTAGACCTCTACAAGCCAACCCATGACAATCTTAATTCATATCTACTTCCAACATATGACCGACTGTGGATGGTTTGAATAACTTAGTCATTCCGGAAGAATAACCTAGTTTATTCGGGAAGTCAAAACATGCAAAGTGAAACACAATAATAATTGAATCCAATATGGTATCAAAACCTATGAACATAAATAAAACACCTTTTATTTATCACCATATGATTACACATTATTCATTGTACACTGTTTCAGCTATCAACTTTATTCTTGAATTTAAAACAATAGTTGTCCCATGCTCCAAGCATGTACACTATGTTTTTTTAACACTAGTCATGCCATACACCAAGTATGCATACTATGTTTGTCTATGATCTTTACTTTGTGAACTAGATCCATTGAACATAACTTCAATGATTCTCTTGTCACACTCCCAAATCCTTACTGCAAATGCAAGAATTCCAAATTCATGCTATTTACTGAAATCTGTTAGATTCTAAACTTATATGCATTGATCCTTTTGTAATGATTATGCACAAAGTCATAAAGACTTGACAACAAACATTACAGAGCATTCCAAAGGAGATCATCTCCTTGGAAACATCCTTCTTGCATTAAGTTTCCTTAATCTTACACAGATTGAAAAAAAACTAACTTTGAAACATTTCCAGATTCCAGTTTGACTATCACTTCTGAACAAGAGTTGCCTCCTTACAGATTATGTCAATATGGTCCTTCCGGAATTATCACTATACTTCCAATTGTCCTTGAGTAACCAATCTTTGGTAAACCCTAGATTGTCCTCGACAATTGTTTAATCCTTTTAGTCATATCCAGTTCTAAACCTTTTCCCTTCTTAATGCCCAAGGCATTTTTGAAAATTTTAGAACGGATGATTATAGCACATGTAATCGATCCTATATCCGAAGCATATGGGACACGATTCATGATGTCTCACATAAAGACTAAACCAGTCTTTTGCTATAACATTTCCATTTCAATTTGCCAAGTTCTCATAATTCAGATTATGAAAAGGGATGTCATAATCATAATCGAATTTTAGAACGCAAATAATGGACCCATATACAAAATTTCCTTATGTTGAGCCATTCCAACATGAAATTCATATATATCCTTGACTAAATGATAAAAACCTCACGATCTAAGCTTATAGATTTGAGATGAAGCATAATTTCCTCTCCCTTAATTATAGCAAAACAACTTTTTCCCAATTGAAACTTTTGTTTTCTATAATTAACATTGCTAACTTGCAATACTTATCATAATTATCATGCTCCCACTAACATGATGATTATTAGCATAACACTTATGCTCCCACTAGCTTTGACATGTACTTAGAAATCAGCTGGACTTCTAGAAATCAATACTTCATTGACCAAAGTTCAGATTTCTGATGCTAGATTGTTTTGATAAAGTTGTATCAAAATCATACACCTTCCCTTAGATAGCACACTTGTGAGTCTAAACAATTATGAAGAGGTATGCCGTAATCATAATGGTTAGACCTTTTTGCCACTTCTCACAAGTCCAGGTTAGTGTGCCGGTTAACCACACGCGCTCCACTAACGACTTTGAGAATGCAAATGTCACAATTGCTATCTAGATAAAATCTACTTAGTGAAAGTGTTTCCTCACCATCATTTTCATGAATCGGAGAGAAACCTTATGACACTTAGATTTATATGGTGTATGAGTTCCTACCCATATGAATTTGTCAAACCATAATCACAAGACAAAGATAATGACAAATCCAAAACCATATGGATTGAACTCAATCTTAACTTCTTGCCACCTGGCAGCTCAAGGGCCTGCCATTGCTTCCAAGTTGTTATGCAACAAACTGAGAACTCTAAGAACTCATATGCAAAGCCAACTTTAACTGGAATGGGCACAAATATGTCAACACAATAGATTATAAACCTCAAATTGTGTGCTAGAGAAGAACTTTAGGTTTTATTCTTGATTAGTTCTTGAGACTTTCAAGACCTTTAAGACTCCCACTGTCCTCTTGACATATAAGACTCCCTTGTCAAACATCCAAGAGATAGTGCGGATTCTAATCAAGAAAAACACTTTACCCAATTGGCCTAAGTTGGTCTTTGTTTTATCCAAAACATCACAACTTACCAATTTCAAATGTACAAGAGTAGAAAACTTTTACTCTTACATTTGACAAGTGTTTTGAACCTTCTTTAAGACATGTCACTCAAATGACAATCTTGGAGTATGACTCTAAGACTTGTATTGGAACGAAGTATGACTCATCTTCTTGATTTAACCATTTCAACAATTCAAGTTCCTCTTCTTAGTCATAAGAATGCACTAAGATTTCCTTAGAGAACTAATTTTGATATGGTTTCTTAATCATTAAGATGATCACAAAACTGATACTAAAGTACTCTCTCATCTTTTCAGATTTGAGAAACTTTTATCCTTCTGCCTTATTTGATTCTTCTTATCGATCTTTAGTGGTGGACTTAATCAGTGCACAAGAATGTGTACTCGATCCCTAAGTCCTTTACTTGACTCACACATCCATGTGAACAAGTAATTAGTCTTAATTTTCCAAAACTTGAAAGTTCTCATTCATCATGCTATACAACTTGCATGATTCCAAGTTCCGGTCCAATTGAAACTTGGGTGATGAGAATCTTTCCTTATTTGGTAAATTTAGACATTACCACAAATGAAAGAATCAATTTCATACTTCCACTCTTGCTACTAATGGAATCTTATAAGCAACAAAAATTTCCACAGATGCCATTGTAAGGATATTTTAAAATAAATAAAATCAAAAATTTCCTTTTATTTTAAAACTTTGCGGAAAAACTATCCTTACAATCCATATGAAAACTTGTTGTTATCTATTCCTAAGCAATATCTCATAACTCCTAAGAAGTAGCTCAAGAATCCGATTTTTCAAACTATGCGATAGAAATCCATCTATGCGATCAGATTCAGCATATTCTTCCTTTAAGTTTCTTCACTTTCCTTTGATTCTTAAACCATCACCATGCGACCCGGTCGCATCATGTATCAAGAATCTCAGAATAGAAACTTAACAGAGTTAGATAGTGGATTTTACCTGAAGTAGAGTCAAACTTATTGACTTTAACATCCTTAGGTAAATTTGGCAGCTTCGCAACCAATGCCCTTTCTTTGGCAATACAAACATATGGACCCTTTGATAATGGTACACAGGACTATCACAGACTTAGCTTTTCTCTTTACCATTTGGTCAACCGAGTTGACTATAGCCGATCCCTTTCCATTGGGAAGAGAATGCTTTACTGGATATCCAATGTCATCATTGTCAATGTCCATAAAGTTTTAGGAAGTTGATCTTAACAAATAGATAAGATCATTAAGGGTCTTGTCATAGTCTTTTTCATAGGTGTTCCAAAAGAACTCACTATGTGACTTAGAAAGTAGTTGAACCACCAACTTTCTCAAGACTTTGACACCCAACTCTCCCGGCTTGTCAATATGTGACTACATCTCCAAGATGCGACCACACCTAGACCTTGCCTTGCCTAATAGGGCCTGAGTGACCTTAAACTTTTCAAGAACTTGTGGGTTAGGGAGAATAATTTGAAGAGGTGAAGAAGTATGATATCCATGGGACATCATCTTCATTAGGAAACCTTGTTTCAAGAGATTTGGGAAGATCATAGGTGTCTAAACCAGACATCTTTTGGGAGATATTCAAGATAGTTGATTTAAAGTCCTTAATATGACACCCAATATGAAATATTAAGGCTAGGACCCAACAAACTATTTTATAACTTAGAAGAGGTATGCCGTAATCCAAGCTATAAAATATTTGAAGGTAGGTGAATGACGATTCACCAATTTCCACCAAGATAAACGAAATGTATTATTAGGTTTTAATTGGTTTTGAAACTCCTAGATCTTTGAGATTCATTGAACTTTTCAAAGGCATGTTTCAATCTCGAGTGTGCCCTTCAGGTTTTGTGACTGGGATGCCGAGGATCACAAAACAAGGTGTGAAGTAACCATGCAAATCACTTGGTACCCTTAATAAATTACCCCTCAATCGATGTGCCGGTTAACCACACACGCTCCATCGATACTATGATAAATATTAAGTCACCCTTTACCTACCTTGTTAAGTCCAAGTTAGTGTGCCGGTTAACCACACACGCTCCACTAACGACTTAGACAAAGTGTAAAGTGCAACTTCATGGATTAGCACCTTATTCACATTTTTCCTAAGTAACTAAGATTGGGTATTATTAAGAGTTTAGTTACTTAGTATTATCATTAATACTTTTAATGAAGGGAGAATTCTAGTCCTGTCAAACCCGTTCGGCTAACAACCCTCCACCAGTCAAGCAAGCGGTGGGTGAGAGTGGACACCCATTAAGTTGCCATTTTATAGGCAACAACCTTATACCCACCTTATAGACCGGCTTCGTGAATGAGGCGTACTAGCGGTAAGACTGACTTTACTCTTATACATATATATATTATTAACTTATAATATTATAAAGTATAAGGGTTGAATTTTAACTTTTAAAATTCTAAGGGCTAACTTGGAATTAAAGTATTCATAAGTGAAAACTTTACAAATTCCAAAACTTGAGGGCAAGTTTTGAAACTATTCAAAACTAATTAATTCCATAACTTATGTGTTTAAAGTAGTTTTAATCCAAAAACTCTTCAAGTTCCATAACTTGAGGACAAGTTATGGAAGACTTTAAACTAATAAAAGAATTAACTTTTCTTTATTTTATAACTTATGGAATTAATTAAGGTTACACTTTTTTTTTATTTTATTTTATTTTATTAAATGAAGAGACTCTTGGTCCTCCATAACTTGAGGACAAGTTATGGAGTCATAAAACCATTTAATTAGAACTAGACTCTTCATTTTGTAACCTTTGCCAATTTTTATGAGTTTTATGATTCTTAAATGTGACTTTTCATATAACTTGAGGACAAGTTACAAAAACACATTTTTGAATCAATTCTTAGATTAATTTGGATTAAAACCAACTATCACATAATTTTCATCATTAATCCAAATTCACTCATAAAACAAGATAAGACAAAAAACTTTTGGTGATCCATAACTTATTCTTAAGTTATGTAATCCTTTAAGACATTAACACCAAATTTTGTAACTCCAAAAAAACTTTGAATCAATTTTTTTTTTTTAAAAAACCTTTTCATATCCATAACTTATGGAGGTTTCAAAAAATAAAACTCTTTAGATCAAACTTTTAAAACTAATAAAATAATCATATTGTTTTATCTTTTATTAAATTTGACCTAATTCAACTCATAAAGCAAATTATTCAAATTTTACAAATAATTATTTTTTCACAAGAACAAGTAATTATCTTAAAATTTGACAAACTTCATGTTTTTTTTCAACTTTGAAAATAAAATATTTGCATCAATATAACAGAAAACAACCTGGCTCTGATACCACTGTTGGGTTTTGAGCATTCTAACACTTCCTAAGTGTACATGCAACCCTAAATACCTTGGATCTATGTTTTCTCTATTATACATGCAAATAAGAACTTCCAAGGTATTATCCTAATCTAGCATACAAAACAACAATGTAACAAGATAGAATACATACCTCTTGATGTAGAAAGTCTTCATGAAGCTTGAGTGCTTAGTGACCCAAGTGTGACACCTCAAATGGAATCACAATCATCAAAACACTTAGAATGACTTGAGAGAATTCTACACTCACCAAAATCGGCTAGCCCTTTCTTCACACACACTAGTGGCCGATTTTTCCTCAATAATAAGATGCTTATATAGTTACACAATTAGGGTAAACTCTTAATTGTCATGGCTTTCCATTTCCTTGGATCCATGGGTACAAATACACCATGGAGCATCCATGGACCATCCTATGGGTTTTAGCCCAACTTGATTATCCATGGAGCATTAGCCCACTATACAAGTATGGATGATTTACACAATCAACCCATATATTTAATTAGTCTTCTTTTGATCACTTAATTAATCCTAGATTAATTCTTGATCAATACTAATTAAATAATCTTATTATTCTTATCATTAATATACTAGAACTTATAATATATTAATAACCATAAGTGTCTTATTTCTCTCATTCAAGTGCATGATGGTATGCAACCCAAATGGACCATGCCGGGTCGGGTCAAGTCTTACCAAATATAGTTATGGACTTAGACATTAATCCAACACAGAGATCATCCTATCTCTCAAGTAGTTGGTGATGTATCTGAAAAGGTTCTGACCCGATCTCAACTGAAGGCAAAACAGACATCCTTATTCTCAAAAGTTGAGTTTTGTATGTTTAACTCATTTGTATCAAAAGTTTAACCGAAGACAGTGAACACTGCCCTCGATCACTCTGATTGGGTTCAAGCAATGCAAGACGAACTAAACGAGTTTGAGAGAAACAACGTCTGGCGCCTCATTCCAACTCCTCCGGATGCTTCAGTTGTTTGACTCAAATGGGTTTTCAGAAACAAAATGGACAAGGAAGGTAATGTCATAAGGAACAAGGCTCGTCTGGTTGTCAAAGGATACTGTCAGGAGGAAGGGATAGATTACGAAGAGACGTTCGCTCCAGTAGCTAGGCTAGAATCGGTTAGAATATTTCTGGCCTATGCTGCTCATAAAAACTTTGAGGTCTTCCAAATGTACGTCAAGTGCGCATTTCTCAATGGAGAACTTGAAGAAACTGTGTATGTGGAGCAACCTCCTGGGTTCGTGAACGAAAAGTATCCAAATCATTGCTACATTCTGGATAAAGCTGTGTACGGCCTCAAACAAGCTCCGAGAGCCTGGTATGAAACGCTTACAAAAATTTTAAAGATGTCCAAATTCAAACAAGGTTCGGTTGACCCAGCCTTCTTTCGCAAAAAGGAAGGTAACCAACTTATGATAGTTCAAATTTATGTCGATGACATCATCTTTGGCTCTACGAATCGCAGCTTAACAGCTGAATTCAGAAAGTTGATGGAGACTAAGTTTGAAATGAGCTCAATGGGTCCTATTAATTTTTTCCTTGGTTTAAATATAAGACAGGGACCCGAAGGCATCTTTATCAATCAGCAAGCTTACACAAAGACTCTTCTAGCGAAGTTTGGAATGATGGGAGACTCAAAAATCAAAGTCCCTATGGCATTCGGCACCAAACTTACCCCTTCGCTGGATAAACCGGCTGTCGACATCACGCTCTATCGTCAAATGATAGGCTCACTGATGTATCTAACTGCTAGCAGGCCTGATATCATGTTCTCTGTATGTTATTGTGCTCGATTTCAGGCTAACCCACGCGAACCTCACATGCTGGCAGTGAAGAACATCCTACGCTATCTCAAGCGAACCGCCTCCTTAGGTCTATGGTATCCATCTAACTCTGGCTTCTTCGTTCAAGCCTATTCTGATGCTGACCTTGGAGGATGTGGACTCGACCGCAAAAGCACAACTGGTGGCTGTCAATTTCTTGATGGGAAGTTGGTCAGCTGGCAATCCAAGAAACAAACATGTGTGTCGCTGTCTACTGCTGAAGCGGAATACATTGCCGCTGCATCCTGCACATCACAAGTGATTTGGATCCAGAGTCAACTTCGAGACTATGGACTCAATATGAAGAAGATCCCTCTATATTGTGACTCTGAAAGTGCAATTAGGATCTGTCATAACCCGGTGCAACACTCTAAAACCAAACACATAGCACTGAGGTATCACTTCATCAAAGATCATGTGGAAGATGGAAATGTCGAAGTTCACTTCGTAAGAACCACTGATCAACTGGCTGACGTCCTCACCAAAGCTCTTCCAGAAGCGTCATTCAATAAAATTTTGCAAGGGCTAGGTATGATGGAATCAGAGTCAGTACCTCACACTACCTCTCGATCTCAAACGTAAGAAGCGTATCCAACCGAACGTTCGGGTTCGGTTCAACCATTTCACTCGCTCATTTCTTCAAAGGTAGTTTTTCTGAGTTGTATATTTCTTGTGAAAAATTTGTTTTTCTTTATGTGAAAAGTTTTTTTTTATTGCATATCTAAACTCCTTGGTTTCTTAAAAATTTTCCTGAACCGAAACCTCCAGAAGGTTCGGGTTCGGTTTTCCAAAATTTTGTTGCACCGAAACCAACCGAAGGTTCGGGTTCGGTTTTTCAAAATTTTTTTGAACCGAAACCAACCGAAGGTTCGGGTTCGGTTTTTCAAAATTTTTCTGAACCGAAACCAACCGAACGCTCGGGTTCGGTTTTTCAACTTTTTCCAACCGAAACCAACCGAACGTTTGGGTTCGGTTTTTCAATTTTTTTTTCTTCTCTATTCCAAAGTTTATTTTCTAATTCAATTTCAAAAACTCCAAAAATATTTTCATTTTTTTGTTTTGTGTGCTCATTCGTTTATAAGGATATATTTGATAACTTTCTTAAGTGTCCCTAGAAGCATGCTGCTGTATGTGTCCCAAGCCTCATAAGATTTTGAATAATAGCCTTCATGACCTGGTATACACAAACCTTGTCTTCCCAATAAGGCTAACTCATTTATTCTAATCATGAGCTACCTCACTCTTTTCTCACATGAGTTTAGAGTCTCCTGCTTGGTCCTTATGTTCGCAGCAGAGGTACTATGTCTTCTTTCACCATCCCCATTATACTTCTCCATAACATTCGTATCCTCACTGTAACCCTTGAGACTCTCAGCAACTACCACTGAGGTTTATGGTTACACAACATCTGTGTTTATGATCTTAGCTTCGTGCCACTACGAGCTGAGTGAAACCCAAAATTCAACACCAACGAATTGACGGTGACCAATTAACTTGATCAAGTTTTCACCAATGAATTAATGAATGTACCTTCACGAAATCTCATTTTTTTTCCTTTTTGCGTGGTTCCAATGAAATTGTTACACACCATGACATTTCTTCCCAAGGGATCCAGTTTTAAATTTTTATCTGAGATTTCATATTAATCTAAGCCACTACAAAATTAACTCAAACCTACTTGTTCAACAGACTATACTGGTCTCACAAGTACTTTGTTCACGTTCGTTCTTATATCAGGAATTGAATTGTTGAATCAAAGCGAAACCACCCTTAATTTGCCTTATTTAAAGAAGCCTTTCAACATTTATTGATAAATGTTTGATCGAAATTCAACGGGATACCACACTAACACTTTGAGGTCTCTCTTGACCTTGAAGGAAGAGATTCGTGCCCGGGATCATCAGTTTCGTGTCATAATTGACATCACAGATCATTCCAAAAAGAGTTGCTTTATTTCTTTATCTTTTACACTCTTTGCACGAAAATCCTAGATTTTCAAAAATTTCGTTACTAATTATTTTACAGGCTGGATAATCAATGGATGGTTAATACTGAAGTTGTGGTTGCCAATAATCCACGTGGGCATTTTATTCAAAAGGTGGCGTTTAAAAGAAAAGGGATAAGTTCAAAAGGTTGTTGACGCGGCGGGAGTTCAAAGGATAGAAATCAAACGACGGTAAAAAGGAGGGCGCGTGAATTTGAAGAAGCCACGCTTTTTCTGACACTTATTGGACGCGTGTGCAGTATTGAAGCGTCATCCATCTGGCATTAATGCCGCGTGTGGAAATGGAAACGGTTTCTCTCTCTGAACCGGCGCTTATTGGGCGGCGTGATCCTAGGAATCTGACACTCTCTCTCCTACGTGATCATCGCACGTCCCAACTGTTACCAATCAGTCACTCAAAAACCCTTCCGTATTTCAATAAGAGATTTGAAACGATCTTTCTCTCTCCTGTTACCTACTATAAAAAGCCATCCACACCACCTTTTACCTCTTTACTGCCCCCATAATTCCCAAAGCAAAATTACTCCCAAAACTCTCTCCCGGTCATCTTCTTCTCCACACCTCCAACAATGGCTGAATCTTCATCCGTTCATGCTACTTCTCAGATTCTTCTCATCAGACCTCAACAATGCCTTGTCATTAATCTGAACCCACTAGCCTATGATCCCTACATGTCGCCGGTTATCAAATGCCTCAAGTTCTCCCAGCTTGCTCCGGCATTGTCCAGAATTGAAACGGTGCCAATGGTGGCTCTATCTCAGGTCTATGCGACGGCCTACTACGATAAGGGCGTCGACCGGATATTTTTCGAAGTGGCGGAACACAAGACGTCGATTTCTCGTCCCCGCTTCTGCACTATGCTTGGGTTTGCTGCAGACCCATCATGTGCTAACCCGGAGACAATTCCGGTTGGCATGTTATACAGCATGTTCTACAACATGGGCTACACGGAAGTTCTAACCTCCGTCGCAAGGTTCAAGAAGTCATGCCTACCGCCCCTGTGGAACGGGTTATTTACAGTTCTCTTCAAGGGACTGTCTGAGAGGAGCTCAGGATCGGACGGGGCCAGTCGTCTTTTCCTGTCAATCATGTATGGGGTGTACAACGGGATCAACCTCGATTATGGGTTTGTCCTTTGGCAACAGCTGATTCAGAGCCTTTCTTCCACTTCTCGACACTCTGAAGTGTCGCTGGCCCGGTTCTGGATCCTGATCACAAGATGGGCCATGGACAGGTTTGAGGTCCCAACTGCTGACGGTGCACCGATGTCTTCTGTTGGCACGTTCCACACCAAGAAGATCATCGTATCCGATGCATCGAAATTCTCCTTCATTGGCTCTATCCCGGAGTCGATGTATGGAAGTGTGCCATCAGACAGCAGTATGATCAAGGCGATCAAGGAGTTAGGGCCATCTGGTCCGAGGGAACTGACACCGGACATGCTGCGATCAATTCATGACGCCGACAAACCGGTGGCCAGGGGTAAGAAGGCAGACAAGGGGAAGAAACCATCCAAAGCCCCAAATCCTACTCCCAAGAAGCGCAAACAACCGAAGGCTGCTTCGTCACCAAAACCGAAAAGGAGGAAGACCCAACAAAAGCGAAAGTTAGTCCTTCCCTCCTCATCAAGTGAATCCGAAGGTGGGAGTTCGGACTCTGAGGGATCCCAAGGAGACGAATCTCCACAAAGAGGCAACACACCCCCTCGGTCCCCAACTCCGGAGATGGAACTTCACCACTCCCCAGTTCCTTCCCCTCCACCCACAATTCCTATTTCCATTCCCACCATAAACCCTACTATACCACCAACCTCATTCCCTATACCACCACCCATATTCACCACATCAACCGAAACACCTCCTGTTACCGAAACCCCACCTGTAACCGAACCTCGACAAACCGAAACCCATACACAACCACCACCCGAAACTAACCCCCCACCCACTCAACCTGAACCCACCAACCCCATAACACCCCCAGCTTCACCACCACCTCAATCTCCAGAAGACGCCTCCGATGGCGATGATCAATATCTTGGTGGTGACCACCTGAACTTTGATTCGGTCTACTATAGTCCGTTTCAAGTTCAAAGTGATGAGGAGGATGATGCTCCTGTGACAAAGAAGCATCTCCGTGAGCTGAACGAGAAGGTTGATCAACTTCTCGCCTCCTCTTCCAATCAGCAGTCATCCTTATATGAAGCTGCCCTTCAGCGGATCGTTGATGCCTTCTCTAGGGCTCAACATGACTCCGTGGCCTCAGCTACTGCTACGATAGACGCCTCCACCCGAGCTTGTGAGGCTGCGACCGAAAAAGTCGATAAACTATTCCATGATGCTACAATCCTGCTGCAGTCTATGCAGGAAAGCGCCGCAGCCACCAAAACAACTCTAGAACCACTTGTTAATCAATTGGCCCATTTTGTAAAGATGGAGTTATCCTCGTTCGCTACCCTCAGACAAAACCTCAGCGACGACAACTCGGCACTCCGTGCCTCCATCGATGCCCGCTTGGCAAAGCTACAAGAAGATCTTGCGGCTGAAAATTCACTGATGGACGTCCTGGCGAGTAAGACTACTGCCCTCAAGGTCAAGAGCACCCAACTTTTCAACTCCGAACAACAATTGGAGGCTCTTCGATCCGAAA
Source organism: Lactuca serriola (assembly GCF_051521515.1). Taxonomy (NCBI): domain Eukaryota; kingdom Viridiplantae; phylum Streptophyta; class Magnoliopsida; order Asterales; family Asteraceae; genus Lactuca; species Lactuca serriola. The sequence goes on along the minus strand of NC_136412.1, from coordinate 8,728,692 downwards.
GGGAAGTCATCAAGACGTGTGTTTCGGATGTCCACGCCGCTCTATCCAACATCCTGGAAGCACACGACCCCATCCTCAATCACTCAGTGAGGCGTACCCTCGCTGAGAAACTCTCTCCGGCCATGGACCTCTTGAGTAAAATTGAAGGCCTACCCAGTTTCGTTTCCATTCCGAAACAAGGGGGAGATGAGAAGAAAGGATCGAAACCACCTCCTTCCTCAAAAGCAACTCACACAACCGAACCACCCCCAACTGGTCATGCTTCGGGTTCGGGTGTGAAGGACAAGGGCAAAAACATTGCAGAGGGAGGAGATGACGATGAAGATGAAGACAAGGAGACTATTGCGGACATGTTAAAAAGAAAGAACAGTCGCAATACTGATGACGATGTCAGTCGTGTGGCACGTGAAGCTGAAGAAGCCGAACGTAAACAAAAAGAAGCCAACGATCTCCTTGAGAGCCGAAAGCTGCTCTTCCCTGCCTGGACCAGGGATCGTTTGATAAAGGAGGCCATAGAAACTCCAAGCATACTATGGCTCGAGCCGGTGATATCGTTCGACTGCAACAACTCGGTCGATTCAGAATTTGATATGCCGTTGACTCGAAAGGCGTTCATCTTCCACGCCTTCTCCAACATTTTCGAAGTCCCGCATCCGAACGATGAGCTTGACAGGGAGCTCATTGACTTTTATCTGGAGGCCGCTCGCCCTCAATACCTTACATGGAGCGCCCAGAAGATTGTCAGTGTTCGGGTGATGAAACCGTTTGCCGTGGGGAGATTCACAAACGTCAAGTTCAAGCTTATCCGAGGATCTGCAAGAACTGCTCACATGATCTCTCTGGCGGATCTGCCCAATCTGAACCCTCATGATTGGATAGTCTTGTACAACATCTTGCTGACAAACGAAGCCGAATATGGTCCCATCTTAGACCATGTCAAAAGGATGCTGGCATGCTATATCATGGAGGTGGCCCTAATGGATCAGGAGGTTGCCACAGTGTTTAAGAAGAAACTGAAAGTCAAGCCTGTGGGATCGGCCAGTGATCTAAACACGATGAAAATGGGCAAGATAGATTCGAGGCGAAACTCTGTGATGTTCACCAGAGCCGAAGGACATAAATGTCTGTTCGCGTTAGCTGAAAAGCACCTCTACACCACTACCTGCTTGGAACACGTCCTATCAATCGTCAAGCGGTGTAAGGACAATTCGGCTGATGACATCAAGTACTTTGAAGATATGATCAATTGGTACATCCGGTTTAGACAGACCATCCTTTCCATAACCAAATGTCTATTTAGTACCGTGAAGAAGAAGGTACAAGCTTCAGCCGCCGGCCCAAGTACGAAGTGAAGGTCTCGCTCCAAATTGACGCAAAGGGGGAGATTGTTGGGCTGAAGTTCTGTTTTATGTTGCGTCTTTTGGGCTCGTTAGATTAGCCTTTTTATTCTCCGGTTTGGGCCTGTCCAACCGAGAGCCTTTTATGTATTGTATATAAGTTATCGCTTGCATGCATATTAGGTTAAGATTCAAGATTTCAGTTTTAGCATTCCAGAGTTTTACGATATTGCTTTCTTGTAATCTTCCAATCCTTTACAGTTGATGTTCTTAATCGAGCTCTTCTAAGGATTTTATTTAATCATTCGACACGTTTGATTCAAGCTGTTTGTTCTTATTGTTGCGTTCTGCCTTGTTATTAATATTGTGTTCTTACAGTTTCATATTCATATACTTGTTCAAGATCTAATCGATCTTTATAGATTAAAAGTTGTTTTAATCCTATCAGAAAGTGTTATCAAGTAGGCGTTTAAACTAAGCAGAAGTGAAGCAGGAGTATCTTAACAAAGTTGGAGTATAAAAACATGGAAGAAGTGTTTGATGAAAACTTTGGAAAACCCTTATACGTAAGAAGATCATGATTTTGTATTCTTGTGTAATATAAGTTTGAAAACGTTTGGAAATCGTTTGAAAACCTTTCATAGACAAGTTTAAAATGAAACTTTGATAAAACATTCAGTGCGAAAGTCAATTTAAGGAAAACTTTGAACACGTAAAGACGTTTTAGAGAACCATTTACAATGTCATACTTGGTAAAATACTTAACAGTGTAATAAATCCTTATGCATGCGGGTTATCAATCACATGTGATTGATATGATAACTGGCATGTTTAACTTGTATTCCCCCCATAAAACATTTAAAAACATTTAAAAGGTTCACTCAGGGGTATGAACTCACCTGATGTAAGCGGATCCGACGAAGGAGTCAGTTGGGTGCTCGGTGTCAAGTAAAGACTTGGACACACTTAGTGACCTATTAACATATGATAACATATGTTTACATACAATCAGTACATATAATACCAATTAAACAAGTATCCACATCCTAAAGTGCGGAAAAACACTTTGGTTAAGTGCTTGGAGTGTCCCGGGTAACATCTAAGGGTGTGTATGGCCTAGATAGGGAGTTTACTCTTCAAGAGTAAACTCTATATAGAGTTCACGGCCCTGGGACTAACTCCCCATGAGTTTACGGCCGTAAACTCATGGTGAGGGTGTTCTAGGATGCTTAAAGGCCTTATATCAATTGTGGAATTTTTCTAGGTCCAAATATAAAGTGTATGAATGGATTTAAGGCACCTAAATGGACCAAATGGGAGTTTACGACCCTAAACAAAGGAGTTTACGGCCGTAAGCTCCTATGGACATATTCCTTGGGTGTTTTAAGGGCTTAAATGATAGAGAATAAATCCTATGCATTTTTCTAAGTCAAATGGGGAGTTTAGGGCACCATTTAAACCCTTTATAAGAGTTTACGGCCCAGGTACCCATTCATGAGGGGTTTACGGTTGTGAACTCCTTATGGAGTTGTTGTAATCAAGTTTAAGGTCCCTAACTTGTTGGTGGTCGACTCTAGAATTTAATCTAAGGCTATTTGTATGTTTAAGTGACTTTTAAACACTCAAATATGAGTTTACTCCCCATGAAGAGGAGTTTATGGCCCAAGCAAGTTCTTGGGCAGTAAACTCATGTTTACTCCCCAAAATTATAGTTCAAGGCGTTCTAAGTCCAATTCTATAAGCCTACAAGTCATATCTAAGCCTTAGGGGTAATTTGGAGGGGTTTTGGGGCTTAAAAACCCCATTAAATGGTGTTCACGGTCCAAGAGTGTTCTTGGACCGTAAACACATAATTTTGTCCCTATTTTATGTCTTAAACTCGAATTTGTATGTTGGATAAGCCATACAACAAGGTAGGGTAGATTGCTTACTCGTTTGGGGCTTGAAACGGAAGTTTTTGGCTCGAAAACAAGGTGTAGAGAGAGAGTGTAGAGAGAGGGTGAAAAGGGTGGAAATGGAGTTCACTCCTCCTTATATAGGGGTTGGAGTTGGGGCTCAGTGTAATTCTACCCGATACTGCCGTTAAACGGGGCTTTTTGGTCGCACCTGATTAAACGGTCGTATTTTCATTTGGTTGAAACTAAAAATTTTCAAGGGAATATTGTGGTGTTTCTAATTTATTTAAACCCTTATCAAGTCATTATAAAAGTCCTAAATTAATTAACGTCTTCTAAAAGGTTAACGGACAAATAAATAAAGTGAGGCTTATTAACGGAAGGAGGTTAAAAATGACGGAATAAATTTCGGGTTGTCACATTATCCCCTCGTTAGAGGGAATTTCGTCCTGAAATTCAGGTTTAGGAAAGGAAGTAGGTATGAATGACCGAGTAGAGGCAGGAGGGTACTTCCTATTCAGTTTGTCCTCGCACTCCCAAGTGAACTTTGGCCTGTGTTTGTTATTCCAACAAAACTTCACCTATGGGATGCGGATTCCGTCTCGTGCAGTTAGCGATTTCCTACAGGTATGTCTACGAAGTTAGGGTTCTCAACGGTTTCTCTCAAGATGAGTGGGATACAAAGGGTGACGTCGGGCAAACACTTATCAAGTCTATGGAGTGAATCGATTTGTGGTGAAACTTGAGGAATTTCCGAAAGTAGTAGTGGTCTGACGAGGGTTGGACCAATCTCCGTAAGGAATCTCGGATGGTCCTAAGCTGTCGGAAGGGTAGAGCTTTTCAGTACTTAGAACATAGTGTAATTCTGTTGAGAGATCATCACTGGCGTGATTTCCATTCAGAAGTTCCTAACGTTCTCTCTCATACTGGAAGTGTAGTCCTTTAGGTTGGTTCTTAGGAAGCTCGAGTTGTCCTTGGTTTTGCGTTTCCTTTCAATTGGCTTTTAGAGACTTTCTAGATCATCGGATAGGTTGTGTGTCTACGATATCTTTGTGTTGTATAGTGGCTATCTCAATCTTGTGCAACATGAACCTACACTAATGAATCTTGAGATATTCCTAACGGAAACCCTCAGGTTCGGGGAGATAGGGTTTCACCAGATGAGTGTTGGACTATCGCGGGAGGTGGTTCTACTATTTCTGCGAGAGATAGTATTCGTGGAACACCTGATAGTCCAATGAATCTTGTAAGACATGCCCTAATTTCCATGGCGTTGGTTTATTTTTGTGCGGAAAACGTGTGCTCTTGTATAACCCATCGACTAACACCTAGACTGGTGTCCAGTCTATAATCTCTTCGGGATCTGGGTTATAAGGCTTAACGAAACTACTTCCACATTTTAACCAAGTATTCTTGGCTGCGAAGGTTATCCTGTGGTTCTCGGTATTCTAGTGTTCACTTCAGAGAATGTAGTCTATCGTCTACAAGGCGACGGTGACTTCCTCCATGTGATGGGGCGGAGGATCCTAGGCACTACTCGTCTGTAACAGGGTGGACAAAGTGCCTGAGTAGTGCGAACATCTTCTGCAACTACTCTTCCGAAGGTTCTGAGTTTTCTTGAGCTAGGTCAAATCTAGTGAGTATAGGGTTCCATCACTCGGAACTTTAATCTCCTCATCCATTCTTCTAAGAGTTTAACTCATCGCAGCTTTCGGATTTCCAGGATAACCGCTGCGATGCTTAATTCGGGGGATTAAGGGTGAATGGATGGTTGTAGTCAATATCCTTGACTCTTACGACTCATATTTCTTTATCAACCGAGGGTGTTAGCTACTATGTTGGCTAAACCGGGATGACAACAATTTTGGTTTTGTGTTCATTATAGTAGCTCAATCCATAGGGATTCTCTTGACTCTAGCTCTCGTTCCATGGGATAGGGTGAAGGGTCTTTCTGAGGGCTCTACGAGGTATGATTCGGATGGTTATCATCTTCTGGAATGCCTACAGTGCCTTTGCTTCACTTTCTATCTGTCTAAGGAGGGTTGGTTAACAGCATGCGGTACCCCTCTCCTGGGTACTTCGGAAGGTTTGAAATAAGAGTGACGACTGACGAATCACATTAGTCTTTATTATTTTTATTTTGTTTAGGTTCGGAAGAACCTTTATTTGCCAACTGGCTACAGAGAAAGTTGTTTTTACATAGCACAAAGGATTTACACATGGTTGCATGGGGTCGAACCATGATTAATAGAGGCGTCAAAGTTGGCACACTTCGACATGATATATAATGAGGGTCGATAGAGTCATGTGTTGAACATGCACAAAAGTTCTAGGCGTCTCGGGTTTCGTCCCGTGTATCGCTGTCGCGGATACTGATAGAGCCGATGCGAATCAATAGAGAGTCTTTAGTGTTTCTGAATAGAGTACCTTTTTATGTATGGATTCTCACGAGGCATTTCTATAATGGCCTCACATATACTAGTCATGCATAATTAAGATGGGGACGACTATTGACTGAGCAACTCCGCCTTAAATCCACAACCAAATGAGGAACAGGAAATGAGGCGCCTTCACTCACTCTAGGCCTATCCATCTCAATTATACATGGTCATAATGTATATGTTTAGCCATTATAGTTTTACCTGATGAAATTTTAAATTTTATAACAGTGCTGCGACTTTTGCCTTAACGGGTAAATAATTACATTTAGAATTAGTCTTTTTATGTTCTCAGTTAGTTATCGGAATTTGAGAGACGTACTTAAAATTCTACCGGGTTCCTGGATGCTTCTCCCTAAGCAGTAGAGTCAGACTCCTCCTTAGTCTTTGTTGTTTCCGTCAGTTTGGATAGTTCTTCTTGAAGTGTCCATCCTTACCACATAGGTGGTAAACTGGGTTGTCTGCCACATTGGCGGTTGATGTAATAAACTCAACCGGGTTTCTACAGACGCGAGTAGTATGCCCCATCATGTGGCACCTAGCACAATAGAGCTCCCGACATACCCCATGATGGTGGTAGCTACACTTGCTGCTGTGGGGAAGGTTTCCTAGGTATGGTCTCCTAGGTGTAGGGATGGAAGGATTGGCAGGGATATTGACTGTCTCAGCTCGTTGCCCTTCGGAAGGTCCTTGATCCGAGGTACTTCCCTCCTCAATCTTGATCTTTCTCTTCAGTTGATTTGACTGAGGTTCTTGGGTGGCTGGGTATGCAGAGGTTGGTTGCTACTGTCCACTACTAGGATCGAAATTTCCGATAGGGCTCTTGCTAACATTGGCATTGTTAACATTCAGTTGAGCTAGGACAGCTGCTACCGCTACCAAGAGTGCAGCTTGGAACGTAGCTTCATCGAGTAGGAGAGTAGGTTTCCTGCTAGTGGATTGGTTACGCTTGCTCGGAGGCATGGTTTTTCCTATACGGAAAGGAACTCAAGTGGATGAGGGACGATGGTTAACCCTGGACATATCTATCCTTACTATGTTAGGCCTAAATTTTTCCCGTGCCTTGGATATTGGTTGTCTGAGTGTCGACCTAGATCCCAATGATGTAGTCCTGGTGTACAAGGTAGGAGTGTGAGTATCGGAAAAAGCCATAAGATGGGAGTCGTTCCTACTAAGTTACCTTTATACTGGGATGGTTTCACTCTCCGGCTTGGAAACATTTGAGAATAGTTCGGAACGAAGCCCGCGGGAAGAAAGGCTCATGAAGACTTATGGCTAAACAACCTCAATAGAGGTGTTGGGATCCGCTCTAAATGTGTTAATGGAAATAGGAAAAGGCGATTTACCTAACACATAGGGTGAGTAGTGTAACCACTAACTCACTAAATTGTAATATTTTATGGGTGTATTAGCGTGATGAACACGAGGAAAAGACACTTCTCGGGTTCCATGTACTGCCTCCCTTTGTCTGCCTCGTATCTTTGTCTGGAATCGACATTGGTTTTCTTCGGCTAGTTACCTAGGGTTCTTTTCTCGTATGGACATATTGAATCTCTACTCCGCCTTGTTCCTGATTCCGACTCTAAGTGTCATCACTTCATGATGGATGACTGGAAATCTCAGAAGTTTAGGTGAATTTCTTCACCGCTGTCTCTAAAAGATATAGGCACTTGGTGAATTCAATAGTCTCGACCTAGTTCATTTATTTCCGAACCGGAAATCTTCTCAATGAACCTCTTCTGGGTCTAAATCAACTTTTCTGTCGAGCACTGAAGTGGATAGGGTTTTCTACAGTGTTCGCGCGATAATGGAAATGTCTAGAGAATCCTAAGAGAATATTAACATTTCACTGGGTGATCCATATCGAGTCCTGCTATGATTACAAAGGGTATACAAATCATATATAGCTTAGATCCGATAGGCCTTCAAATATGTGATACTACTCTAGATCCACATCCCAACGAGGAAAAGGAAATAGGGTGAAACCACACATTCTTAGCCTATGGGATCCTTATTATATATAACCTTGGGAGTATACTCTCTGTAATTGTAGGTATATCAATAACGATCTTTTTAGTTCTTCACACAAGGTTAGTTATGGATCCTAAAATATCCCTATGGTATTTTAATTCTCGTTTGTTTCTTATCTTCTGAATATGATTTTGGGATTAGTGTGAGTCTTTTAGTATTCCAAAATACTCCTATAGTATTTTTAAACTTTATATTTGGCTCTAGCATTCCTAGTTGGTAAGTTTGAGACCTGTTGCAACACCACTATCACTCCCAAGCACACGTTCATCGCATCTCGAATAAATGTAGTTTATTAGGTTACATTTATTCCAACTTACAATTACATAACTTCCTAGGTTTGACGGTAATGCTCAACATCCGAAGACTTTTATTCTTGTTCTTCTTTTGATACTTGTGTTCGGGTGTTTAGGTTCTGGATGTTCCTATACTTTGGTAAAATATGGTTATATTTTAAAGTATAAGTCTTGGTTAGAGTGTTTTATCCCTATATATTTATAGGCTGTATATCTTTTATCAATTGATATACCTAGCTCACTATAAACAATGCTCTAATACCAATCTGTCACACCCCAAAACCGGAACGGCGAAAACGTTCTGGGGTGGATGACGTCATGTCAAGTATCACAACTTATGCAGTATAGTAATCAAAGTACAACAACCATTGCATTAATGTTAATAGTTTTACATGGTTTACATTACATAGAAACATCAAGTAATACAAGTGGTAATATAGGTGCAGCTTGGTACCAAACTGTCTTCAACAAAACCGCCTGAGATGTAACTGTCTATAACCAACCTGAGAATACAAGTTATTTGAAAAACGAGTATCAGCATTTTTACAAATGCTGGTGAGTTCATAAGTATTTAGTGTCATTTATTACAAATAAATTTATATAAGTAGTAGTTTTCAAGCATACAGTGAAATAGAGTCCTTTCCAGAAAATCCTATATTTTCTAATTAAAAAGCAGTCTTCTACCAAGACTGGTCAAAGTTATGTGGTAAAAAGTAGTTTTCCTTAAACACTATCATTATCAAATACGGGATTTGATTTTTAAGGAAGTAGGAGAATACCAGGGAAAATAACATATGCCTCAGCAGTGAGGACTGCTGACTAAGGCAAAAGGAATCATTGACTCCAGGAGAGTATCAACTGAACGACACACCTGACTCAGTCTAATAAAAGGAGACACAGACCCTAGACGGTATCAAATGAAAGATATAGCTAGTAAGGTCTAAAACAGTGAAGACGGACCCTAGACAGTGTCAAATGAAAGATACCACTAGTAAGGTCCAAAATAGTGGAGACAGACCCCAGACAGTGTCAACTGAATGATACATCTAGCAAGGTCTAAAACAGTGGATACAGTGAACACAGTGAATACAGTGAACACAGTGAATACATTGAGTATAGTGAACACAGTGAATACAGTGAGTATAGTGAACACAGTGAATATAGTATATAAAACCCGTTACCTTAAAGCCATGAATTATAAGGTAACCCCGAGATACTCGTAACCATACTGATAGACACTAGAGAACTTGATGCCCTGCAAGCGTCGGTATGAATATGACATTTGTCACCCCTTGGCTTGGTAGACCGTGGACTGTAGCTACCAGTCAGGGTGTGGTGGTGTCAATCTCGTATAGATCTATACACACAATGTCCGCTCTCCCTACAAGAGACTCTGGTTACCAACTTGACAACAGAGAAGCCCGTGTACTGAGGATGTATCTCGTGTAGTGAGATCTGATGTAAAATACTGGACTAATGATAGAGACTCACAACTGAACTGACTAATGTAAACCTATATGACTATTCTTGTATACATAATATATAACTAATGATCGAACGACCTTCGGACGGACATCCGATCCCACCAGACCACATCTCAATGAAGAAAAGGAAATAGGGCGAACAAGCCTTCCTAAGTGCTTCAAACATTATTTATATGCATCTATACAAGCACAGACATACATCTAACTATGTTTAAGTGTTTAACAAGTTGAAGCGTATCGTGAAGTATAAGCGAATTGTGAAGCATAAGCGAATCGTGAGGTATAAGCGAATCGTGAAGTATAAGCGAATCGTGAGGTATAAGAGAATCGTGAAGTATAAGCGTATCGTGAAGTAGGAGCGTTAACAAAGTAGAAGTGCTACTAAGGTATAAGCGTCTACGAAATAGAAGTATTAACAATGTAGAAGCGTTTAACAAGTATAAGTGAAGTAGGAACGTTAACAGGTCTAAGCGTATCACGAAGTGAAAGTGTTGTAATGTAGGCGTTTAAACTAAGCAGAAGTGAAGCAGGAGTATCTTAACCAAGTAGGAGTATAAAACATGGAAGAAGTCTTTGATGAAAACTTTGGAAAACCCTTATACGTAAGAAAATCATGACTTTGTATTCTTGTGTAAAAAAAGTTAGAAAACGTTTGGAAATCCTTTGAAAACCTTTCATAAACAAGTTTAAAATGAAACTTTGATAAAACATTCAGTGCGAAAATCAATTTAAGGAAAATGTTGAACACGTAAAGACATTTTAGAGAACCATATATACAGTGTCATACTTGTTAAAACAGTTAACAATGTAATAAATCCTTGTGCATGGAGGTTATCAATCACATGTGATTGATATGATAACTGGCATGTTTAACTTGTATTCCCCCTTTCCCCATAAAACATGTAGAAACATTTAAAAGGTTCATTTAGGGGTATGAACTCACCTGATGTAAGTGGATCCGACGAAGGAGCCCGTTGGGTGCTCGGTGTCAAGTGAAGACTTGGACACACTTAGTGATCTATTAACATATGATAATATATGTTTACATACAATTAGTACATATAATACCAATTAAACAAGTATACGCATCCTAAAGTGCGGAAAACACTTTGGTTAAGTGCTTGGAGTGTCCCGGGTAACATCTAAGGGTGTGTATGGCCTAGATAGGGAGTTTACTCTTCAAGAGTAAACTCTATATAGAGTTCACGGCGCTGGGACTAACTCCTCGTGAGTTTACGGCTATAAACTAATGGTGAGGGTGTTCTAGGATGCTTAAAGGCCTTATATCAATTGTGGAATTTTGCTAGGTCAAAATATAAAGTGTATGAATGGATTTAAGGCACCTAAATGGACCAAATGGGAGTTTACGGCCCTAAACAAAGGAGTTTAGTCCCATAACCTCATATGGACATATTCCTTGGGTGTTTTAAGGGCTTAAATGATAGAGAATAAATCCTATGCATTTTTCTAAGTCAAATGGGGAGTTTAGAGCACCATTTAACCCCTTTATAGGAGTTTACGACCCAGGTACCCATTCATGAGGGGTTTACGGCCGTGAACTCCTTATGGAGTTGTTTTAATCAAGTTTAAGGTCCCTAACTTGTTGGTGGTCGATTCTAGAATTTAATCTAAGGCTATTTGTGTGTTTAAGTGGCTTTTGAACACTCAAATATGAGTTTACTCCCCATGAAGAGGAGTTTACGGCCCAAGCAAGTTCTTGGGTAGTAAACTCATGTTTACTCCCCAAAAATATAGTTCAAGGCGTTCTAAGTCCGACTCCATAAGCCTACAAGTCATATCTAAGCCTTAGGGGTAATTTGGAGGGGTTTTGGGGCTTAAAAACCCCATTAAATGGTGTTCACGGTCCAAGAGTGTTCTTGGGCCGTAAACACATAAGTTTGTCCTATTTTATGTCTTAAACTCGAATTTGTATGTTGGATAAGCCATACAACAAGTTAGGGTAGATTGCTTACTCGTTTAGGGCTCGAAACGGACATTTTTGGCTCGAAAACAAGTTGTAGAGAGAGAGTGTAGAGAGAGGGTGAAAAGGGTGGAAATGGTGTTCACTCCTCCTTATATAGGGGTTGGAGTTGGGCTCAGTGTAAATCTACCCGATATTGCCGTTAAACGGGGCTTTTTGATCGCACCCGATTAAACGGTTGTATTTTGACTTGGTTGTAACTAAAAAATTTCAAGGAAATATTGTGGTATTTCTAATTTATTTCAACCATTACCAAGTCATTATAAAATTCCCAAATTAATTAACCTCCTCCAAAAGGTTAACGGACAAATAAATAAAGCGAGGGTTATTAACGGAAGGAGGTTAAAAATGACGGAATAAATTTCGGGTTGTCACATATGGAAACATTTCCATATTTACCATATGACAACTCATTGTTAATAAAACCCTCTCTATTCATGATAATGTCAATATGGTCCATCCACTACTATACTTCCAACTTTCCATAAGCAACCAATCTTTGACGAACCTTAGATTGTTCTTAGCGGTTGTTTAATAACTTTAGTCATATCCAGTTGTAGTCCATTTTCCATTTTAATGCCCTAGGAATTTGGAAAAATAGAACATGTGAATATTATAGCATATGAAATCGAACCTATATCCGAAGCATATTGGACATGATATAATGTCTTACATAAAGACTTGATAATTTACTAGTCTCTTGGTATAACATTTCCATATATAGAATTTGCTTATGTCGAATCTTTTCAACATAACATTCATATATGTCCTTGACTAAATTTTATTAAATTCTCAATCTAAACTTTTAGAATTGAAATGAAGTATAAGTTCCTCTGCCTTCATTATAGCAAAACAACCTTGCGAATTGAAAATTTTGTTTTCTATAATTAATATTGCTAACTTGCAACACTTACCATAATAATCATGCTCCCACTAGCATAACAATTATTTTGTTACTTGCATGACATTGATGCTCCCACTAGCTATGACATAAATCTAGAAATCAATTGGACTTCTAGAAATCAATACTTTATGGACTTTCTTACCAAAGTTCAGATTTCCGACACGAGATGCTTCGATAAAGACATTATATAAGCTCACAAACCTTTTATTAGAAAGCTCATGTGTGTGTCTAAACAATTTTAGAACTTATAGCAATACGTCTCAAATGTTTAGACCTTTTGTCATTTATCACAATTCAAACTATGAAGAGAGATGCCATAGTCATAATCTAATTTGAGAATGCAAATATCACAACTACTAACTCTTTAAAATCTACTTAGTGATAGCTTCTCCTCACAATCATTTTCATGAATTGAAGAGAAACCTTATGACACTTAGACTTTTTATGGTGTATGTGTTCCTATCCATGTGAATTTTTCATACCCATAATCTTAAGACAATGTTAGTGACAAATCCAAACTCATATGAAGTGAACCAATCTATTCTTAATTCCTTGCCACTTGGTAGCACAAGAGCCTACCATGTCTTCCAAGTTATTGAGCAGCTCACCCTTACTGATCAATGAACTTTCACTGATCTAGGTGCTTAGCCTTATACAAACAGTTGAGAACTCATAGAACTCATGTGCATGGTCAACCTTAATTGGAATGAGCAAAGAAACAAGAATATGTCAACACGATAGGTTACAAAACTCAAGTCATGAGCTAGTGCTTAACAATAGATTGATTCTTGATTAGTTCTTAAAACTTTTTCAATATCTTTAAGACTCCCACTGACCTCTTGACATATAAGTTTCTCTCTGTTAAGAAACATTACTTGACAAACAAATATTCAAGAGTTAGTGCAATTTCTTATCAAGAAAAACACTTTTGACAATTGGTCTTAGTTGATCTTTGTTTTATCCAAAACATTAAAACTTACCAATTTCAAATGTTCAAGAGTAGAAAACATTTTACTCTACATTTGCTAATATGTCACTCAAAATACAGTCTTGGAGTATGACTTTGAGATTTAATTTTGGAACGAAGTATGATTCATGTTAAATGATTTAACCATTTCAACAGTTCATGATTCCTCTTCATAGCCAAACAAATGCACTAAGGCATCCTTAGACGATCAAATTGTGATATGGTTTTCATCATCATTAAGATGATCATAAAACACGATACTCAAGTACTCTCCCATCTTTTCAGATTGGGGAAACTTTCATCTTTCTCCTGACTTTGATTCTTCTTATTCATTCTGATATACATTGAGACTTTTCAATGACTCAAAATATACTTAATCTTGTAAGCATAACGATATTTACTGACTTTAGTAAACCATAACGAATAGTCTTATCTTTCTTTGTAGTGGACCTGACCAGCGCACAACCAAGTGTACCCGATCCCCTAGTCCTTCACTTAATTCAGCTATGTATGTGAACAAGGAATTAGTCCTAATTTCCCAAATATGAAGGTTCTCATTCATCATACAATACAAGCTTCATGATCCCAAATTTCTGTCCAATTGAAACTTGGGTGATGAGAATCTTTCCTTATTTGGTAAATTTAGACACCACCACAAATAGAAGAATCAAATCCATATTGCTAAAAAAAATACAAACATCAATTTTCACATATGCAATTGCAAGGAAATATAAAATAAGATAAAATATTTTTTTTCATTATGTATATAATTGCGGAAAAAGTTTTCCTTACAATGCAATTACAAATGAAAACTATGTTATTACAAATTTCTAAGCAATCTATCATAACTCTTAAGCAGCAGCTCAAAAATCCGATCATCGAACCACGCGATCGATATCCATCTCTTCGCGATCAATGCATACCTTTCCTTTAAGCTTCCTTTGATCCTACAAAACATCAAAATGTAATCTTATCACATCATGTATTAAGAATCTACAAACATGAACTTAATGAAGTTAGAAAGTGGACTTACCTGAAGTATAGCCATATAATTTGATTAAAAATCTCACGTAGTCAGGGCAGCTTCGCTTCCAGTTTTCCTTTTCTTGGAAATAGAAACAAAAAGACTCTTCTGGAATGGTACATAGGACAATCTAAGACTTAGCCTTTCCCTTTCACTTAGGAAGAGAACCTTTTTTGGACTTCCAATGCTTCCATTGTCAATGTCCATGGAAGTTTGGGAAGTAGATCTTCTAATCAAATTTGCTTTACCAGTGCGCCAAATCATTGGAGACTCAGCAACAATAAGCAAATTGGTAAGATCAATAAGGGTCACATCGTGATCGGTCATATAGTAGTCTTTAACAAACTGACTATACGACTCGGGAAGTGATGGAAGAACCAAGTTAATAACCAACTTCCTTGAGACATCGACTCCTAATACTCCCAATCTGTCAATGTGTGACTTCATCTCCAAGACATGTGCACACACAGATCTTCCATCTTCATGTTTGCTCGCCAATAAGGCCTGACTGACCTTGAACTTTTCAAGTCTTCGAACATGTGGGTCAGGAATAATAATTGGAGAAGTTCAAGTTAGTTGTCTGACCTAGTCATCTATAATTGGATTATCATCTTCATGTGGAAAGCCTTTTCCAAAAGATTCGGGAAGACCATAGTTGTCTAACCTAGTTATCTATAATTGGAGAAATTCAAGTTAGTTGATTTAAGTCCTTAATATAACACCCAAAACAAAATATTAAGGCTAGGACCCAACACAATAGTTTACAATTGTGAAGAGGGATGCCGTAATCCAATTGTAAAATATTTGAAGGTAGGTACATGACGAATTACCAAATTCCACCATGAAAAACGAAATAGATTATTAAGTTTTAAATGGATTGAAATTCTTAGATTCAATGAGATTCATTGAACTTTTCAATGACATGTTTAAATCTCAATTTTTCCCTTCATGTTTGTGACTGGGATGTCAAGGATCAAAAACAAGGTGTGAATAACCATTCAAATTAGCTTGGTTCATTGAATGTTAAAAATCACCTAATTAGTGTGTCGTTTAGCCACACATGCTCCATTGATCTGTGATTAACGTCAAGCTACCCTTTGCCACACACTATCAGTACCAAATTAGTGTGCCGGTTAACCATACACACTCCACTAACGAATTAACAAGGTGGAAAGTGCAATTTCATTGAATAGCAATATTTTCACATTTTTCCTAAAGTAACTAAGACTGCAAGTACAATAAAAGTCTAGTTACTTTATAATTATGATTATACATATAATGAGAAATAGTGTCCTATCCTACCTGTTCGGCTAAGTACCCTCTACCAGTCAAGTAAGCGGTGGGTGAAAGTAGGGATGAAAGTGGGTCCAAACCTGGACCGGATGAACCCAGACCCAAAAAATCCGCAACCGGTTAACAGGATTTTGTAGAACCGGAAACCAGACCGGTATATAGGAACCGGTTCCAGTTTAGTTCTGGGTACGGTACCGGGTAAAGTGGGTCTATAACCGAAAAACCTGGAAACATCAAAGTGGGTAGGTTGGAACCGGATAAAGTGGGTTAGACCTAGAAAAACCGGAATTTTTTGGTAATTACTTACTACTTAGTGGGTTGAACTTTGAAAAATTTTATATTGATATCCCGACTTTGGGAGACTGTAATTCGTTGAATATGAAACCAAAATTAACAAAATTATAGTCTAAAATCACGTACAAACTCTAAAATACACTCTGCAATAAACCGCATGCCAATCTGCCTTGAAACGAATGAGATATGCATGTGTTAACATTTTCACAAAATACAAAGTACAAAAACAAATAGCTGAAAAGTTGAAAATTTTCAGTTTTTATATCCCGACTTTGGTGGACTGTAAGTCATTGAATATTAAACTAAAAATGACAAACTTATAGTCTAAAGTCATATACAAACTGTAAACTATAAGTTGGAAAAAAAAACACATGTCAATCCAACTTCAAACGAATTAGATATGCATATTTTTAAACTTTCACTGAATATAAAAAAATTGAAAAACTAAAAACTTCCAGCTCTGATATCTCGACTTTGGGGGACTGGAAGTCAATGAATATAAAACTAAAATATTTATAGTCTAAAATCATGTAAAAACTCTAAACTAGATGTTGGAAAAAACTGCATGTCAATCGGAGTTGAAAAGAATGAAATATGCATCTTTTGAACATTACACAAAAACCAGTTTCGGCCCTAAAAGTGGTTCCGGTTCGAACCACTAGTTTAGGTTTTTAGACCTGGTTTACCTGGACCCAATTGACCCAAACCCAGATTACTCGGAACCCGAGTAAAGAAAATTTTTAAACCCGGAACTGGAACTGGTTCTATATATTCTGGTTCTAACAGTTCCGGTTTCGGTCCGATTCCGGTTCCGGTCCTGTTTTTTGGTTCTAAACTCATCCCTAGATGAGAGTGGACACCCATTAAACCCCCATTTGATAGCAGTAACCTTATACCCCCTTATAGACTGGCTTCGTGAATTACGCCTACTAACAGTAAGACTAACTTGTCTTATATATATATATATATATATATATATATATATATATATATATATATATATATATATATATATATTAACAATTAATATAATAATAGTATAAGGGTTGAATTTTAACTTTTAAAAGTCTAAGGATTGGAATTAAATGTTTCTTTTGTGAGACTTTACCAATTCCAAAACTTGAGGACAAGTTTTGAAACTTTTCAAAACTCTTGGTTTCCATAACTTATGAGTTAATGTTGGTTTTATGAAAAGAATCTTGATTTTCCATAACTTGAGGACAAGTTATGGAGTTCATTAAAACATTGATGATAAGACTTTTTATGTTCCATAACTTGTGGACAAGTTATGGAACTCATTTAAGAACATTTAGATCAATTCTAACAATAAAAATTATCATATAATTTTTTTAATCATGATCTAAACTAACTCATAAGGAAAAATAGTTTCAAATCAAATGATACAAGTAGTTAACCTAACATATAAACTAACAAGTATCATAAGAATTTTGACAACTATCTTTTGATGACTCTTGGAATTCATAACTTATGAGTTTAATGTTATTTTAATGGATGAGACTTTTCATTTTCCATAACTGGAGGACAAGTTATGGAGGTCATTAAAATTCATTTAGATCAATTTTTCAACAACTAAAATTATCATATAATTCAAGATTGATTTAACTAAACTCATAAACAAGATAATATCAAGTCGACAATTTGCAAGTAACTTTGTTTATCATATAAATCCACAATTATATTAAAACTTCGAGAATTATCTTGTGATTGGATGAGCATAATCACTACCATATCATAAAAATAATTTACTGACGTAAAACAGTTTATAGTAGTGATTCAAATCCAATCTTGACCAAGAACACTCGAAATTCTACAACCAGATCCATGAACTCGACGAGTGCATGAACTGAATCGTCAAGTTGCCCTTGTTAAGGACTGGACTCATAGATTCAGCTAGTGGACTCTACGAGTTCATCAGTCAGAGGCCATAAAATTGATTTTTTCAACTTTGAAAATTAACAAGCATCAAGTATAACATAAAACAACCCTGAGCTCTTATACAACTGTTGGATTATAAGCATTATAACACTCATATGATGCACATGCAACCCTAGATAATTTGGATCTATATTCTCTCTGATTTTACATGTGTAACATCCGGTTTTTCGGGTATATTAATTTAAGCACGTATTTTAAGGACTTAGGGTGGACTCGACGAGTTGGCGCCTTAACTCGTCGAGTAGGATCGCGGATGGGTGACATGGAAAATGAATGGACTCGACGAGTCGGAGAGCCGACTTGACGAGTTAGCACTAGAGGCAGAAATCCTAATTTTCTCAGGCTTGAACCTATTTGAAAGAACTTATGGCATCCCAGGCCCCTTCCCATTAGTGTCTCCGTCCCTTGAGAGAAAACCTAGAGTCTTTGGTGAGCTAGATAGGAAAGAGGCTAATTTGTGGTCACTTATTTGGGAAGAGAATCAAGGGTGATTGCAAGGATCTCAGAGGAGAGTTGGGGGATCAGTTTCATCTTCATTTCAAGCTTCAAATCGGGTATAAGCTCATGCCTTCCTTGTGTTTGGATAGATTTTTCTTTGGTTGATAAGTTAGGGCTTGAATCACCATTTTGATGGGATTTTGGGTGCATCCAAACCCTTTCTCGATTTGGTCCTTGAGAAGTCCAGAAAACCAAATAGTAGCTAGCCTTGTCTAAGTAACCGTGGGGTAATGAAGCAATGAAGATTTGAGAAGGCCAAAATGGTATATAGAGCAATATACACCATGCATGAACCCCAAGTTCAGACCTTTACGTAAATTTTAGATGGTTGAAGGCCAAATATATGGGTTAGAGTCCCGAATCTGACTTTAGATGACCATATTAGTGATGTCATGGAGATGACTTGCCGAGTCTATGAGATGACTTGACGAGTCAGATCGGATTAACCCCATGATTCGTGCCCTAGTGATAACCCTTCGAGTTGGGAGGTTAAACCAACGAGTCATGTGAGGCCTTAAGGTAATTTAGAGGATACACATGAACTCGACAAGTCACACAAGTACACTCAGCGAGTCTCGTCAAAGTTGGACCTTTGACTGGAGTTGACTTCTGTTAACTTTAGGGATTGGTCAAATGAGTGAAAGCGGTCAGGGAAGGGTACAATGGTCGTTTACCCACTTTTCAAAGATAAGAATATAGTATTAACTAGAAATATTAACTTGTGATAGGTGGATGCTAGACCGAGGATTTTGGGCACGAGACTTTTACTAGCTATCTTATGAGGTGAGTCTTCTCACTATACTTTACCGAGAGTTGTAACTATGTGTGACCAGAGGGTCTTATGTGCTTGCTTGAGTTATGCATGATTGTGTGATATGTATTGTATGCTATATTTTTTGCTTAGACCAGACCGAAGGGTCCAACAAACTATGAGGCCAGAGGGTTCTCAATCAGACCGGACCATAGGGTCCAACGAGCTAGACCGGACCAGAGGGTCCAACGAGCTACGGGACTAGAGGGTCTCGTTGAGACACAAGGATCAGAAGGTCTTACAGAGTATAGCCTCGAGTGTCGAATTTGTTGTATGTGGTATTTTGGGGAACTTACTAAGCATTCATACCTACTGTGTTATGTGTTTCAGGTACCTCGAGATATAGCGGGAAGGCACCAATATGATTGTACACACACAGACGAGATGAAACATGTTAGAGGATCCTGGATTTGAAAAATTGTTTTGAAAACTTGTTGAATGTTTTTAAGAATTAATGACGAGACATGTGTTTTATAAATTTTAGAATTGAAAATTTTGGTTTGAAAAATTATGTCGTTACAAGTTAGTATCAGAACCTTGGTTTGAGGGATTCGGGTACACCTTCGGGTATATCTGAACTCAAATTGAGGATTTGAGAAAAGTTTTCAAAAAGAAACAATAAAAAAAGAGTAAAAGATTCCAAAAGAGTGGAAAAGAGCAAGGTGTATAATCAACCAGCGCCCGAACGGTGATTTCCCAAAATACCCTTACGTTATGAGTTATGAGATATTATGAGATGTGTTATGCATGATAGAGTAGGCTAGGTATTCATATTTAGGACTAGAGTGGCCTGATTTGTGATGCCTTAGCCTAGGAGTTACTGCTACTGTGAGTTACTTCGACTATGAGTAGGTAGCAGAGAGGAGCTTATGAGAGTTCTTCTGGAGGGTAGCTTGTGTTCAGCTAGATATAGTGTACTCGTGATCTAGGATGCTTGGAGGAGGACTTGGGGGTGAATACTGATGTGGTGTGGAAGGTAGTATAGGGCCCGTACTACTAGAAACACAAGGTCAGTGAGCAATCCAAGTAAAAATCCTTAGGGTACTAAGTAACAAGTAGGGTTTAGTGATCGAGTTCATGAATACTCAAGTGAGTCTCTGATTTCATTTGTGTTGTGCTTCAGAGACGTCATCATGGGAAGACACCACAACCCGGAGTGTAGCGGTGTTAGCGATGATGCGATTCACAGGATGATTCATGATGAGGTGGTTGCAGCCATTCAAGCTGAGATACTAGAGAGGTTTGGGTTTATCAAGACCACACTGATTGAGACCTTTGACGAGCAATATGTTGCTCTAACTGATGCTGCTGTTGTTGTGGCCACCGCAGCCGTTGCCGCTGCCAGGCCACAGGGAGACGACTCGTTGTTGTACCGGGAATTCAGTAACATGAGGCCACCAAAGTTTGATGGGACTCAGGATCCGATAGCCGCGATGAGATGGGTCTCTGACATTGAGGGATGCTTCTACGCATGTTCTTGTATGAAGCATCTAAGGGTGCGGTTCACACTAAACCAGCTTCACTTGGGAGCGAAGGACTGATGGAAATTTGTGATGGCTGACTTTATTACTGCAGAGCTTACCGCGATGACTTGGGAGAGGTTCACCGCTATGTCTCGAGACGAGTACGTTCTCCCAGTGGAGAGGGAACAGTTGGCCTAGGAGTTCTTGTCCCTCAAGCAGGGGAATGAGTCTGTGACGGTGATCACATAGATGTTTCATGAGAGGGAATTGTTTTGCCCTAAGCATGTGTCTCCTGAGTGGGCACGTAAGAGCCAGTATTTGAGCATTCTGAGGAGAGACATTTGGGAGTTTGTGGCGAACTCGACATAACGAACATGTTCCGAGCTCCAAGAAAATGCTCGGAAGAGGGAGATCAAGGTAGAGACTCAGGACAGGGAGGAGGCAGAGTCTCAGAGGAGGGATAGGCGGCCGACGCAGCCTCAACCGCTCGCCAAGCAGGCAAAGCCCGCTGATTCGAGATCGGGAGGTCAGAAGGACCGCACTTGTCGGAAGTGAGGCAAGAGCCATGACGGGTTGTGCAAAGTAGGTGTTTGTTACAAGTGTGGGAATGAGGGGCATATCGCGAGGGATTGCCCCGAGGGATTTTCGGTTTGCTTCCATTGTAACCAGACTGGCCATAGGAAGGCCGAGTGCCCGCAGTTACTTCAAGGATCAGCGCAGGCATCTGCGCCTTCTTCTACTCGATCTTCATAGGGTCGGCCAGTGAAGGCCGAGGCACCGAAGGCTCGCGGTAGAGCTTTCCAGTTGACGGCGGAAGTGGTCCGCGCAACACCAGACGTTGTGGCTGGTATATTCTCTTACTTATTCTATATTTGAGATATTTTATGCTTATATTGTCATATGTGTAGGTACTTTTCTTATGAATTCTATTCCTGCTTTGTTGTTATTCAACTCAGGTGCGAGTCGGTCTTTCGTATCCCTAGCATTTAGTCGTTACATCAGTATCCGACGGGAGGTGTTGAGTCAACGTTTGAGAGTATCCATAGCTAATGAGCATGTTGTTTTTGCGATTGATGTGATATGGGGATGTGTTTTAGAGATTTTTGGAGTCGAGTTTCCGATTGATTTGGTACCTATCGCGATGGGAGATGCCGGTGTCATCGTAGGCAAGTATTGGTTGAGCCGATTCGGAGCCATGATCAACTGTCAGCATCAAATGGTGACCATTCGAAACCCTAGTGGGGGAGTACTTACAGTATTCGGTGAGGGCACCCGATCTGGGTCAGCATTTTGTTCGGCTGCTCAAGCGAGGCAGAGCTTGCAGCAGGGTTGCATGGGTGTTCAGGCCTATGTGTCAGATATGCAAGATGTTGCGGAAAGACCAACTACTATTACTAAGGTTCCGGAGGTGAGTGAGTTTCCGGACGTTTTTCCCGATGAGTTACCGGGTGTGCCTCCCGAGAGGCAGGTGGAGTTTCGTATTGATTTACTTCCGGGGGCAGCACCTATCGCTAACGCACCCTATCGCCTTGCGTCGCCAGAGATGCAAGAGTTATTCTTGCAAGTTCAGGAGCTGTTGGGAAAGGGATTTATCCGACCGAGTAGCTCGCCGTGTGGAGCACCAATCCTTTTTGATAAGAAAAAGGATGGTTCACACCGGATATGCATTGATTAGCAGGAGTTGAACAAGCTGACGTCAAGAACCGTTATCCACTCCCGAGGATCGACGATCTGTTCGACCAGTTACAGTGTGCATTTTGGTTTTCCAAGATCGATTTGAGGCCTGGTTATCACTAGATGAGGGTTTGTGAGGAAGAAATTCAGAAGACAACATTTAGAACTCATTATGGGCATTATGATTTCATGGTGATGCCTTTCGGGCTCACCAATGCACCAGCAGCGTTCATGGATCTCATGAACCGGGTTTGTAGGCCTATGTTGGATCGTTCGGTGATTGTGTTTATCGATGATATTTTGGTGTATTCGAGGACTAGAGAGCACCATGAGTAGCATTTGATGGAAGTCCTCGGAGTATTGACATCGTAGAGGCTTTATGCCAAATTCTCCAACTGTGATTTTTGGTTACGAGAAGTTCAGTTCTTGGGACACCTCGTTAATCAGGATGAGATTTTGGTCGTCCCGACCAAGATTGAGGCAGTTATGAGTTGGGAGGTGCCGAGATCCCCCACTGAAATCAAGAGTTTTCTGGGGTTGGTCGGCTACTATTGGAGATTTATTAAAGATTTTTCCAGGATCGCCATTCCTCTCACCCGGTTGACCCGGAATGGAGTTGCTTTTGTTGGGTTTTGAGCATTCTAACACTTCCTAAGTGTACATGCAACCCTAAATACCTTGGATCTATGTTTTCTCTATTATACATGCAAATAAGAACTTCCAAGGTATTATCCTAATCTAGCATACAAAACAATAATGTAACAAGATAGAATACATACCTCTTGATGTAGAAAGTCTTCATGAAGCTTGAGTGCTTAGTGCCCCAAGTGTGACACCTCAAATGGAATCACAATCATCAAAACACTTAGAATGACTTGAGAGAATTCTACACTTTTCAAAATCGGCTAGCCCTTTCTTCACTATCTCTAGTGGCCCATTTTTCCTCAATAATAACATGCTTATATAGTTACACAATTAGGGTAAACTCTTAATTGTCATGGCTTTCCATTTCCTTGGATCCATGGGTACAAATACACCATGGAGCATCCATGGACCATCCTATGGGTTTTAGCCCAACTTGATTATCCATGGAGCATTAGCCCACTATACAAGTATGGATGATTTACACAATCAACCCATATATTTAATTAGTCTTCTTTTGATCACTTAATTAATCCTAGATTAATTCTTGATCAATACTAATTAAATAATCTTATTATTCTTATCATTAATATACTAGAACTTATAATATATTAATAACCATAAGTGTCTTATTTCTCTCATTCAAGTGCATGATGGTATGCAACCCAAATGGACCATGCCGGGTCGGGTCAAGTCTTACCAAATATAGTTATGGACTTAGACATTAATCCAACAGTCTCCCACTTGGATAAGTCTAAAACTATTATTGCGTATGACTTCAGGAACCAACCGGCAATCGTAGCTCTCAAAAGCTTCTGTCGAACTCTAACCTTGTAGATGAACTCTGACCTTTGTCAGTGACTTGTCCATTAGATAAGGGATCATATATTCCTCCATTCTAGATATCATATGGACTGAGACATGGATTATAATCATTCTCTCTGTCCATTTGTTGTTTCCCGATTTCCGATTTATGACAACTGACTAATTGAACAAATCAAATCAGTCCTGGCCCGGCCGAGCACTTCCATTTGTCATCATCAAATCATCGAGGGGCCCACAGATATCGCTTTTATCCCGAAGGTAAAAGGAACGGATAAACTTCGACTCATATGGCTTGTTCTACTACTTGTTGAATCACACACAAAGGCACGTTTTATAGCACAGAGTTACCAAATGCGGTTTCGTGCAATCAATGTACTATCAACTCGTAGTAACAACTCATATCTCTAGGTTTGAAGAATATAAGATATTATCGTCTCATGATCACTCGTGATAAAATCCATGAAGTGATTCCAATGAGCGCGGGTTGAATCCAATACTCAGAACTTATGAGCACTCATGATTGCTGTAGCCTTGTCCAACACCTTAGACCTCTACAACCCATCATGACAGTCTTAATTCATATCTACTTCCAACATATGACCGACTGTGGATGGTTTGAATAACTTAGTCATTCCGGAAGAATAACCCAGTTTATTCGGGAAGTCAAAACATGCAAAGTGAAACACAATAATAATAGAATCCAATATGGTATCAACCCTTTGAACATAAATAAAACACCTTTTATTTATCACCATATGATTACACATTATTCATTGTATATTGTTTCAGCTATCAACTTTATTCTTGAATTTAAAACCAATAGTTGTCCCATGCTCCAAGCATGTACACTATGTTTTCTTAACACTAGTCATGCCATACACCAAGTATGCATACTATGTTTGTCTATGATCTTTACTTTGTGAACTAGATCCATTGAACATAGCTTCAATGATTCTCTTTTCACACTCCCAAATCCTTACTGCAAATGCAAGAATTCCAAATTCATGCCATTTACTGAAATCTGTTAGATTCTAAACTTATATGCATTGATCCTCTTGTAATGATTATGCACAAAGTCATAAAGACTTGACAACAAACATTACAGAGCATTCCAAAGGAGATCATCCCCTTGGAAACATCCTTCTTGCATTAAGTTTCCTTAATCTTACACAGATTGAAAAAAAAACTAACTTTGAAACATTTCCAGATTCCATTTTGACTATCACTTCTGAACAAGAGTTGCCTCCTTACAGATTATGTCAATATGGTCCTTCCGGAATTATCACTATACTTCCAATTGTCCTTGAGTAACCAATCTTTGGTAAACCTTAGATTGTCCTCGACAATTGTTTAATCCTTTTAGTCATATCCAGTTCTAAACCTTTTCCCTTCTTAATGCCCCAGGCATTTTTGAAAATTTTAGAACGGATGATTATAGCACATGTAATCGATCCTATATCCGAAGCATATGGGACACGATTCATGATGTCTCACATAAAGACTAAACCAGTCTTTTGCTATAACATTTCCATTTCAATTTGCCAAGTTCTCATAATTCAGATTATGAAAAGGGATGTCGTAATCATAATCGAATTTTAGAACGCAAATAATGGACTCATATACAGAATTTCCTTATGTTGAGTCATTCCAACATGAAATTCATATATATATCCTTGACTAAATGATTAAAACCTCACGATCTAAGCTTATAGATTTGAGATGAAGCATAATTTCCTCTCCCTTAATTATAGCAAAACAACTTTTCCCAATTGAAACCTTTTGTTTTCTATAATTAACATTGCTAACTTGCAATATTTATCATAATTATCATGCTCCCACTAACATGATGATTATTAGCATAAAACTTATGCTCCCACTAGCTTTGACATGTACTCAGAAATCAGCTGGACAGTCTGAAATTTAGATTCATACACCCTTTCCGTAGATAGCTCACCTGTGTGTCTAAGCAATTTCAAGAACCATGAAAAGGGATACCGTAATCATGGTCTCAATTGCTTAGGCATTTGCCATTTCTCACAAGTCCATGTTAGTGTGCCGGTTAACCACACGCGCTCCACTAACGACTTTTGAAAATGCAAATAACACAATTGATATCTTCGTAAAATCTACTTAGTGAAAGCGTTTCCTCACCATCATTTTCATGAATCGGAGAGAAACCTTATGACACTTAGATTTATATGGTGTATGAGTTCCTACCCATATGAATTTGTCAAACCATAATCACAAGACAAAGATAATGACAAATCCAAAACCATATGGATTGAACTCAATCTTAACTTCTTGCCACTTGGCAGCTCAAGGGCCTGCCATTGCTTCCAAGTTGTTATGCAACAAACTGAGAACTCTAAGAACTCATATGCAAAGCCAACTTTAACTGGAATGGGCACAGATATGTCAACACGATAGGTTATAAACCTCAAGTCGTGTGCTAGTGAAGAACTTGAGGTTTTATTCTTGATTATTTCTTGAGACTTTCAAGACCTTTAAGACTCCCACTGTCCTCTTGACATATAAGACTCCCTTGTCAAACATCCAAGAGATAGTGTGGATTCTAATCAAGAAAAACACTTTATCCAATTGGCCTAAGTTGGTCTTTGTTTTATCCAAAACATCACAACTTACCAATTTCAAATGTACAAGAGTAGAAAACTTTTACTCTTACATTTGACAAGTGTTTTAAACCTTCTTTAAGACATGTCACTCAAATGACAATCTTGGAGTATGACTCTAAGACTTGTATTGGAACGAAGTATGACTCATCATTAAGATGATCACAAAACTGATACTAAGTACTCTCCCATCTTTTCAGATTTGAGAAACTTTTATCCTTCTGCCTTATTTGATTCTTCTTATCGATCTTTTGTGGTGGACTTAATCAGTGCACAAGAATGTGTACTCGATCCCTAAGTCCTTTACTTGACTCACACATCCATGTGAACAAGTAATTAGTCTTAATTTTCCAAAACTTGAAAGTTCTCATTCATCATGCTATACAACTTGCATGATTCCAAGTTCCGGTCCAATTGAAACTTGGGTGATGAGAATCTTTCCTTATTTGGTAAATTTAGACATTACCACAAATGAAAGAATCAATTTCATACTTCCACTCTTGCTACTAATGGAATCTTATAAGCAACAAAAATTTCCACAGATGCCATTGTAAGGATATTTTAAAATAAATAAAATCAAAAATTTCCTTTTATTTTAAAACTTTGCGGAAAAACTATCCTTACAATCCATATGAAAACTTGTTGTTATCTATTCCTAAGCAATATCTCATAACTCCTAAGAAGTAGCTCAAGAATCCGATTTTTCAAACTATGCGATAGAAATCCATCTATGCGATCAGATTCAGCATATTCTTCCTTTAAGTTTCTTCACTTTCCTTTGATTCTTAAACCATCACCATGCGACCCGGTCACATCATGTATCAAGAATCTCAGAATAGAAACTTAACAGAGTTAGATAGTGGATTTTACCTGAAGTAGAGTCAAACTTATTGACTTTAACATCCTTAGGTAAATTTGGCAGCTTCGCAACCAATGCCCTTTCTTTGGCAATACAAACATATGGACCCTTTGATAATGGTACACAGGACTATCACAGACTTAGCTTTTCTCTTTACCATTTGGTCAACCAAGTTGACTATAGCCGATCCCTTTCCATTGGGAAGAGAATGCTTTACTGGATATCCAATGTCATCATTGTCAATGTCCATAAAGTTTTAGGAAGTTGATCTTAACAAATAGATAAGATCATTAAGGGTCTTGTCATAGTCTTTTTCATAGGTGCTCCAAAAGAACTCACTATGTGACTTAGAAGGTAGTTGAACCACCAACTTTCTCAAGACTTTGACACCCAACTCTCCCGGCTTGTCAATATGTGACTACATCTCCAAGATGTGACCACACCTAGACCTTGCCTTGCCAATAGGGCCTGAGTGACCTTAAACTTTTCAAGAACTTGTGGGTTAGGGAGAATAATTTGAAGAGGTGAAGAAGTATGATATCCATGGGACATCATCTTCATTAGGAAACCTTGTTTCAAGAGATTTGAGAGGATCATAGGTGTCTAAACCAGACATCTTTTGGGTGATATTCAAGATAGTTGATTTTAAAGTCCTTAATATGACACCCAATATGAAAATATTAAGGCTAGGACCCAACAAACTATTTTATAACTTAGAAGAGGTATGCTGTAATCCAAGCTATAAAATATTTGAAGGTAGGTGAATGACGATTCACCAATTTCCACCAAGATAAACGAAATGTATTATTAGGTTTTAATTGGTTTTGAAACTCCTAGATCTTTGAGATTCATTGAACTTTTCAAAGGCATGTTTCAATCTCGAGTGTGCCCTTCAGGTTTTGTGACTGGGATGCCGAGGATCACAAAACAAGGTGTGAAGTAACCATGCAAATCACTTGGTACCCTTAATAAATTACCCCTCAATCGATGTGCCGGTTAACCACACACGCTCCATCGATACTATGATAAATATTAAGTCACCCTTTACCTACCTTGTTAAGTCCAAGTTAGTGTGCCGGTTAACCACACACGCTCCACTAACGACTTAGACAAAGTGTAAAGTGTAATTTCATGGATTAGCACCTTATTCACATTTTTCCTAAGTAACTAAGATTGGGTATTATTAAGAGTTTAGTTACTTAGTATTATCATTAATACTTTTAATGAAGGGAGAATTCTAGTCCTGTCAAACCCGTTCGGCTAACGACCCTCCACCAGTCAAGCAAGCGGTGGGTGAGAGTGGACACCCATTAAGTTGCCATTTTATAGGCAACAACCTTATACCCACCTTATAGACCGGCTTCGTGAATGAGGCGTACTAGCGGTAAGACTGACTTTACTCTTATACATATATATATTATTAACTTATAATATTATAAAGTATAAGGGTTGAATTTTAACTTTTAAAATTCTAAGGGCTAACTTGGAATTAAAGTATTCATAAGTGAAAACTTTACAAATTCCAAAACTTGAGGGCAAGTTTTGAAACTATTCAAAACTAATTAATTCCATAACTTATGTGTTTAAAGTAGTTTTAATCCAAAAACTCTTCAAGTTCCATAACTTGAGGACAAGTTATGGAAGACTTTAAACTAATAAAAGAATTAACTTTTCTTTATTTTATAACTTATGGAATTAATTAAGGTTACACCTTTTTTTTTATTTTATTTTATTTTATTAAATGAAGAGACTCTTGGTCCTCCATAACTTGAGGACAAGTTATGGAGTCATAAAACCATTTAATTAGAACTAGACTCTTCATTTTTGTAACCTTTGCCAATTTTTATGAGTTTTATGATTCTTAAATGTGACTTTTCATATAACTTGAGGACAAGTTACAAAAACACATTTTAGAATCAATTCTTAGATTAATTTGGATTAAAACCAACTATCACATAATTTTATTCATTAATCTAAATTCACTCATCAAACAAAGTAACACAAAAAACTTTTGGTGATCCATAACTTATTCTTAAGTTATGGAATCCTTTAAAACATTAACACCAAATTTTTTGTAACTCCATAAAACTTTGAATCAATTTTTTTTTTTTTTTTAAAACCTTTTCATATCCATAACTTATGGAGGTTTCAAAAAATAAAACTCTTTAGATCAAACTTTTAAAACTAATAAAATAATCATATTATTTTATCTTTTATTAAATTTGACCTAATTCAACTCATAAAGCAAATTATTCAAATTTTACAAATAATTAGTTTTTTCACAAGAACAAGTAATTATCTTAAAATTTGACGAACTTCATGTTTTTTTTTCCTTTTTTTTTTCAACTTTGAAAATAAAATATTTGCATCAATATAACAGAAAACAACCCGTGGCTCTGATACCACTGTTGGGTTTTGAGCATTCTAACACTTCCTAAGTGTACATGCAACCCTAAATACCTTGGATCTATGTTTTCTCTATTATACATGCAAATAAGAACTTCCAAGGTATTATCCTAATCTAGCATACAAAACAATAATGTAACAAGATAGAATACATACCTCTTGATGTAGAAAGTCTTCATGAAGCTTGAGTGCTTAGTGCCCCAAGTGTGACACCTCAAATGGAATCACAATCATCAAAACACTTAGAATGACTTGAGAGAATTCTACACTTTTCAAAATCGGCTAGCCCTTTCTTCACTATCTCTAGTGGCCCATTTTTCCTCAATAATAAGATGCTTATATAGTTACACAATTAGGGTAAACTCTTAATTGTCATGGCTTTCCATTTCCTTGGATCCATGGGTACAAATACACCATGGAGCATCCATGGACCATCCTATGGGTTTTAGCCCGACTTGATTATCCATGGAGCATTAGCCCACTATACAAGTATGGATGATTTACACAATCAACCCATATATTTAATTAGTCTTCTTTTGATCACTTAATTAATCCTAGATTAATTCTTGATCAATACTAATTAAATAATCTTATTATTCTTATCATTAATATACTAGAACTTATAATATATTAATAACCATAAGTGTCTTATTTCTCTCATTCAAGTGCATGATGGTATGCAACCCAAATGGACCATGCCGGGTCGGGTCAAGTCTTACCAAATATAGTTATGGACTTAGACATTAATCCAACAGCTTTTACTTGGGGTCCCGAGCAACAAACCTTGTTTGAGACTCTTCACCAGAGATTGTGTGAAGCTCCGGTGTTAGGAGCGGTGCTTATGCAGAGAGGGCACGTGATAGCATATGCATCAAGACAGTTGAAGCCTCACGAGACGAGGTATCCCACCCAAGATTTAGAGTTGGGGGCAGTAGTGTTCGCCCTCAATATTTGGCGCCATTATTTATACAGGGTTCGGTGTACCGTATACACGGACCACAAGAGCTTGAAGTATCTGATGGAACAGCCCAACCTTAACATGCGCCAGCGAAGGTGGTTGGACGTGGTAAAGGATTACGACTGTCAGATTATGTATCACCCAGGAAAGGCTAACGTGGTAGTCGATGCCCTTAGTCGCAAGACGAAGAGTGCCCTGATTCGGAATATATGCATGAGGATAACACTGATGACTCGGGTACTGGATACCGTTCGAGAGGCCCAAGCGGAGGCCTTGAGACTGGAAAACCGCAAGAGGGAGCGGGTGATTGGGCAGGTATCCAAGTTCGTGACGGATGGCCGGGGGCTTATGACCTTTCAAGGTCAGGTTTAGGTGCCCTTTTTGGCTAGGCATTCTGATGGAGAAGGTGCATAGATCAAGATTCTCGATCCACCCCGGAGCCACTAAAATGTATTTAGATCTAAAGAGAGACTGTTGGTGGCCCTGTATGAAGAGGGATGTTGCTTGGGTGGTCGAGAAGTTCTTGACCTACAACCGTGTCAAGGTAGAGCACCAATGCCCGAAGGGTCCATTGTAGCCTTTGGAGATTCCCTAGTAGAAGTGGGAGTAGATCTCGATGGACTTTATCACCAAATTACTGAGAACAACACAGGGAGTGGATACGATCTGGGTGACTGTGGATCGATTGACGAAGAGTGCTAACATCGTTACTATTAGTAAGAGTTCTTGTTCTGATAGGCTGGCAGAGATTTATGTGCGAGAGGTGGTAGCTCGGCATAGAGTGTTGACATCCATAGTGTCGGATCCGGATGTGCGTTTTACTTCCAGATTTTGGAAGAAATTCCATGAGGAGTTGGGAACGCGGTTGCATTTTAGTACCACCTATCACCCACAGATAGACGGACAAAGTGAGAGGACGATTCAAACGCTCGAGGACATGCTTCGGGAATGCATTGTGGACTTCGGTGGAAGTTAGGACAAATACCTACCCTTGGCTGACTTTTTTTACAACAACAACCATCACTCAAGCATTGGTATGCCACCCTTTGAGGTCCTGTATGGGAGAAAGTGTCGCACCCCCATTTGTTGGGGAGAAGTAGGGCAGAGAGTAATGAGCAGCATTGAGATAGTGCTGAAGACGACTGAGCAGATTCAGCAAGTTAGACAGAGGTTACTGACCGCTTAGAGTCTCCAGAAGAGTTATGCGTACA
Source organism: Lactuca serriola (assembly GCF_051521515.1). Lineage (NCBI taxonomy): Eukaryota > Viridiplantae > Streptophyta > Magnoliopsida > Asterales > Asteraceae > Lactuca > Lactuca serriola. Next base: position 8,696,818 of record NC_136412.1, on the reverse strand, counting down.
ATTGATGATCCGAGCTTGAATTACATGTTGGAGATTTTGTACTCCTAAAAGTTTCCCCATGTAAAGGGGTGATTCAGTTCAAAAAGAAAGGAAAGTTGGGAGCCTGATACGTCGGTCCTTTCAGATTTGCCGCAAGAGTGGGGAATGTAGCTTACAGTTTTGAGCTACCTGAAGAGTTGAGTCAGATTCATAACACCTTCCACGTGTCCCAGTTGCAAAAGGGTGTGGCCGACGAGACGACAGTGGTACCACTGGAGGACATTTAGGTGGATGCGAGCCAGAATTACAACGAAAGCCCGATCGCGATCATAGATTGGTAGGTAAAGGTTTCGAGGAACAAGGAAGTGCCCCTGGTCCAAGTCCAGTGGCAACATCAGAAGGGATCCGATCTGACTTGGGAGCCAGATTCAGAGATGCGTGAGCAACATCCCGAGCTACTTATTCGAGGACGAAGTCTAATTCTAGTGGGGGAGAATTTTAACATCCGGTTTTCGAGGTATATTAATTTAAGCATGTATTTTAAGGACTTAGGGTGGGATCGACGACTTGGATCCTCAACTCGTTGAGTAGGATTACAGATGGGTGACGTGGAAAATGAATGGACTCGACGAGTTAATGCTGGAGGCAGAAACCCTAATTTTCCCGGGCTTCGGCCTATTTAAAGGCACTTATGGCCTCCTTGTCCCCTTTCCATCAGTGTCTTCGTCCCTTGAGAGAAACCCTAGAGTCTTTGGTGAGCTAGAGAGGAAAGAGGCTAATATGTGGTCATTTCATTGGGAAGATAATCAAGGGTGATTGCCAGAATCTCAGAGGAGAGTTGGGGGATCAATTTCATCTTCATTTCAAGCTTCAGATCAGGTATAAGCTCCTGCCTTCCTTGTGTTTGGATAGATTTTTCTTTGGTTGATAAGTTAGGACTTGAATCACCATTTTGATGGGATTTTGGGTGCATCCAAACCCTTTCTCGAGTTCTACTTCAGATCTGGACCCTATGAGGTCTAGAAAGCCAGAAAGTAGCTGGTCTTGTCTAAGTAACCTTAGGGTTATCAAGCCATGAAGCTTTGAGAAGGCCAAAATGGTATATAGAGAAATACACACCATGCATGAACCCCAAGTTCAGATCTTTACGTAACTTTTGGATGCTTAAATGACAGATCTATGGGTTAGAGTCCCGGATCTGACTTCAGAAGACCATATGAGTGATGCCATGGAGACGACTCGCCGAGTCTATGAGATGACTCGATGAGTCGGATCAGATTAGCCTCGTGATTCGTAACCCAGTGATAACTTGTCAAGTTGGGAGTGTAGCACCTGGTTCTTGGTACGTATTCTTTTATTAATACTTTATGATGTTTTGCATTTTGCCCTTGGACTCGGTGAGTTAAAGGACCAACTCGCCAAGTAGAAGCGGGATGAGGCGCGGAGTTAAGTTGTGGACTCGGCGAGTCGAGTCCCAGACTCGGCGAGTAGACCCTGTTTCGGCAAAAACCCTAATCTGAGGGTTTGCACCCTATTTAAACACCTTAACTCGGCCTCCTTAGTCCCATTTGCTCCCAGAAGACCCCCATAGCAAACCATAGGAAAAGCTTGAAGGATCAAGAGGAGGCTAGAAGGATTCGGTTTTGAGCATCATTTGCTGACTTCAGAAGGTATAAAGTCTATACCTTGCTTGCTCTTTTGATATATCCCATTTTGTGGAGTTTTAGGGCTTTTCTAAGCCATTTTGGTCACCAACCATGATTGCAAGCATGGTTTGAGGTTGATGTTTCGGATCTAGTTCCTTTAAGGGGTTACAAGGCAGAAAGGAGTGGATTTTGCACTCAAGGAAGGTCCCATGCATTGTGAGGGCGTGTTTTAAGACCTTTTGAGCTTAAAGTCCCATGCAAGCACGTAAAGGTTGTAACTTTACGTGCTAGATCGATTGTAGAAGCATAGATCTACATTTTGATCAAGTGTTGTAGATCAGAAAGCAAAGATTCAGTGAGTGGTTGTGACCAACTCGGCGAGTTCGTTCTTGGACTCGGCGAGTCCAAGTGTTTTCCCATATCAGTTGAGGGTCATAAGGACCAAGTTGAGTGTGGAAAGGTTTTAAGGGGGTCCTAAGGAGTGACCCAACGTTCTGGACTAAGCCATTGTTCTGGAAATTCATGGTACTCGACGAGTGCATGAACAGACTCGGTGAGTCCAAGGCAATCTTCTTAAGGATGAAGATGGAATCACAAGTTGTTCATACAACTCAGCGAGTCAAGGGCAGGACCTGAGTATCAGATGATGATGAACTCGACGAGTTGATCATACAACTTGGCGAGTCAAATGAGGATTCAATCGATGTTCATTTAGAAGGAAAACTTGTCGAGCCATCGCCTAACTCGACGAGTAGAGACAGGTTTAAGGTCTAATGGAAGGATAGGGACTCGGGGAGTTGGCGAGCCAACTCGGCGAGTCAGGTCAACCAGAAGTTGACTTTGACTTTGACTTTGACTTGGTTAGGGGGGGTTGGGTAAAAGGGTCATTTTACCCTAAGAGTAGACGTCAGTTTCTGACTAAGTGTTTTGTGGGAGTTTTAGCTTGAGGATTTCTGGAGCAGCAGTAGTAGCAGTCAAAGGATTCCTGCAGAGTTCAGCAGCTACTACGAGGTGAGTTACCTTCCAGTAGCAGTGGGTCTACGGCCACAATGCCGGCCCACCAGTAGGGATCGTATGCTAGATGTTTGTCTTTTTGATATTCATCTGTGTTGTTACTACGTGATATGTTATATGCTAGCGTCATATGTTATGCGATAGTGATAGAGTTCGGTTGTTAGGACCGAAGGGTAGGTTAGGCACCCCAGATATGCCTAACAGTATGTTATGACATATTTAGCTGCTAGCATGTTATGTTACATGAGATAGAGGTAGTAGGAGGGGGAATAGTCCCCGAGGTTCGGTTGTTAGGACCAAAGGGTAGGTCAGACACCCCAGATATGTCTGACAATAAATTATACAATTATATATATGTGATAGTAGTTGTAGGGGTGAAATAGTCCCCGAGGTTCGGTTATTAGGACCGAAGGGTAGTCAGCACCCCAGAATGGCTCGACATGGGTAGGTCAGCGCCCCATAGTGGCTTGACACGGGTAGGCCGGCACCCCAGAATGGTCGTACAGGTAGGTTGCACCCCAGAAATGCCTGGCAGTATGTATGTGATATGATTGTATGGTATGTGGTATGATGGGGGAACTCACTAAGCTTCGTGCTTACAGTTTTCAGCTTTGGTTTTAGGTACCTCTTCAGCGAAGGGGAAAGAGTTGGCATGGTAGCGGCACATCATGCACTCACATATTGGTTTTCCATATTAGGAGATGTTCTGGGATTGTACTCTAACATTATTATTATTTTCATATTTTGGGATTTTAGACACGAGATATGTTTTATGAAATGATATGATCGGATGATGTTTTACTACAAATGTTTTACAAACCACTTACTTTAAACGAAATTTTTTGGGCGTGAAAATTGGGTCGTTACAGGGAGGTTAACCCGACGAGTCGTGTGATGCCTTAAGGGAATTCATAGGATACGCATGAACTCGTTGAGTCACATGAGTGCACTCGATAAGTCTGGTCAAAGTTGGACTGTTGACTAGCATTGACTTCTGTTGACTTTAGGGTTGGTCAAATGAGTGAATGAGGTCAGGGAAGGGTAGAATGGTCTTCTACCCACTATTCGGAGATAAGAGTAGAATATTAATTAGAAATATTAACTTGTGATAGGCGGAGGCTAGACCGAGGCTTTCGGGCACGAGACTTTTACTAGGTATCTTACGGGGTTAGTCTTCTCACTATACTTTACCTAGAGTGGTAACTATGTGCAACAAATGGGTCTTATGTGCTTGCTTGAGTTAGGAATGATTGTGTGATATGTATCGTATGCTATATTTGTTCCTTAGGTCGGACCAGAGGGTCTAATGAACTATGAGGCCATAGGGTTCTCAATAAGACCAGACCGGAGGGTACAACGAGCTAGACCGGACCAAAGGGTCCAACAAGCTATGGGACTGGAGGGTCCTGCTGAGAAACAAGGATCGGAGGGTCTTACAGAGTATAGCCTCGAGTGGCGAATTTGTTGTATGTGGTATTTTGGGGAACTCACTAATCCTTCGTGCTTATCGTGTTATGTGTTATATGATTTTACACACACACGCAGACGAGATGAAACATGTTAGAGGATGTTGGATTATGTCGTTACAACATGCATTTTAAAATTTTCAAAGTACACATCCTAACTAGAACAATTGAAGCTATACAACATAAAAAACAAGTTTAGTTGAATACCTCTTGATGTAAGGTGTAGTTCTTGGCCTTTGAAAGCTTTAGCAACTCAAGTGTGATGCCTCTAATGTGTCACAAATACTAAATGCAGGAGGAGGTTTGAGAGAATAAGTTACTTAGCAGAAAATCAATATCGAACTCTTAGAATGATGGTGTAATCTATTTTGGTCATGAGGGGTTCCATTTATAGTGTTAGGGTTACATCTTTGCAAACCCTAATGACCTTTCATATTACTTAGGCTCCGTGGATTATCACATTGGTTTTGCCCATCCTAAATAACCATGGATCATTGGCCCACACTGTAAAAATCATTGATTTACATAATCAATCCCCATATATTTAATTAGTCTCTTTTGATCACAAAATTAATTCCAAATTAATTTTGATCAATAGTAATTAAATAATATTATTTCTCAATTAATATATTATACTTATAATATATTAATGAATCACAAATAACCTTATTCTCAAAAGTCCATCCTATCAAATTGCACTGATGAAGGAAACCCAAAAGGACTATGCTACAATCGGGTCAAGTGCATCTTAGTTATAGTTATGGGCTTAGACACCAAATCTAAAAGTTCTTGGATCACTAACTTAACTTACACGGACAAACTGTGACATCCCCAATTTCACGGCCAGAAAAGACCGATTTGTTTATGCTTTGTTTTTAAAATCAGAGTAATCTTTTAAAGAAAACAGTTGCGAAATTTGTTCCCAAAACAAAATATGATAAGAGCTTATCAAAGCATTTCTTTAAAGAAATTTATTTTCATTATATAACAAAATCTCGGGATGTCATGTTCAATACAGTCCAAAAGCATAAACAGAACAAAATAGACCTTACAACAGTTATTCAAAACTATTGGCCTATAATCCAAAATCTCTCGTTATGTCAGCCAACTTATGCTCTCGTGCCATAACCTGCAATACAAAGAAAACTGAGAGGGTCAGGCTTGGGAGCCTTGTGAGCAATAATATAATTATTATATTTAATTATAAAAAAATCAATCCAATTACCCACCCCCTTTATCTCCATTTATTTCTAAAATATTTATCCTAAGAACCGATTACCCTTCTCACATTCATTCCTAAGGATTGCCCTAAGGAATTGGCACAAATTTTAGTGATGCAGAGGTTCTTAGATTAACTATGGTGATCTCGTAGTTCACGATAATTAATGAACACCTATTTCAAAATCACCTAATGAACTCTTAGTTCAAATATCCCTGGTGAACCCAATCACCTAAGGAACACAGAGTACGAAAGCTCTAAGTTCAAACAATGATGATAATAATGTGTATCTTGATCCTACAAAACCACATACCGACCCTATGCAATGAGCGGAATGGAATAAGTTTCACCACGAACCTTTGTTTGTAAAAGAAAGAACCACAAGACATTTTAAGTCAGGGGTAGTTATCTAGATAACAATGCCTAGGCGTCGTCCGACTATCATGAGGTATTATACCCCCAGACTCTACCTATCCAACAATCGAACTTTGCCTAGAAGTGGCCTGAATACATGAGGTATTTCACCCCCAGACGCACCCTATCCAGCAATATAACACCAAACATACCTAGGAGTGGTCTATTACCGACACACTTTATTAGGCAGTCTACGAAGTTCCCTTAACTACTTCGTGAAAGAAAACGGTGACATATGAAGCTCGGTCGATCACCTCATAAAAGAAACGTTGACTCCAATGCTCTCTCAAAATAAAAGTATGGGGAAATACTACTAGATTACTCCCGTACGCTCCCGTAACAGACACACAAAATTGTCAAAAAGACTTTGTACACGATAGTACTTCTGGCACATTATAGTACTCTGGTATGCGAAAGAATCGTACCCGAGAACATAATAGTACCTTGGCACAAGCAGCACCTAAGACACAGAGCTTTGAAAAATACTTCGTACATAAAATGTACATCTGTACGTAGGACATACTCAACTGATCATCAATCTCATCCCACAGGTACTCTTAATAAGAGACTACCCAAGTTCCAATCTTAATTGAACTAAACATCCCATTTAAGTCTTAACCCATCACTAGGCAAACCTACAATGTTTATAATCAAATTTTGATACTATCCCCGTTTAGGAAACGCTAACTAGTGTATACTTAACACAAGGTTTTAAGTAATAGTATCATATATACACATCTTAACACATATTGAACCATATCTGATTCGCACGTTGTATATTATGAAATATATCTAACACGTACTTCGAACAATGACAAATACTTCACATACATATGTATATTTCATATTATAATCAATACTCGTATTTAAAATCACGTTCCTAAAAGGGACTATACACCTGATACCTTATCGAATGAACACGTAGTTCTAAAATACATAATCCTTACTCCCGGATCTTAAATTTGCCTCATTACCTAATCAATATTCTCGGACCTAAAACTAACCTCTTGATCTGATCCATACTCTCGGATCTAAAACTAACCTCTGGATCTGATCCATACATCCAGATCTAAAACAAGTTTATCTCTTTATCCTTTTATCTCATGATCCAAGTCATCTTTTATCACATACCAACAATCTTATCTACCCATGTTCTACCCAACATATTTGCAGATACAAAATGCATATACAGTTTAACTCATTAAAACCTATATAATTTATCCATCCCACAAACATCTCAAATAAAGAACAATATATATACATACATAGCACATATTTCATAGCAAATACTTAATATTAATGTGTTAGAAGAAAGTGACCACACACTCACTTGATCAGAAGATGATCGGGCAACACCACGGCTTGTACAAGTAGTATCCTTCGGTGAAACTGTGATCTCTTCACACACCGGACTTCTTGCGGGCAGAGCTTCGGCTCAGAAACTCTTTTCTTCTCCGGATCTTCGGGCTTTGGGACTTGCTTTGGGTCTCGGCGTTGATACCGGGGCTTCGTGGGGTTAAAATTGCACGTAAAACGATGTAATATGGGCGAGAGAAGAGAGATTTGGCAACCACAAACGGCTGCCCCTTCAAATCTATTTATAGGGCTGTTTTCTCATTTTCCACGTCGTGGGCTTGAACGTCATTGCATGCGTCATCGTCCACTTGATCTGTCAGGCTCTAGAAGGCGTCAGAAGTCCTGCCACGTCGTGGCTACTTTTGCCACGTCGTGGTCTCTGACAGTTTTGGGGTTTCGCACCCCGAACTTCAGAAATTCATAACATTCGCATACGAACTCCGTTTTCGACGTTCTTTATATCGACGCGTAGGTAAAAACAAGATATACAACTTTCATTTAGACTTTGTAGGATAATTATGAATTTATTTTTAATATATTAATAATATACTTTTTTTAGTACGCCGGGACAGGAAAACTTCGTTCGAAATTCATAACTCCTTCATCTGAACTCCATTTTCGTCTGTCTTATTGTCGTTGGACTACCATTGAAGTGATATTCAATTCTCATTTAGAAAGTTTTGGCTAAATATCACTCGACCTCAATCTCGAGTTTCGAGCTGCATACTGCTAATGCTGAAACTTCGAAAAATCATAACTTCCTCATACGAAGTCAGATTTAGACGTTCTTTTTATGCACCCTCTCGGTTTAACGTATTCTACGACTTTCATTTTGATTGCTAAGGCCAAATATCGCTCTAACGTAAATTCACTATTTATGTCGCGCTGTGTCATGGCGGTTCTGTCGCGAAACTTCGGTAGGTCAAAACTTCTTCGTTATAGCTCGGATTTTGGCATTCTTTATATGCACGGAAACCTTGTGACATATACTACAACTTAGTTAACATTAATCCTTCTAAATAATCTTCTATCAAAAGTCAGTTTTGATGCTTATCGTCTCTAATTGACTAGCCCGAATCTACGGGCGTTACAATTATGCCCCGCTTAGGATGATTACGTCCCGAAATCATCAACGAAATAGGGCTTGTATAATGATTCCATACGTTACCTATCCAGCCTTAGTAATAACTGTGATGCTAAATCTTGCACCTGTTCTTCGTACTATATTGGACTTTCAATCGTAACTGACAAGTTACAAAATAAATCCTTATTATGGACTCCTTCCTCTTCTTAGGATAAATACTTTTCCTTTATCTATTGCAACAGACCGATGGGTCGTGCTCCACTGACCTCTCATCAAATGATGCAATGCTTAGACTCAGGTCTCTTAGAGTTAAATTCCATAATGGAATATACCTTCCTTCATATTCTAATGTGATATAATCACATTTTTACATGTAGCATTTCTAGCTACAAGCTTCCTTAATAACGAGCGTGATGCTATCGATCACATTGATTTCAATCTTTTGACTTGAGTCATATGCTACCTCGAACTTGGTTCTATGAACCACATAACAAACTCATCGTAGTCGGACTCAATTTGATATGACCACTAGGGTCGAAATAACAACCATCTTACTAGTAATTACCGAAACAAGGGTAATGACATATCCGAATAAAATGGAATCAATCACTTGCTTCTTGGTAACCTTGTGACTTTCCCTGATCCAAGTGTGAGTCTTGTGCTTCCGGTAGTATATGAATCTACTACCTTTCACACCTACTCATACTCGTCCTAAGTATCGTCCCGTAGTTGACCAAGTCACCAAACAGGAAAATCACACAACAATTTAACACATACGAAAGTGTCCAAATAATCATAGAAATTTCTCTAGACTCTACTAGGATTTCTTCATTGCTCAATCTATAATCATCAATTCTACTTCAACTCGATTGGTGATGGAAATTCCAGGCGATAAGACAACTTCAAGAATTTCATCAATCGTTCCATCATCCTGCCAATCGAAAGTATACTTCAGACATACCGTACTCTTTTAAACGTACTATTATTTCATAAGACATATTCTAAAGGCAAGATAGCACTCTTACGATCTCTTCTGATAGGTGTTATCCACTATCATAAGCCTTCTTCATTTCCTCCATTTACTCAATTTATCTACAAGTTTATACCATGACCTCTTGTACATCCAAGTAGACATTTGGTGTACCAAGCGAGAATTTTTTTCAGATAAGAAAGTTTTTTTTAACTACGATAAATGTATAAATCTCCTTATCACCCCAAAACATTTACATCCTAGTTCTAATTTCGTAGTCGTACGCTTAGAATCCTAAACACATAAGGTTTCCAGATCCGGTCAACAACAGAGCATAGATCCGAACAAATAATAGCATCAATTTAGCTATCACACAAATCAATTAGCACATCAAAGCATTTTAGGCATCATTCCTAAAATAAACTATTGTTTGTGTCAATTTAGGTGTACTACCTAACATATTTTAGACACACTCCTCACAATCATTACTTAGCATTCTAAGTTTAAGTCAAGAAATTTCCTACAAATTCCTAGTTCACTTAAACTAATGCTCTGATACCAACTGTGACATCCCCAATTTCACGGCCAAAAAAGACCGATTTGTTTGTGCTTTGTTTTTAAAATCAGAGTAATCTTTTAAAGAAAACAATTGCGGAATTTGTTCCCAAAACAAAATATGATAAGATTTTATCAAAGCATTTCTTCAAAGAAATTTATTTTCATTATATAACAAAATCTCGGGATGTCATGTTTAATACAGACCAAAAGCATAAACAGAAGAAAATAGACCTTATAATAGTTATTCATAACTACTAGCCTATAATCCAAAATCTCTCATTATGTCAGCCAACTTATGCTATCGTGCCATAACCAGTAATACAAAGAAAACAGAGAGGGTCAGGCTTGGGAGCCTGATGAGCATATAGGGTTTTCAACCCACAATAATATATTTATTATATTTAATTATCAAATAATCAATCCAATTACCCACCCCCTTTATCTCCATTTATTTTTTAAATATTTATCCTAAGAACCGATTACCCTTCTCTCATTCATTCCTAAGGATTTCCCTAAGGAATTAGCACAAGTTTTAGTGATGCAAAGGTTCTTAGATTACCTATGGTGAACTCGCAGTTCACGATAATTAATGAACACCTAGTTCAAAATCACCTAATGTACTCTTAGTTCAAATATCCCTGGTGAACCCAATCACCTAAGGAACACAGAGTACGAAAGCTCTTAGTTCAAACAATGATGATAATAATGTATATCTCGATCCAACAAAACCAATAATATTATTAACGCATATATACCATATTTCTAAAACGAACTATCCCATCCCGTCGATCCCCACATACTGATCCTATACAATGATCTTACGAGATCTAGCTTAAGGAAATCGATATGAACAACAACTGACGAAGCTGCTTCGGAAATTCCCTAGCAGCAAAAGAGGATCAATAAAGACATCAAATGAGGGGAATGGAATAAGTTTCACCACAAACCTTTGTTCGTAAAAGAAAGAAGCACAAGACATTTTAAGTCAAGGTTAGTTATCTAGAAAACAATGCCTAGGCGTGGTCCGACTATCATGAGGTATTATACCCCCATACTCTACCTATTCCAGCATCGAACTTTGCCTAGCAGTGGCCTAAATACGTGAGGTATTTCATCCCCAGACGCACCCTATCTAGCAATATAACACCAAACCTACATAGCAGTGGTCTATTACCGACACACTTTATTAGGCTGTCTACGAAGTTCCCTTAACTACTTCGTGAAAGAAAACGGTGACATATGAAGCTCGGTCGATCACCTCATAAAAGAAACGCTGACTCCAAAGCTCTCTCAAAATAAAAGTATGGGTAAATACTACTAGAGTACTCCCGTACGCTCCCGTAACCGACACACAAAATTGTCAAAAAGACTTAAACACGATAGTACTTCTGGAACATTATAGTACTCTAGTATGCGAAAGAATCGTACCCGAGAACATAATAGTACCTAGGCACAAGTAGCACCCAAGACACAGAGCATTGAAAAATACTTCATACATAAAATGTACATCTGTACATAGGACGTACTCCACCGATCAGCAATCACACCCCACACGTACTCTTAATAAGAGACGACCCAAATTCCGATCTTAATTGAACTAACCATCCCATTTAAGTCTTAACCCATCACTAGGCAAACCTACAATGTTTATAATCAATTTTTGATACTATCTCCGTTTAGGAAACGCTATCTAGTGTATACTTAACACAAGGTTTTAAGTAATAGTATCATATATACACATCTTAACACATATTGAACCATATCTGATTCTCATGTTGTATATTATCAAATATATCTAACACGTATTTCGGACAATGACAAATACTTCACACACATATGTATATTTCATATTATAATCAATACTCTTATATAAAATCACGTTCCTAAAAGGGACTATACACATGATACCTTATCGAATGAATACGTAGTTCTAAAATACATAATCCGTACTGCCGGATCTTAAATTTGCCTCATTACCTAATCAATATTCCCAGACCTAAAACTAACCTCTTGATTTGATCCATACTCTCGGATCTAAAACTAACCAACTGATCTAATCCATACATCTAGATCTAAAACAAGTTTATCTCTTTATCCTTTTATCTCATGATCCAAGTCATCTTTTATCACATACCAACAATCTTATCTACCCATGTTCTACCCAACATATTTGCAGATACAAAATATATATACAGTTTAACTCATTAAAACCTATATAATTTATCCATCCCACAAACATCTCAAATAAAGAACAATATATATACACACATAGCACGTATTTCATAGCAAATACTTAATATTAATGTGTTAGAAGAAAGTGACCACACACTCACCTGATCAGAAGATGATTGGGCAGCACCACGGCTTATAGAAGTAGTATCCTTCAGTGAAACTCTGATCTCTTCACACACACCAGACTTCTCGTGGGCAGAGCTTCGGCTCAGAAAGTCTTTTCTTCTCGGGATCTTCGTAATTCGGGACTTGCTTCGGGTCTCGGGGTTGATACCAGGGCTTCGCGGGGGGGGGGGGGGGAGGGGGGGGGGTTAAAATTGCACGTAAAACGTTGTAATATGGGCGAGAGAAGAGAGATTTGGCAACCACAAACGGCTGCCCCTTCAAATCTATTTATAGGGCTGTTTTCTCATTTTCCACGTCGTGGGCACTTCTCCCACGTCGTGGGCTTGAACGTCATTGCATGCGTCATTGTCCACTTGATCTGTCAGGCTCCAGAAAGCGTCATAAGCCCTACCACGTCGTGGTCTCTGACAGTTTCGGGGTTTCGCACCCCGAACTATAGAAATTCATAACTTTCGCATATGAAATCCGTTTTCAACGTTCTCTATATCGACGCGTAGATAAAAACAAGATCTAAAACTTTCGTTTAATCTTTGTAGGATAATTTTAACTTTATTTTTAATATATTAATAATATACTATTGTTAGTAGGCTGGGATAGGAAAACTCCGTTCGAAATTCATAACTCATTCATCTGAACTCCGTTTTCGTCTGTCTTTTTATCGTTGGACTACTATTGATGAGATATTCAGTTCTCATTTAGAAAGTTTTGGCTAAATATCACTCGACCTCAATCTCGAGTTTCAGGCTGCATACTGCAATGCTGAAACTTCGAAAAATCATAACTTCCTCATATGAAGTCAGATTTAGACGTTCTTTTTATGCACCCTCTCAGTTTAACATATTCTATGAATTTCATTTAGATTGCTAAGGCCAAATATCTCTCTAACGTAAATTCACTATTTACGTCGCGCTGTGTCGTGTCGGTTCTGTCTTGAAACTTCGATAGGTCATAACTTCTTCGTTATAACTCGTATTTCGGCGTTCTTTATATGCACGGAAACCTTGTGATATATACTACAACTTAGTTAAGATTAATCCTTCTAAATAATCTTCCATCAAAATATAGTTTTGATTCTTATCGTGTCTAATTGACTAGCCCTGATCTACGGGGGTTACAAAAACAATCAAAGAAAAGAAAGTAGAGGCCCCTAACAAAGAAGACTTGGGTTTAAAAGAAGACATCTCCAAAACATAGAAAGATAAAGCAAGTTTAGGTTCCAAATAATACATTTGTTTATCCTAAAGCAAAGCCAAACAATGGAGTTAGAAAGAAGCATTGTAATCAAAAGGCTCTCGGAAAGAAGAAAAAAGTTCAAGAACCTAGAGCCAATGTCTCTGATTAGAGATATCTTTAAATAAGTGAGGTGTAATACTCGAGTTTTTGATAAGCTTTCTTTTACCCCTTTCGTGTAAATTCTTTTCATTTTTGGTCCATGGTTAGTACGCGGGGCATGCTCTATGAGCATACTTAGCATACTAGCCATAAGTTGGTCGTGGGTATCATCCACATACGTTGGGTCTACACGTGGATTGAGCAAACCCTAATTTTCAGGGTTTACACCCTTTTTAAACACCATTATACCACCTCCTGGATATTTCAGACCAACTTCCATCCGCCTCGACCTAGAAAGTGAAACCCTAAGTGTGTTAGTGAGTTTTTGAGGTTGATAAAGAGATTTCTGGTGTCTTATGGTGAAGAAGAATAAGAGAAATCCTTGGAGAAGTTGATTGATCTTGTGGATCCAGGATCACCTTCCTATTTGCAAGTTTTTTGAGATAGAAAGCTCACACCTTTATGTCATTTATGATAGATCTTCCATATAGTGTTTCTTGGGCATTATTTAGCCTTTTTTGTTAAATTTGAGCCTTTAATTGTGACAACCCGATATTTCAACTCTTTGTAATGACCAAAAAGGGTCAAGTATTGTAACCATTTTTGAGTAATAAAATTTACTTTCATAATAAAATGTACAAATAGTTCTTTTTAATTTCCTTCTATGTATAAATGTCTTTGAACCATGATCGTATGTGAAAAGAACGCCCAAATCCGACTTCATATAGCGAAGTTATGATTTTTCCAAGTTCGGCTTAGCAACAGACATCTAAAAACTCGAATCGGAGATCGAGCGACTTTTGGCCGGAATGACCTAAACGAGAATCGAAGGTCTCGACAATGGTATTCCAGCGGTAAAAAGTCTGGCAAAAACCGACATCAGATAAAGAAGTTATGAATTTTCAAAAAAATTCCTTAAACACGATGAGTTTAAAATAAATAATAAAAAAATAATTTCGGAATTTGCCGACGGAGTCTAAACGAAAGTTGTAGAGCGTAGTCTCACATACGCGTGGATATAAAGACCATCGAAAACGGAGTTCGTATGAAGAAGATATGAATTTTTGAAGTTTATTAAATAAATTATATATTTATTTAATTCAAAAATCGGACCTTATCCGAAGAGGAGTCAGCGTCCTCATCCGAGGTACGCGCTGCGTACCCCTGTACGCCCTACGTACCCGAGAGACTTGGCCTCTGATCGTCCACGTCGCCCTATCCGAGGCGTCCGACCCGTCCGACCCGTCCGACCCGCTGTCCCGTCCGACCCGCCGTCCCATCCGACCCACCTCCCCAGCAACCCGTCCCATCCGAAGCCGAGGCAGTCGAGGCTTCGGTCATGCATGACGTACGCGTACGCGCTGCGTACGACCGTACGCCCCGCGTACCGAGGCAGTTCAGCCTTCCTATAAATAGGATGCGAGGGCTTCCGAGTAAAGGGCTCATTTCTCTCCTCTCTCTCACAATCTTGCCTCGTTTTCTGTGCCCGTTCAAACCCGAAGCTCTGGTCTTTTTGCTCAAGTCCCGAGGGTCGATTTTACTCCCGAGATTCCCGAGAATCCCGAGGAAAATCCGTTTCCCGAGATGAAACTCTGCCCGGTTTTCCATCTCGCTATCTTCAAACTTTCAAGTGAGTTCATACCCCTTAATTTACCTTTTAAATATTTTATAAATTCTTTTATATGCTTTCAAGGGGGGGGGGATTACAAGTAAAACACACGAGTATTATCGTGTGTTACATAAAGAAACTCTTTTATATGCTGTTATATATCCAAATCACATGCGATTTATAAACCTTTAAGGAACTTTCATATATATAACATATGTTAAAATGGCATTCTATCTTTTGAAATATAAATTTGTTGTAATGCATGTATAAACTAAACTTTTCTTAGATTATTCTTGTCTATCTTAGACTCTACACCAAAAATCTATGCTTTCATAAACAAGTGATTCCTTTTCTAGGTATTTCTAAACAAACAAGACACACTTTTAGAAAACTATAATAGGTATGGTTTTACGAACAAATTTCTAACTCTTATGTACTAGAAACATGAATTTCAAGAAGTTTACTTTCGTATACAAGAACAAACGTAACATTTTAACAAGTAGATCTGTTTTTATACCACGGTTTTGTGAGACACTAACTTCATGTACGTTCGAGTACACATTTCAAGTCCTGTATTATATACCAGAATCCATTGGAGGGGGAGCGTGGTGTTTGTGTATAGATCTATATGGGCTTGACAACCCGCGCCCTGACTGTTAGCTGCAGTCCACCGTTTGGGGTGACAAACGTCATAACATTCCCAACGCCTGAAGAACGTTGTGTATAGGCATTCCGAGTCGATAGTATGGTTATAAAACTCACAAGGGGTTTTAAAAATGCATTGATTTACAAGGTTTTCAAACTCATTGGTTATTTTACACTTACATACATTTTAGAAACAAACATTGGTCTTGAGTGAAGGCTACTATTATACTAGTAGAAAATATAGGATTTTCTAAACACAAACAAACAAGGACAAAACATTTCATTTCATTCAAACATTGTCATTTAAATACTTATGAAACTCACCAGCTTAAATGTTGATCTACTCTTTCAAAATTACTTGTATGTCCCAGGAAATCAGTAAATTTCAGGTATTCATTTTGCTTTTGATGAAGGGATGCTGCGGCACCAGTTTAATCTCGTATTTTGACATCATATTGTAATTGGTTTTGAACATGTAACTTTTGACAAATGTAAACTTTCAATTATATATATGATGGTTTTATTGCTTTCTTTACTATGTATTCATTTGTTACGTTACCACATGAAGTCATCCGCCCCCGAACGTTTCCGCCGTTCAGGTTTGGGGGTGTGACAGATTGGTATCAGAGCAATGTTTATAGTGAACTAAGTATATCGAACCACATAAGATATACAAACTATAAATGCTTAAGGGACTAATACTCTCTGACAAAACAAATTTTCTTTTTACGCGTAAGCAGTTTTGCGTTCAACTTAAATTGATAGTTCATTTAAGTACAATTACATGCATACCACAAATTATTTTCATGTTATACAACTATACAAGTATATAGACAAGTTGACACTACGATTGAGACTCGATATATGTAATCAGATTTTGGATAAATATAGCGTGATCAACTATATTTGCCCGAGATTGGACCAACGTATATCGAGGAATGATCGTAGTAAGCAACAAGTCAAACCTTACCAAACCATTACTAGAATCAAACACAATAATTTAAATACTATAGGAGTATTTGCTATCTAAACTAGTTTAACTTACATGTTTTGCACGTTTCAAATTTATTCCATTCTTATAACCCTATTTCTCGTATAGTCAAATGGCTGGATTTCACCACCCTGGCGACCCCTACTTTCCCAACCAAGGCAACGGAGGATGGATCGAAGATGATCCCGAAGAGGACGAGGAACCCATAGAAGTGGGTGATGACTCCAGTACCGACTCAGAGCCGGAAGTTATCGATCCACCACCCATTCAACCTCCCGTCTTCGTAAGGAACTTTCAAGGATCGACTCCCGTCTGGGGAAGTCACCTCCACCATTGGAGCCAACAGCAAAACCTACGCCCTCCCTACGACATGTGCCAGGACTTCTACGATGTCCGAGGCGGAGGTTCAGCTGATCGAGCACTCCCGGTAATGGTGGGTAAGTTAGCCAATCAGTCCTATCAGTCTAGAGTTCAAGCTAGTCGACTCCGGGATGTCAACGTGGAAGTGCAAGTTCACACTTCTGACATCCGTAGGCTGGACAAGATACAAGACAATGCTCAACTCCAAACCGAAGCATTTCAAGCGCAAATGATTGCAGCCCTCGCTGAACTGAGGGAACAACAAGCCGCTTTTGATAGGCGTCTAATGGAGTCGAAGCAATCAGATGCAGAGTCAAGCTCCAAGTGCAACCTACGACGCAAGTAGTGCTTGTCAAGGACTCAAATTTTGTTATAGTTTAGGACCTTGGCTAAAAGTCTTTAAATTTCTCGAACTTTGTAACCGGAGACCCTTATAGGGGTCAAATTTTCATGATCGTTGTAACAACTTTTATATTAATATAAGTGACACTATTACTACTATGTTAAGTATTTCGTTCAAACCTTGAATGGTCTTTGGGAAGCCAAATACTTGTTTCATACCTTCAGTCTTACAAATAACTTTCATTCTTCTATTTTTAGACTCATACTATCATCTGTTGTTGATCTATAGCGATTTAGTTCATGAGACACATACATTTTCTATTCTATGAAATTCTTATCCTTGTCTTTTCAACCTATAGTTGAAGGATGCCTCCACGTAGGAATCCAAGGCGAAACAACGGTGAGGAAGCACCTGTACCACCACCTCCACCACCTCAATTTGATGCTGTTATGTTTCAAGCAGCAGTCACCGCAGCGGTGGCAGCTGCCATGTCACAGATCAATAACTCGAGTACTAATGGCTCGGGATCTGGCACACACCTATCCAACCATGGCGAGAGTCACGGACCACCTCGAGAATGCACCTATAAGGACTTCAGTAATGCCAAGCCCTGGATGTTTTATGGAACTGGTGGTGTAATGGCCCTGAGGCAGTGGATTGAAAGGATGGAGGCAGTCTTTGAAATCTACTCCTGTCCCGAGCACAGCAAAGTCAAATTTGCAACTTTCACCCTTCTTGATAAAGCTTTAACTTGGTGGAATGGCCACGTTAAAGTACTTACCCTAATCATGGCAAACTCCATAAGCTGGGAGAGCCTGAAGGCCATGATGATGAGAGAATACTGCCCACGGGGAGAGATTCAAAAGCTTGAACACGAGCTATGGACTCTCGGAATGGTTGGTACCGACATCGCTACTTATACCAACAGATTCTACGAGCTGGCAATTCTTTGTCCAGATATGATTGCTCCCGAGAGCAAGAAGATAGAAAGGTACATCTGGGGACTGACGCCCCAAATGCGATCAAGCGTGTTAGCTTCTAAACCTGGCACCTTTGAAAGTGCTAAAGAACTGGCACAATCTCTAATTGACTACGGAGGTCATCAGAACTCAACCACTTCTGCACCAGCACCACAGAAAGGAAACAACAACAACAACAACAACAACAACAACTACAACAACAACAACAACAACAATGGCAGAAAGAGAGTGTGGAATAAAGGGAAGGGTGGGTCTTCCCAAGAATCCGCAAAGAAACAACTGGTTTCAGTGAATGCTGCCACTGTACCTACTGCAACTCCTACAAATACCTACCCAACAAAGCCTTATGTAGGTAACCTCCCAAAGTGTACCAAATGCAATTACCAGCACCATGGACCTTGTCGGGAAATGCAGTGCGCCAACTACAACAGGAAGGGACACACAGCCCGTTTCTGCAAAGACCCTGCAAAACCTATCACTCAAGTTCCCGGTGCGGGTGTAGGGCAGACTTGCTACGGTTGTGGCGAGGTGGGCCACTACAAGAGGAACTGTCCTAAGGCAGCAGGCACCGGAGGTGTGGGACGAGTTTTGGCAATAGGCCACGAAGAAGCTGTAGCTGACCCAACTATAGTTGCTGGTACGTTCCTTCTCGATAATTCATACGCATGCATATTATTCGATAGTGGAGCGGAGAGAAGCTTCGTGAGTCAAAACTTTATTCATTTACTTAAACCTAAACCTAGCAAGTTAGAAAAATCATTCACTGTAGAGATGGCCAATGGAAAAACCGAAAACACTAATTGCGTATACATGGGCTGTACGTTAACTTTAGACGGCCATTCTTTCCCAATCAATCTCATGCCGGTCCAAATTAAAGGTTTCGACGTCATAGTCGGCATGGATTGGTTGAGTCTTCTTCGCGCCGACATCATGTGCTTTGAGAAAGCAGTCCGTCTTAATCTCCCTAACAACGAAACCTTAGTTATCTACGGCGACAAATCTAGTACAAACCTTCGCATCATTTCGTGCATCCAAGCTCGAAAGTGCTTGCGGAAGGATTGTCAAGCATTCCTAGCGCACATCGTTGATACAAGTCAAGAACTGAAGGACATCAAGAGCATCTCGGTAGTACGCGACTTTCCCGATATCTTTCCAGAAAAACTACCAGGATTACCACCGCAACGCCAAGTCGAGTTCAGAATCGACTTAGTTCCAGGAGCTACCCCAGTAGCGAAGTCGCCTTACCGTCTCGCACCAGTAGAGATGCAGGAACTTTCCAGTCAACTTAATGAACTCCTTCAAAAAGGATTCATAAGACCAAGTTTCTCACCTTGGGGAGCACCGGTCTTGTTTGTCAAGAAGAAAGACGGATCGTTCCGTATGTGCATCGACTACAGACAGCTGAACAAACTTACTGTCAAGAACCGCTATCCTCTACCCCGCATTGACGACCTATTCGATCAACTTCAAGGAGCGAACTACTTCTCAAAGATAGACCTACGATCCGGATATCACAAATTACGAGTTCTAGAGGGGGACATTCCAAAGACAGCTTTCCGAACTCGTTATGGACACTACGAATTTGTAGTGATGCTGTTCGGATTAACCAATGCACCAGCGGTATTTATGGACCTAATGAATAGGGTATGCCGCCCTTACTTGGATCAGTTCGTCATTGTCTTTATCGATGATATACTTATCTACTCTCGAAGTGAGGAAGAGCATAGCCAGCACCTACGAAAAGTCCTAGAAACACTGCGAACGGAGAAACTCTATGTGAAGTTCTCTAAATGTGAATTTTGGATTCGAAGAGTCGAATTTTTAGGCCACGTTGTTAGCGAGAAAGGTATACACGTGGACCCCTCCAAAATTAAGGCTATTGAGAACTGGTCGGCACCAAAGACACCTACAGAAATTCGTCAATTTCTAGGTCTAGCTGGCTACTATCGCAGATTCATAAAGAACTTTTCGAGCATTGCGAAACCTCTTACTACATTAACCTAGAAAGGTGTGGCCTTTAACTGGGAAGCGAAACAAGAGAAGGCATTCCAGACACTAAAGCAGGCCTTGTGCACCGCACCGATACTATCCCTCCCCGAAGGGATAGAAGACTTCGTAGTGTATTGTGATGCGTCAAATCAAGGACTTGGTTTTGTTCTTATGCAGAGAGGGAAGGTTATCGCTTATGCCTCCCGACAGCTTAAGACACACGAAGTGAACTATACGACACACGATCTCGAGTTAGGAGCAGTGGTATTTGCTCTGAAGATCTGGAGGCACTACTTATACGGGACAAAGAGTACTATTTTCACCGACCACAAGAGCCTTCAACACATTTTCGATCAAAAGGAACTCAACATGCGACAACGACGATGGGTTGAGTTACTGAATGACTACGAATGCGAAATTCGTTATCATCCTGGCAAGGCCAACGTAGTAGCTGACGCCCTCAGTCGAAAGGAATACACTGGTCGGAGGGTCAAATCTCTGACCATGACTATCCATTCCCACTTATCCACACAAATTAAGGAGGCACAAATGGAAGCTTTGCAACGTGAAAATGTGGCAGGTGAATCCCTACGAGGAATGGAGAAGAATCTAGAAGTCAAGGGTGGCGGAGCCTACTATCTCATGGACCGAATCTGGACCCCGAAACATGGTGGTTTCAGAAACGTAGTCATGACCGAGGCTCACAACTCAAGATATTCCGTTCACCCGGGTTCAGATAAAATGTATCTGGATCTTAAGAAGCTGTACTGGTGGCCTAACATGAAAGCAAAAATTGCTACCTTCGTGAGTAAATGTCTTACTTGCGCTAAGGTTAAGGTCGAGTATTAGAAACCGTCAGGATTACTACAACAACCAGAGATACCAGAATGGAAATGGGAGCGGATTACTATGGACTTCATAACCAAGTTACCCAAGACGACAAGTGGACTCGATACCATATGGGTCATTGTCGACAGATTGACCAAATCCGCGCATTTCCTACCCATCAAGGAGACTGACAAAATGGAGAAGCTTACAAGAACTTACTTAAGGGAAGTAGTGCGACTGCATGGTGTTCCGATATCCATTATCTCCGATCGAGATAGTAGATTCACTTCAAGATTCTGGCAGTCACTACAAAGTTCCCTGGGAACTAGGCTAGACATGAGTACAGCCTACCACCCACAAACAGACGGACAAAATGAGAGAACAATACAAACTTTAGAAGATATGCTGAGAGCCTGTGTGATTGACTTTGGAAAGGCATGGGATATTCATTTACCCCTTGTCGAATTTTCATACAACAATAGTTATCATACAAGCATAAAGGCTGCTCCGTTTGAAGCCCTCTATGGTCGAAAGTGTAGATCCCCTCTGTGCTGGACTGAAGTTGGCGATACCCAGTTAGCTAGAGGAAGAGTTCCTGAAAGCACTCTCACCGGTCCGGAAATCATACGAGAAACGACAGAGAAGATCGTTTAGATTCGTAAACGATTGAAAGCCTCTAGAGACCGACAGAAAAGCTACGCTGACCAAAGGAGAAAACCTTTGGAATTCCAGGTAGGAGACCACATCTTATTAAAGGTCTCACCGTGGAAGGGTTTAATACGATTCAGAAAGCGTGGGAAACTAAATCCAAGATACATATGGCCTTTCGAGATCCTTGCCAGAATCGGCCCTGTGGCTTACAAACTTAACCTACCGCGCAAACTTAGTAACATCCATCCAACCTTCCACGTCTCAAACTTGAAAAAGTGTCTGTCCGACGAGACTCTTGTTATTCCACTCGACGAGATCGAGATCAACGAGAGCCTCAACTTTATGGAAGAACCAGTAGAAATCATGGACCGAGAGGTCAAACAAACAAAACAAAGTCGCATACCCATCGTGAAGGTTCGCTGGAACGCCAAGCGGGGACCTGAATTCACATGGGAACGCGAAGATCAGATGAAACAAAAGTACCCTCATCTCTTTCATGTTCACTAGTCTCTTTACTACTTTAAATTTCGGGACGAAATTCTCTCTAACGGGGTGATGATGTGACAACCCGATATTTCAACTCTTTGTAATGACCAAAAAGGGTCAAGTATTGTAACCACTTTTGAGTAATAAAATTTACTTTCATAATAAAATGTACAAATAGTTCTTTTTAATTTCCTTCTATGTTTAAATGTGTTTGAACCATGATCGTACGTGAAAAGAACGCCCAAATCCGACTTCATATAGCGAAGTTATGATTTTTCCAAGTTCGGCTTAGCAACAGACATCTAAAAACTCGAATCGGAGATCGAGCGACTTTTGGCCAGAATGACCTAAACGAGAATCGAAGGTCTCGACAATGGTATTCCAGCGGTAAAAAGTCTGGCAAAAACCGACATCAGATAAACAAGTTATGAATTTTCAAAGAAATTCCTTAAGCACGATGAGTTTAAAATAAATAATAAAAAAATAATTTCGGAATTTGCCGACGGAGTCTAAACGAAAGTTGTAGAGCGTAGTCTCACCTACGTGTGGATATAAAGACCATCGAAAACGAAGTTCGTATGAAGAAGATATGAATTTTTGAAGTTTATTAAATAAATTATATATTTATTTAATTCAAAAATCGGACCTTATCCGAAGAGGAGTCAGCGTCCTCATCCGAGGTACGCGCTGCGTACCCCTGTACGCCCTGCGTACTCGAGAGACTTGGCCTCTGATCATCCATGTCGCCCTATCCGAGGCGTCCGACCCGTCCGACCCGTCCGAAGCGTCCGACCCGTCCGAGCCGTTGTTCCGTCCGACCCGCCGTCCCATCCGACCCGCCTCCCCAGCAACCTGTCCCATTCGAAGCCGAGGCAGTCGAGGCTTCGGTCATGCATGACGTACGCGTACGCGCTGCGTACGAGCGTACGCCCCGCGTACCGAGGCAGTTCAGCCTTCCTATAAATAGGATGCGAGGGCTTCCGAGAAAAGCGCTCATTTCTCTCCTCTCTCTCTCTCATAATCTTGCCTCGTTTTCCGTGCCCGTTCAAACCCGAAGCTCTGGTCTTTTTGCTCAAGTCCCGAGGGTCGATTTTACTCCCGAGATTCCCGAGAATCCCGAGGAAAATCCGTTTCCCGAGACGAAACTCTGCCCGGTTTTCCATCTCGCTATCTTCAAACTTTCAAGTGAGTTCATACCCCTTAATTTACCTTTTAAATATTTTATAAATTCTTTTATATGCTTTCAAGGGGGGGGGGGGGGATTACAAGTAAAACACACGAGTATTATCGTGTGTTACATAAAGAAACTCTTTTATATGTTGTTATATATCCAAATCACATGCGATTTATAAACCTTTAAGGAACTTTCATATATATAACATATGTTAAAATGGCATTCTATCTTTTGAAATATAAATTTGTTGTAATGCATGTATAAACTAAACTTTTCTTAGATTATTCTTGTCTATCTTAGACTCTACACCAAAAATCTATGCTTTCATAAACAAGTGATTCCTTTTCTAGGTATTTCTAAACAAACAAGACACACTTTTAGAAAACTATAATAGGTATGGTTTTACGAACAAATTTCTAACTCTTATGTACTAGAAACATGAATTTCAAGAAGTTTACTTTCGTATACAAGAACAAACGTAACATTTTAACAAGTAGATCTGTTTTTATACCACGGTTTTGTGAGACACTAACTTCATGTACGTTCGAGTACACATTTCAAGTCATGTATTATATACCAGAATCCATTGGAGGGGGAGCGTGGTGTTTGTGTATAGATCTATATGGGCTTGACAACCCGCGCCCTGACTGTTAGCTGCAGTCCACCGTTTGGGGTGACAAACGTCATAACATTCCCCACGCCTGAAGAACGTTGTGTATAGGCATTCCGAGTCGATAGTATGGTTATAAAACTCACAAGGGGTTTTAAAAATGCATTGATTTACAAGGTTTTCAAACTCATTGGTTATTTTACACTTACATACATTTTAGAAACAAACATTGGTCTTGAGTGAAGGCTACTATTATACTAGTAGAAAATATAGGATTTTCTAAACACAAACAAACAAGGACAAAACATTTCATTTCATTCAAACATTGTCATTTAAATACTTATGAAACTCACCAGCTTAAATGTTGATCTACTCTTTCAAAATTACTTGTATGTCCCAGGAAATCAGTAAATTTCAGGTATTCATTTTGCTTTTGATGAAGGGATGTTGCGGCGCCAGTTTAATCTCGTATTTTGACATCATATTGTAATTGGTTTTGAACATGTAACTTTTGACAAATGTAAACTTTCAATTATATATATGATGGTTGTATTGCTTTCTTTACTATGTATTCATTTGTTACGTTACCACATGAAGTCATCCGCCCTCGAACATTTCCGCCGTTCAGGTTTGGGGGTGTGACATTAATCTACTCTAGAAGCAATGAATGTTAGATCTTAGATCCATTTAGTCTCATGTTCATAAAAATGTCAACTTTATGGAGTATTTTGATCCATGTATGTCTTAAGACCTTTGTTAAGCTCTTTTTGATCTCTTGATTCCCATTAAGACGTGCATGCATGTAAAGTTCCCAAATTTATGTGATAAGTCAACTTTATGGACCAGATCTGGGAGTTTGGAGAAAGAGCTTAACTTTTTAAGTGCTTAATAAATAAGACATGAGGACAGGGGAGTACACTAGGCATACGTGTTGGGTACACCCTACGTACTCAACAAAGGTGGTTTTGGTCTTGGACATATTCGGTATTGGGCCATAGTGTGCATTTGGAAGTTTGGGCCTAGTTAAGCCATTATCCCTCTGTTTTGGGCATTGGTTTAACATGTTGGGCATCCTTGGATTTTTGGCCCATGATGGCTTTTGGTCCTAATTTGGAAGATTTGACCATAAATTGGGCTTTATGATTTGGGTTGTTTGAATGGTCGAGTTGGGCCTTAGCTTTAGGTCAAGTTAGATAAAATGTAAATCGTCTTTTACACTGGTTATGCACAAAATAGCTTAGACTCACGGTTATGGATCCGAATCTAATTAATAATTGGATGTTAATGATTTTGATATGCCGATGATTTTTCGGGCCAACAGTAAGAGATTCATTTAGGGATGTGCATATGGACCGGGGAACCGGTCGAAACCGGTACCAGAATTGAAACTGGTACCGTGACCAGAACCGGTAGGACCGGGACTAGGACGATATTCTTGTGGATTTTTGGAACCGGGAACCGATAGAGCTGGACACGTTAGAACTAGGTAAAACCGGTAGAACTGGTAAAAACCGGAACCATTTGTTGCTATTTATCAAGGACCAGTTCCAACATTGAAGACACGGCAAGAACCGGTAGGAACTGGGAATTTGTAAAACCAAAACCAGTAGAACCGACGGACTAGTTCGGTTCTTAATTTTGGCCGAATTTGGTCCTAGGTGGGGTCCGATTCGGGTCGGTTCCAGCCGGGTCGGGTCCTTTGCTAATCCCTAGATTCATTCGAGTGGTTCAGCATCTTGATGCGAGTTTCCTCACTGTGTTTAGCGAATCGATGGCACCAATGCCATCAAGGGTTTATTATGTTCGGATGCTAGAGCTCTGCGTCACTCTTGCATGTGTTATGTTCTTGTATGCTTACCGAGCAAGGCCTGATGCCAGGCTGGGACCAATGGCTATCATGTATGCTATTGTCTTTGTGATTATCGCATGTGTTGTATGATTAAATGTTTTGAAACAACCAAAATTTATGACCCAAAACATTTATTTTTGATTTAAGTAAATACAGTATTCCAAAACATTGTTCATACATACCAATTAAGTAAATATGTCAAACATCCTGAAAATCAGAGTATGTCCCATAAATAGAATCCAACTGGTGTGTGCGATGCAATCAACACGATCTTTACCCCTTGGAACTAGAAGTACCTAAAACATAAACTAAAAACTACAAGCACAGAGCTTAGTCAGTTCCCCAAGATACCATATACCAGACATATCATATAACATGACCCGCTCAATGAGATACATGACCCGCCCACACTCGCATAACGGGCCCTACCCCTTGAGTTATGGGCCCTGCCCACACTCGCATAACGGGCCCTGCACATACACGCATAATAGGCGCCACACAATAGGCATACAATTACAAGCACACAAAAGTATCACACACACAACAATTATATCTACATAACCAATCAAGGGTCGACCTTGGTGCCTTAGACCCGCTAAACCCAGTGAGGAAAACTCACCTCAAAAAGTTGAATTAAATGAATAATCCCTGACTGTTGGTCCTACAGCTCCCTAAGCTATTAATGGCCAAAAGAAAACTAATTAACATTAGGATCTACATTATAACCAAAACTCCCTACTTAAGGTAAAAAGACCATTTTACCCGTAACCTAACTTGGTCTAAGAATGGAGCCCATAACCACAATTCAATGGGACCAAAAGCTATATAATTTATCAAGGCCCAAAATATGACTCGATTTCCAATTGGGTCCAAATCCTTCACATGGGCCTTAGGCCAAGGCTCAATAATGTTCCATAGCCCAAAACCTCCCAAAATCAGATGGACCAACTAAGCCCTAACCTTCTAAGCCCAATGCGAAGCCCAAAACCAAGTCCCAACATCGAAATGCCATCAAACTGAGTACATTGGGCGTACTCAACTGGTAAGCTAAGCATACAAGCTTGAAGGCTTGTACGCCCAGCATACTCTTCCACTTCAGCCAACTTCAAGATTAAGCTTCTAAGCCATTAGGAATTTGCTCCAGGATGTAGATCTGACCTTTTTTAGCTGAAATACCACGTAAAGTTCCTAACTTTATGTCCATGTGTGACTATATGAAGCTCTAAAGCTCAACAAGGACATAATAAAGGAATTAATGAAAGCATAAGACCCCTAAACTCCATAAAGTTAGCACTTTTACGCCAAAGGTGTCCATGAAGGCCTTAGATATGAAAGAATAAGCCTTTGGGGCTTCCTAATCCCAACATCCATCCAAACTATAGTTAAAATCATAATAATTTAACCCAAAAGAGATCTAAGCATCTAGAAAATAATATGAGAACTTGATACCTCAAAAGCATGGCAAATAAGATGGTGATTTTGGATCCAAGACCTCCTCTTCAAGCTAAGCAACTTCTAGCGTCTTCAACTACTTCAAAATGCACAAAAATGAACACAAAAAGCTCACCAAAGGCTCACGCACTCAATAATGGAAGATAAGATTCGATTTTAGGGTTTTCTGGATAGAAGAGGCAGACAGGGAGGCTGACACTTGGGACCTAATGGCATTATACATGGATTCAACCCGGGAAATTAGGGTTTTGAGTCTGATCACATACGTTGAGCGTACCACCTTGTACGTTACACATACATGCATGCCTCCGTGTTTACTTGCGATCCTTCTCTGCACCGTGCATACCAGGCTTACACCCATCGTACGGTCTCAGCTAAGCTCGTATATAAAAGCCCAATCCTTTAAGCCCAACATAACTTACACGATTAGATAATTAATAAAGAATTAAATAAATAATACGATGGAACCATCGGGTGTTACAATTCTCCCCCACTTGGATCAGACTTTGTCCTCGAAGTCTGCTTCCTTGAACAATTTTGGGTATTGCTCCCTCATCTCCTCCTTAGGCTCACAAGTCCACTCTATCACACCCCAAGCCGGCGGCGGAAACACCGTTTGGTGTAACTTTATTCCTTGTATCAAAAGAATTATTATAAACTACACACCTTTATTGATAATAGAAAGTTATATTATTATTCTAGCTTATCATGTTCCAGAAAAGACTTGAATTTTCAAAATACATCAACATAAAGTTGATGAGTCCACAAGTTTTGACTCAGAGTAAAAATAGTAGTTTTTCCCTTGTTCGAAAAGTATAGAACATAGTTTGAAAATATCATTCTAACTGATACTTGTTTCTATCATATTATATATATATATATATATATATATATATATATATATATATATATATATCCTAGGTATAGTATTTTACTTACTAAATAAGTAGTATACCTGTATGTTTCCTATATTATGCATATAAGTGTTTGTAATCACATACAAGCGAAGGTTAGTATGTATAAATCTTATTTCAATTCTATACGAGTTAAAACCGCTATGTATAAATCTTATTTCAATTCTATATGAGTATAAACCGCTACGTATAAATCTTATATCAATTCTATACAACTATAAACCGCTATGTATAAATCTTATTTCAATTCTATACGAGTATAAACCGCTACGTATAAATATTATTTCAATTATATACGAGTATAAACCGCTACGTATAAATCTTATTTAAATTCTATATGAGTATAAACCGCTACATATAAATCTTATTTTAATTCTGTACGAGTATGAATTGCTATGTATAAACCATATTTCAAGTCTATATGAGTATAAAACTCTACATATAAATCTTATTTCAATTCTATATGAGTATGCGTGCTAGGTATAACCGTCTACTTAATGAACAAGTAGTATACCTACAAGTTTCTTATACCTAAAATATATGTGTTTGGGAAATTTATACTTAACATTCATACTTGTATATCGACAACCTATAATGCTTCTAAAATTGTGCTACCATGAGTCCGTAACCACTGCTAATACATCACCACTACCTCTGAATGGTGCTATAAGTGTCGTACCTTAATAATAGATTTCTGCATGCTTCATCAATGTTGGAATAGAATAAGTTAGGCAAGTTTGTCACCCAAAAACCGTTGGGTTGTAGCTAGAAACCACAAGTGGGGGTGTCAAACCGCATATATCTATACACAACTTCCTCGTTGGAAAACTGGGCAAGTTCGTCACCCATAAAACTGTTGGGTTGTAGCTAGCAACCACGAGTGGGGTATTAACCCATATAAATCTATACACACAACTTTCTCGCTCACACGGGATTAACAGTTTCAGTCAGAGGATTTCCACTAAGATTTACAATCTTAGTTGTTGAATAAAATAGCTCATGTAGACTTTGTCTACCTCCTATGATTCTAATAGCGAAAGCATAATTGAGTCTAAAACCCTAAGTTACTATGCTTTTAAACATTACTCCTAATTTCATAATAGTTAGGTAGTATATCAACTATAACTTGAAGTAAAACCATGTTTAATGTAACATAAAACTAATAATAGAAACATACTTAACAAGTGTATATAGAACTCCCAAGTATAACACGAGGCTATATCTCACATAATATAACTCCGAGAATATAACACATATAGAACTTCCAAGTATAACTCTGGGGCTACATTACTATAATCTATAATAAGAACATGCTAACAAGTTTAAGATAGTTGTATGATTTTGATATATATTTGATATATTGTAATTATATATGATACAAAACAACTATATCCTAGTTAATATAACTATCTATGTTGATACGAACATACTATCATATAAACATAATATTAAGTTTTATAAAATATTTAGCATGTATTTCCCCCAGAAAACCTTAAAATGTGGGACCGTGAAACTCACCCTAGTAGCGTGATCTATAGAATCTAACTGAAAAATGGCCAGAGGCCCGTTGTTGTAAGGCTTGGGAAGGGAAACAACCTTCGGAAAACGAGAGAGAGAAAAGTAGAAGGTGTAAGAAGAGAAAGAGTCTTGATCGCTATTTACGTCGTGACATACCTATAGTCACGTCGTGAACTTCCATGAGTCATCCCATAACCTTAACACGTGTTTTCTAGCCTCGATTAGTGTCCTTGACTAGTTTCACATTGTTGACTTAAAGCGGCTAGGGTTTCTACCACGTGTCATGCCCCTCAGAGAGCTATGTCTTCGGAAGCTCATAACTTTTGCATACGAGCTCTGTTTTTGACGTTCTTTATATCCACACGTAGGTATTTACATGTACTACAGCTTTCCTTTAGACTCCAATACCAAGTTCTAAGTCTATTTTAAATTATTCTTGTTATATAGGATATAGTGTTAGAATTTATCATAACTTCTTCATGCGAAGTCAGATTTAGACGTTCTATATATTTTTGGAATCGTATAGACTTGTAGTGTTGAATGAAAATAAAGTAAATTGATTATAATATGTGTTTATTATATTTATGGGAATTATCTTTGAACTAATATTGACTGATGTTACATTCTCCCCCGTTGAAATAATTTCGTCCCGAAATTTGTCTTGTGGACCAGGAAATGTTAATTAGTTGGGGAAAACATTGTGTATATTTCTTAGCTCTTGAGCAAACTTAAGTTGATATGCGACATAACCATTTCTTGCTAGAATTTCAAAATGTTCTATATATACCGGGTTGAGCTTGCCTCGTTTCCCGAATCGAATCATGTCTTTCCAAGGAGAGACCTTCATCATTACTTTATCTTCAACTTGGAATTCCAAAAGCTTATGTCTTACGTTAGAATAACTCTTCTGATGATCGCATGCTACCTTTAATCGATCCTTAATTTGCATGATCTTTTAAGTTTTCTCGTGGATTATTTCTGGATCGGCACGTAAGGTATCACATGTATGTTCTATGGCCAATTTTGTGTTTCTAACTTCTGCCCAACATATTGGGGAATGACATTTTCGTCCATAAAGAGCCTCAAACAGTGCAACCTTAATGCTAGTGTGATAACTATTGTTGTAAGAAAACTCAATTAACGGTAAATGAGTATCTCATGCATTTCCAAGTTTATTACGCAGGCTCGGAGCATATCTTCTAAAGTTTGGATGGTCTTCTCTCTCTGACAATCGGTATGTTGATGGTAAGCTGCACTCATATCCAAGTGTGTTCCTAAGGATTTCTGCAGGATTGTTAGAACTGTAAAGTGAATCTACTATCTATGTTAGAGATAATGGAAATTGGAACTCCATGCAATTTGTTTCCTTGAGATAAGTTCTAGTCAGCTTCTCCATCTTGTCGGTCGCCTTGATTGGAAAGAAGTGGACGAACTTTGTTAATCTATCAACCACTAACCAAATTGTGTCGAAATCACTAGGAGTTCTGAATTAAGTGTTCAACAGATGTTCTCTAATGATTCTGGCGGCTCTGGATTTATTGTTTATTCCTTAGGAAAATCAAAAGGAAAAAACTATTGAAAAATAGATGATTCATAGTCTAGATTTTCAAGAATAAAGAAGATAATGGGGATGGTTAAACAAAACTACAATTCCTAATTCAAGGTCATGGGTAGTGTACTTAGTTTCCTATAATTTAAGTTTTTGGGACACATAAGCAATAACCTTGTTCCTTTTGATCAACACACATCCTAATCCTTTATTTTATGTGTCGTAGTATACGACGAAATCTTCTGTCCCATCTGGGAGGGATAGGATTGGTGCACTACACAACATTGATTTAGTTTCTAGAAAGTAACTTCGTATTTATCTTCCCAGTTCGTATCTTTCTATTTTAGTGTTGTGAGCGGCTTGGCTACCTTGGAGAAATTCTCTATGAATCTATGGTAGTAGCCATTAAACCCTAAGAATTTATGTGTTTCTGTTGGCATCTTTGGTGCTTACTAATTCTAAATTGCTTCAATCTTAGAGGGTTTGGAATCCCTTTGGTTGCAAACCACATGCTCTAAAAATTTTACTTTTGTAATCTAAATTTCACATTTGGAGAATCTGGCGTACAACATTTCTTTTCTTAGTAGTTCCAAGATTATTTGCAAGTGTTGACCATGTTCTTCCTTGGTTTGTGAATATATCAATATATCATCATTAAATACAATAACGAATTTATCCAAGTACGATTTGCTAATACGTTTCATGAGATCCATGAACGTTGTTGAGCATTGGTCAATCCAAAAGACATAACTAAGAACTCTTAATGACCATACCTATTCCTAAATGTTGTTTCTGGAACATTTCCTTCTTGTACTCTGAGTTGATGGTATCCTGATATGAGATCTATCTTGAATCTTCTAAAATCTTCGAGTGTTTTAGTCTATAAACTACTGTATCCAAGTTTAAATATGCATCAGTCTGACCATAATTAAACATAGGTGATCAGTCTATGTTTAGTTGCGGTTCGGACCATGTACAATAAAACTCGACTAAGGACTTTGACCTAAAACCTTGAGTTTGTATTGTTATCGATGTTTTGGGTTTTCTATATTTTTGGATTGTATATGTGTTCTCATCGTGGAACTGAGTTCGTACATGACTCTATATCTTTTTATTTGTAGTATTCACGGGTATTATTACTATTTGTTTGTTACTTTAGGTCTAGTTGATAAGGCACTGGCCAGTCAGGACAGTCGGTGGGCAGGATCATTTTAGCATATGGTCGTTCTGAAGTCCAGCAACCCAAAGCAACGTGTCTATCCTATCATTGCTCCCGTAAGTAGTCCCTTAGTAGTATAATTAATAATATATTTTATTTGTAGGTTAAGATATATACCTAAACCTAAATAGTAAGCCCTAGACAATAGTCATGCTTTCCTAAGAAAGTACTAGTTCACTATGGTCAATAGCTTTGATACCAATCTGTCACACCCCCAGACGGCGGCGGAAATACCGGACGGTGTAACTTCATTCCTTGTATCACATTTATATGACATATATTGAACAGTACAAACGAATTATTATAAACTACATACCTTTGTTGGTAATAGAAAGTTAAATTAATATTCTAGCTTATCAAGTTCTTAAAAACACATACATTTTGAAAATATGTTAACATAAAGTTCGTGAGTCCACAGGTTTTGACTCAGAGTAAAATAGTAGTTTTTCCTAACTTCGAAAAATATAGAAAATAGTTTGAAAATATAATTATGACTCATACATTTTTCTAATACAATATATGTATACATATATATATATATATATATATATATAAATATACATACATATATATATATATATATATATATATATATATATATATATATATATATATATCCTAGGTATAATGGTTTACTTACTAAATAAGTAGTATACCTATAACTTTCATATACTATGCATATAAGTGATTGTAATCCCATACAAGCGAAGGCTAGTACGTATAAATCATTATTCAATTCTATACGAGTATAAACTGCTACGTATAAATCTTATTTCAATTCTGGATGAGTATAAACTGCTACGTATAGATATTATTTCAATTCTATACGAGTATCAACCACTATGTATAAATATTATTTCAATTCTATATGAGTAAAAACCGCTACATATAAATCTAATTTCAACTCTATATGAGTATGAGTGTTAGGTATAACTGTCTACTTAATGAACAAGTAGTATACCTATAAGTTTCTTGTACCTAGAGTGTCAGTGTTTGGGAAACTTATACTTAACATTCATACTTCTATATCGACAAACTATAATGCTTCTAGAAGTGTGCTACCATGATTCTGTAACCGCTGCTAATACGACGCCACTACCTTTGAATGGTGCTATAGGTTTCGCAACTTAATAATAGATTTCTGCACGCTTCATCGATCTTGGAATAGAATAAATTAGGCAAGTTTGTCACCCGAAAACCGTTGGGTTGTAGCTAGCAACCACGAGTGGGGATTTCAACCCCTATAGATCTATACGCAACTACCTCGTTTGAAAAATGGGCAAGTTCGTCACCTGCAAAACCGTTGGGTTGTAGCTAGCAACCACGGGTGGGGTGTTATCTTGCATAAATCTATACATACAACTTCCTCCCTCACATAGGATGAACAGTTACTGTAAGAGGATTTCCACTAAGATTTCCAATCTTAGTTGATGAATAAAATAGCTCATGTAGACTTTGTCAACCTCCTATGATTCTAATAGCGAAAGCATATTCGAGTCTAAAACACTAAGTTACTTGTAACACTCATAAATTATGGTCCCAAAAATTATATTTTTGATTATTAAATAAAACCATGGTTATCAAAACCTCTCATCAAAACATAAGTTATAGTATCTCAAAACATCATAAACGATATGTCCATATTAAAACATATGTCAAATATATATCAGAGTAAACATCCCAGGCTAAAAACAACACGGTGTGTATGATGCAGTCATCTTGAACTCTTCCCTTTGCTACCAGAAGTACCTGAAACGAAAACTAAAAAATGTAAGCATGAAGCTTAGTGAGTTTCCCCAAACTACCACATACCATACACATAATCACGTAAACACATATAAACATATCATGGGCCCCACCCAACATCGGACAATGTCCGATATCGGGCCCCGCCCGGCATCAGACCGTAATTCGAAAGGCATACAAATATTCCTCTGTCATCACCCAACATCAGACCCCAATCCGAAAACGTACAAACATAGACACATGCAAGAATCATGAACACATAAAACATACAAACATTTCTCGGGCACCGCCTGACATCGGACCGTGATCCGGACAACATATTCACATTATCGGGCCCTGCCCTGCATCGTACCTTAGTCCTTAATACATACAGTCATAAATACCGGTCAACATTGGTGTGTTTGACCCATTCAAACAAGAGGAAAACTCACCTCCAATGTCAGATGATAGCTGAAACATCTCTGTCACGGAATCAGCTCTACTCACTCCCTGAAACAGAAAAACCCTTGGATACCATTTCATACTCAAAAACCTTTAGGGTCAACTATGTTCAAACTCAAATTCAAGGTCAAAGACAAAGTCAACGCTCCGAGTTGACTCAACTCGTCGAGTTGTTGCTCAAGTCGGCGAGTTTCCATAAATCATAGAATTGTGAGATCTCGAGTCAACTCATCGACTTTTCCCTCAACTCGCCGAGTTCTTCCTTTTCTATAGAATCAGGACATTTCAAATCAACTCGTCGAGTCCCTCCATGAACACGTCGAGTTCATTAGTCGGTTATTTCCTTCTTAATGCATTAATCCCTTATTCTTCAGATCTAAACCCTATATTTCAGATGTGGACTGGAAATGCCTCTAAAAGGGTTAAGTTTCCAACTTTACCCATTAATACACTTCCTAAAGAGAATAAACTCAAACCCTAACCTACAAATGCCAATGTCTTCATCCAAAAACCACAAAAACTACAAAATAGACCATGAGGTCAGGGACTGAAAGATCACATAAAGTTCCAACTTTCTCTACATGCATGGCCATTCGAAGCTCTAAAAGGCCAAAAGGATGGCCTAAAGGTTGCATGGGATTTCTATGGCCATAAAGTTGACACCTTTATGCCAAGAAACCCCCTCAAAACCCTAGATCTGAAGTGTTAACCCATTTGGGACCTCTAACTCCTACGGACCATGATATTTGGACAAAACCAAGCAAAATAACCCTAAAAGGAGATCTACTCAATTAAAGGTCAAGGTTCATGTAACACTCTAAATTTTCAAACAAAATTTTCATTTTAAATCACATAAAATCAGTATCACATTTTCTCAAAATCTCAATCTATCAAGAGTCAAAAACACGATTTAACAAAACAACTAATAATATCCCAAAATCCTAGATATAGTCTCAAACATGTATGTACAATCAAATCGGCACCTTCCTACAATCCTGAGAAGAACCTGAAACAGATAACACACAACATGGTAAGCACGAAGCTTAGTGAGTTCCCCAAAATACCACATACACAAATAATAAGCCTCTCATGGCTATAACTCGGCATGGACCTCCAGTCTCATGCGTATTGGTGAGGATCCTCTGCTCACACGGCTCGATGTGGACAATGCGGTCATGTGTCTTAGTGAGGACCCTATGGTCTCACAGCTCAGGTTGGACCCTCCATTCCTATATCTTAGTGAAGACCCTCCGGTCTCTCAACTCAGTTTGGACCCTCCGATCCTATCTCAATAAAAAAAGAATAATATAGCACATATCACAAAGACAAAATGCATAATATCACATAACTCAGCATAAGCACATATAACCCTCCGGTCGATAACTCAGTAAGACCCTCCGGGCACACAATATTCCTGCTCAGGTAAGCATAGTGAGAAGACTCACCTTGTAACTAAGCAAGTAGATCGAGCACCCCACGAACTGTCTTCACTCTGCCTACATAATATAATTATCTCTAATAATCAATTTGTAATAACCACTTCGGGATGCTAAGCTAACTCCTCTACTAAATCTCAAAAAGGATGAAAAGACCATTTTACCCCTACATGGTCCGTAAAGTCTCAGTTGACCAAACCCTAAAAGAAAACTAAAGTCAACGCTCAAGTCAGAAGTCCATGTTGACTAAACTCGTCGAGTGCATCTACGTGACTCTTCGAGTTCCCTCACTTTCTCAGAAGTATCGGTAAAATCCAACTCAACTCATTGAGTTGTCTCATCAACTCGCCGAGTTGTAGCATGTTCATTCTATCGAGGAAATCCCTAGCTGACTCGTCGAGTTGGCTCATGCACTCGTTGAGTCTCTCTAAACAAGTTCTCATTCAGATGATTCTAAGAAAAAATAATGTCCCAAAATCTAGATCTAGCCTCCCAAAGCTGATGTACTACATAAAGCTGCAATCTTTACGTCCATGCATGGCATTTAGAGCTCGAAATGCCAACAAAAGCTCCATTTAGGGTTTAATGCATATAAACTTCTCACCAACTTGATAAATCTTGAATATTTGGGCTCAAGGGACTACGTATAGCCCAAATCTAGGATCTCAATTCCATGTCTAGCTCAAAACATTCTAGAACTCAAGAAAGGATGGAAAAGGCCCTAAACTTATTAGGAATGAGATCTAACCAAAACAAAGAGCAAGTTTAATGTTTTTTACCTCCAACCTGAAGCTAGCACTGAAAACCACTTGATCCAAAAGCCTATTCCCGTTTCAAGGCTTGATGCTCTTCTATCCTATTCCAAATGTGCACTAGAACACCCAAAGTTAGCCTCTCTCTCTCTCTCTCTCTCTCTCTCTCGCTCTCACACACACACATACACACAAACAAATACACTCGATTAGGGTTTCTCACAGAGTATAAGGGTGATAAGGGAGGAAGAAATGAAGTCTTAAGGTCCTTTAAATAGGACACAAACCCTTAAAATTAGGGTTTTCTGACTCATCACCTACTCATCGAGTTCGGGTCCTCCAACTCGTCAAGTAGACTCTAAAAATTACGCAGCCAACTAACTCCTCTACTCGGCGAGTTAGGGCATCCAACTCGTTGAGTTGCTCTGAAATTAGGAAAGTAAATTAATTAAATATTATACCTGGGAGTCAAGATGTTACAATTACTCCCCACTAGAATCAGACTTCCCCCTCGAAGTCATCCTCCGGAAACAACTCTGGGTACTGCCCCCGCATCTCGGAAACCAGCTCCTAAGTCCACCCGCATCTTTTTCGATGGTGCCATTGAACCTAAAGTAGGGGCACCTCCTTATTCCTTACGACCTTCACCTTCCTATTCAAAATCATTATTGGACTCTCAATGTAGTTCCAAATTTTGTCAACCTAAATGTCCTCTAAAGGAAGCACTATCGTCTCATCGGCTACACACTTCCTCGGTTGGGCCACATGGAAGGTGTTATGAATCTGGCTCAACTCTACAGGCAGCTCCAACTGATAAGCTACCTTATCCACTCGGGTGATCACTCTTAAAGGACCAATGTATCTAGGGCCCATCTTGCTCTGTTTCCTAAATTGGATCACCCCTTTGCATGGGGATACCTTCAAGAGGACAAAATCCCCGACCTCAAACTCTAGCTCTGAACGGTGCCAGTCGGTGTAAGTCTTCTGTCGACTTTAGGTCGTCAGTAACCTCTGTCTGAATTGCAGAATCTGCTCTATCATCTTGAGAACTATCTCAGGGATGTCAGACACCTCCTCCTATATAAGAGCTTAGAGGGAGTGACACCAATACTGTAATGATGGTTGTTGTTGTATGAAAAGTCAGCCAAGGGCAAATATGTTTCCTAACTCCTACCGAAGTCCATAACACATGCATGTAGCATGTCCTCGAGCGTCTTTATCATCCCCTCACTCTGCACGTCTGTCTGTGGGTGATATGTAGTACTAAAGTGTAATCGGGTACCCCACTCCTCATGAAATTTGTTCCATAATCTGGAAGTAAAACACACATCTCGGTCTGACATTATTGATGTTGGCACTACATGATGTGCCACTACCTCTCGAATATAGATCTTGGCCAATTTCTCCGCAGAAAGCTCTCACTGATAGCCAGAAAGTGAGCACTCTTCGTCAACCAATCTACAATCACACATATCGCGTTGACACCTTGTGCGGTCCATGGTAATTTGCTGATAAAATCCATGGAAATTTGTTCCCACTTCTACTGGGGAATCTATAGAGGTTGCAACGGGCCATGTGGACGATGGTGCTCCACCTTGACCAGACAATAAGTCAAGCATCTCTCAACTACCCATGCCAAATCTCTCTTTATGCAGGGCTACCAATAATCCCTCTTTAGATCCAAATACATTTTGGTGGCCCCCAGATGGATCGAAAATCTTCACCTTTGAGTCTTCTCCATTAAAATACGTCGAGTTCTTCCCGTATATGGCACCCAAATTGGTCCACAGAAAGTTATAAGTCCCTGACTATCCATTCCAAACTCAAAAATCTGCCCGATCCCCACTCTCTCTTACGGTTCTTTGGTCACACAGCCACCACCTGGGCCTCTCAGATGGTATCTAAGACTATCACCGTTATCCTCATGCATACATCTCGGATCAGAGCACTCCTTGCTCTGTGACTCAGGGCATCGGCTACCACATTCGCCTTGCCAGGGTGATAGAAGATCTCACAATTGTAGTCTGTAACTACATCTAACCACCTACTCTGTCTCAAATTCATGTTGGGCTGATCCATAAGGTAATTCAGGCTCTGATGGTCCATGTATATGGTGTATCGGACACCATAGAGATAGTGGTGCCAGATCATTAGGGCGAACACCACCGCCCCCAACTCCAAATCGCGGGTGGGATACTTCGTCTTGTGATGCCTCAACTGCCTCGATGTGTATGCTCTGATGTGCCTCCTCCGCATCAACACATCATCCATCTCTGATATAGATGCATCACCGTAAACTATGAAGTCCTCCACTCCCTCGGGAAGGGCTAACACTGGAGCTTCGCACAATCTCTCTCGATGAGTCTTGAATGAGGCCTGCCGCTCGGGCCCCCAAAAAAATTAACACCCTTCCTAGTCAATCTAGTAAGAGGAAAAACAATCTTGGACAAACCCATGATAAATCTCCGGTAGTAGCCTGTCAGGCCAAGAATACTCCTGATCTCGGATGGGGACCTTGGCACCTCCCATCGCATAACTGCCTCGATCTTGGCCGGGTCGACCAAAATACTATTCTAATTAACGAGGTGTCCTAAGAACTAGACCTTTGGTAACCATAAATCGCACTTGGAGAATTTGGTGTAAAGCCTCTCCGTCTTCAATACTCCAAGAATCTCCTGAATATGCTCCTCGTGCTGCTCTCTGGACCTCGAGTATACTATAAACGTCGTTGATGAACACGATCACCGACCGATCCAACATGGGCCTGCACACCCAGTTCATGAGATCCATGAACGTTGTCGGTGGTGAGTCTGAAAGGCATCACCATAAACTTGTAGTGCCCATATCGAGTCCAAAAGGCCTTCTTCTGGATATCCACCTCACAAACTCTCATCTGATGATACCAGATCTCAAATCTATCTTGGAAAACAAAGACGCCCCCTGTATCTGATGATACCTATACATCACCCATCGCTAACAGTACCAGATCTATCGGGAAATTAACACAAAAAAACACCAATACAAATACCCGGAATACATAGGTGGCAAAAAATGCATGCTCGTCAACTATAGAGACCCTCAGTGGTCGACTAAACGCCTCACGTCTGACACTAAAGATCGACTCGCACCAGAGTCAAACAACACCAAAGCAGTCACATAGCTCATAAGAAAAGTACCTTTATACAGCACAATATAAGCACAAACAAATCTCAAAATAACATAAATAAGGGGATACTTACCAGAAACAACATCAAGCGTCGCAGACGTCCTCCGCGGTCAACTGCAGTGCTCTCCCACAAGCTCTTAGAGGATCGGCCTTCCCTGTCCGGACATCAGTAACACGTAAAGCAGCAGGAGTAGTAGTCTAGGTTGATCCTTGGGTGATCTGGGGACACTCGACCTTCCGATGGCCTGTCTAGTTGCAGTGGAAGCAAACCGAAAATCCCTTGGGTCAGTCCCTTGCCATGTGCCCCTCCTTGTCACATTTGTAGCAAATCCCCGCTTGGTAAGACACCTCATGGTTCTTGCTGCATTTGCTACAAGTGCGACCCTTCTGGCCTCTAGCTCTCGAGTCAACGGGCTTAGCCCGCTTTATCTTCGGCCGTGACTGTACCGGTCTCTTATCTCTCCCCTACTACTCCCCCTCTGCCCTAGTCTGGATCTCCACCTCAATCTCTCTCCACCTAGCATTGGTTTGAAGCTCAACAAATGTTCGATAAGACGAGTTCTCCATGAACTCCCGGGTGTCTCTCCTCAAGATGCTAAAATACTGACTCATACGTGCCTACTCAGTGGACACGTGCTCTAGGCAGAACGACGCCCTCTCATGAAATATCCTCGTAATCTCTGTCACTGACTCTGTTTTCTGCTTGAGAGACAGAAATTCATGTGCCAAATGTTCCCTCTCTGCCTGGGGAACATACTCATCTCGGAACAACATGGTGAACCTCTCTCAAATCACTTTAGCATGATCTATAGGGGTCAAATCAGTCGTCACAAACCTCCACTAGTCCTTCACCCCCAAGTGAAGTTGGTTCAATGCGAACCAGACTCTCGGATGCTCTGGACACGAACACGTATAGAAACACCCCTCGATGTCGGACATCCATCTCATGGCAACGATTAGATCGTGCGCCCCATCAAACTCTGGTGGCTTCGTGTTGTTGAACTCATGAAACAACATCGATTCACCTCCCTGTGGCCTGGTTGCAGCTATGGGCGCGGTGGCTGCAGCAGCAACAACTTCCGTAACATCAACGTATCTCTCATCGAATGTCTCAATCAATGCGGTCATACCCAAACAAATTCGGTATGGCCCCTCGGATAGCTGCTGTCACCTCCTCATGAATGATCATATGGATCTCCTAGTCACTGGTACCACTGTCCCTGGGGTTGTAAGGGGGTAATCACCATAGTGTCTCTGAAAAAAAAAACACAAAATCATAAGAGACTAGCTCAATACACTTATTTACTCGATTACCTACCCTTACATGCTCCTTAGCATCCTAAGATTATTTCTTGGGTCGCATACATATCCGGTGTTTTAAGTAGTACGGGCCCAATACTAGCTTCCACACCAACCTGTAATCATCCCACATCCTCCTCCTAGGATCCTAATTCACAGTACTCTATCCCTCACGGGTCTCAACTACTCTCTCGGTAGATTCCTCAGTGCTCATCTAGGTATCTCTCCTATATTACTCAAAACCCTCTCTAAAGATTCCTACTATGTTTCTCCTTATTTAGTACACATAAAGAGCAACAAGCAGATAAGATTAGCAAATAGCATACTGTAGGCTAAGGCATCATGAATCAGACAACTCTAACCCTAATTTTTGAAGTACCTAGCCTATCCTCCAGCATGCAGCTCTAGTATCTCATAAATAAGTAATACACAAACATGTTTTTACAATCAAGACGACGCCTTCCTGCCATCCTGAGAAGTACCTGAAACACATAACACACAACACGGTAAGCATAAAGTTTACTGAGTTCCACAAAATACCATATACACAAATAATAAGCCTCTCATGGCAATAAATCAGCATGGACCCTTCGATCTCATGCGTCTTGGTAAAGACCCTCCAAT
Source organism: Lactuca serriola (assembly GCF_051521515.1). Classification (NCBI taxonomy): domain Eukaryota; kingdom Viridiplantae; phylum Streptophyta; class Magnoliopsida; order Asterales; family Asteraceae; genus Lactuca; species Lactuca serriola. The sequence goes on along the minus strand of NC_136412.1, from coordinate 8,654,791 downwards.
CTCACGGCTTGGTGTGGACCCTTCAATCATGTGTCTCAGTGAGCACCCTCTGGTCTCACAGATCGGGTTGGACCCTCCAGTCCTATATCTCAGAGAAGACCATTCGGTCTCATAACTCGGTTTGGACCCTTTGGTCATATCTCAGTAAAACAAAAAATAATATAGCACATATCACAAAGACAAAATGCATAATATCACATAGTTCATTATAAGTACATATTGATGGGTTTTATACATAAGAAACAATCCTATGTGCTCATACAAACCCTAATGCTTGGATCTAGGTTTCTCTATTGTACATGCTTTGAATCCAAGACTTACAAACCTAGATCTATCATATATAATTTGAAATGATCATAAAGAAAACAGATCCAAGTGTTTTACCTCTTTCAAGTAGCTTGAAATCCTTGTAATCTTCTTGATCTTGAGCTTAGAGTCACAATTGTAACTCCTCTAATGGTTCACAAACCCCATAAGCAAGAAGGCAATTTGAGAGAGGGTGAGAGATGCTAGAAATCGGCCCTAGGGTTCTCTTGGAATGAAGTGTAGCCGATTTCCATAGCCTAGGGGTCTTATTGATACTTGCAGGCTACTAGGGTTTCATTCTGAACCCTAATGGACAGCTTAACTACCAAGCAGCCCAATGAACCTTCTGGAATACGGCCTTGGACTAAAATATAATGGATCCCCATCATAATTTCGTTCCCCCTTAAGTCCATAAGGCTTCCTTAGCCCAAAATTAACTATCACACATTTGACAGTTTATACCCCTTTATTTAATTAATCTCTTTTAGTCACCAAATTAATTCCTAATTAACTTATGACCAATACTAATTAAATAAGTATGATTTCTCCTTTAATATATTATTCTTATAGTATATTAATAAACCATAATATTCTCTCTTTCTCCTTAAATTACCTTGTCAAGTTGCTTTGGTGAAGGCAACCCAAAAGGACCATGTACAACCGGGTCAAGTACATACCAAATATAGTTACAGGCATAGACACTATTCCAATAGTCTCCACTTGGATAAGTCTAGTAACTATATCTCACATGTGACTTCAGAAAATTATTAGCAATCGTAGTTGTTATACTTTGTTGTCAACTCTGATCAGCTTGTCCTTCAGATAAGGGATCGTATAATCCTCTATTCTAGATATCATGCTGACAATGCTTATTGGCCAGCACTTGTTTCTTGATCTCTGATTTGTTTGACATAGAATTTAGTTGAACACATCAACGCCATTCTGACCTGGCCCAGCACATAAGTCAAACCAAATCATCAAGTGGCCAAGATATCAATTTTATTCTCATAGAGAAAAAGGAACATATTAACTTCGACTCATATGCATCTATTATTTACTAATTGAATCATGCACAACAATGTGTTTTATAACATCAAGTTACTGATGCGTTTACACAAATCAATGCATAACCAACAAGCAAACAACAACCATATCTCTAGGTTTTAAGACTATATGATATTATCGCTTTGCGATCACGTAGTGATACCAGCAAACGCAGGTTTATTCCAATGCTCAAATCAAATTCATAAGCACTCATGAACTTTGCAACAACCCTTTGCTACGCCCAAAACCTTTTAGACAATCTACAACCAATTCATGACAGTCTTCATTCACATCTACTTCCAAAACATGAACGATTGTGGACCGTTTGAATAATCTTATTATTCAAGAAGTCAAAACATGCAAAATTGGAAACAACAGATAAATAACTAACACAAGACAGTAACTTTACTTACGAATAACACAACTTTATTTATTCATCAAATGTCAAGTACAAACTATCTATTACACGTTTTATATCTAATCCAAACTTATATCATCCTTCAGCCCAATGCTCCTAGCGTGCTGGAAGTGTTTGACCCTACTCAGTCCCTTCGTAAGGGGATCTGTTGGATTTTCTACTGATGATACCCTCTTCTACCCGATGTCTGATAAAATGGTATTTTCTGTCAATATGTTGAGATCTATCATGATCTCTTGGGTCCTTTGTGAAGGCAACCGGTCCTTCATTATCACAAAAAAATTTCATCGGCTCCTTTAGGGATGGCATAACTCTAAGGTCTCCAATGAAGTTCCTCAACCATATAGCCTCCTTCGATGCTTCGCTCGCCGCAATGTACTCTTATTTGCACGTTGAATCAGCCACGGTCTCCTGCTTGGAACTTTTCCAAGTCACTGCTCCTCCAATTAGGCTAAAGACCTAGCCCGACTGCGATCGGTAACTATCTCGATCCGTCTGAAAACTAGCGTCATTGTACCCTCGTACCCTCAAGTCATTACTCTTACCAACGACTAGAAACCATTCCTTAGTCCTTCGTAGGTACTTAAGAATATTCTTTACCGCAATCCAATGAGCTCTACCAGGGTTCCCCTGGTATCTACTGACCATGCTCAAAGAGAAGGCAACATCAGGGCGAGTACAAGTCATAACATACATGATAGAGCTTACTACGGAAGCGTAAGGTACTCGGCTCATATCAGCTATCTCTGCCTCTGTACTCGGGCTTTGAGTCTTACTCAACTTGGTATTGCTTTGGATTGGCAACACCCCTTTCTTGGAATTTTCCATACTAAAAAGCTTTAGTACCTTGTCCAAGTATGTATCTTGGCTGAGTCCTATCAGTCTCTTTTCCTTGTTTCTTACTATCCTTATTCCCAGAATATAAGCAGCCTCTTCAAGTTCCTTCATAGCAAAACATTTCCCAAGCCAGGACTTGACCTCCTACAAGGTCGGGACATCGTTTCCTATGAGTAGTATGTTATCAACATACAATACGAGGAAGCTCACTATACTCCCACTGGCTTTGACATATACACAAGATTCATCTTCGCTTCGCAGAAAGCCAAACTCTTTAACCTTCTCGTCAAAACAAAGATTCCATCTGCGAGATGTTTGTTTTAATCCATAAATGGATTTCTCAATCTTACACACTCTATTTGGATGCTTCACTTCGACAAAACCCTCTGGCTGATTCATATACACATCCTCAGTCAACTTCCCATTAAGGAAACTGGTTTTCACGTCCATCTGCCAAATTTCATAATCATGAAACGCAGCTATTGCAAGCATTACCCTAATAGACTTTATCTTCGCAACTAGTGAGAAGGTCTCATCATAGTCAACTCCGGGAGTTTGAGTAAAGCCCTTCGTAACCAATCGCGCTTTATAAGTGTGCACATTCCCATCCATGTCTGTCTTCTTCTTGAAGATCCACTTTCACCCGACTGTCTTATGACCCGGTACATTATCAACCAAGTTCCAATCTTGATTGTCGTACATGGACTGAATATCGCTGTCCATCACCTCTTTCCACTTAGCAGACTCCGGGACTGCCATGGCTTTTTTATAGCTGCTTGGTTTGTCCAAATTCATTAGTGTTTCATCACTAATAAACGTATCCTCTTTAGTAGTAATATGAAAACCATAAAACTGGGGTTGAACACTAACCCTATTAGAACGTTTAAGAGGTAAGAACTCGTTAACGGGTTCAACAGGAGTTTCCTCCTTGGGTTGGTTGCTAGTGTTAGAGGTCCCTTCGTCGCTTTGTTCTTATCTCTTCAAGATCAATTGCCTCCCACTATCTTCTTGGCTTATCAATTCCCTTTCTCGAAACACTCCTCTTCTAGCAACGAAGAGAACATTGTCATTCGGTCTATAGAAAAGATAACCAAAAGACTTCTATGGATAGCCGATGAAATAACACTTCTCACTACGAGGTTCGAGCTTTTCGTGAGTCTCTCGTCTTACAAAAGCCTCGCAACCCCAAACCTTAATGTGTGCTAATGAGGGATCTTTCCCTGTTCGTAAGGAGTCTTGTTAACCTTCTTGGTGGGAACTAAGTTAAGGATGTAGGCGGCCGTCTCTAAGGCATACCCCCATAAAGATATTGGTAACGAAGTCCGACTCATCAAAGAACGGACCATGCCCAACAAGGTTCGATTACGTCTCTCAGCTACACCATTCAATTGTGGCGTTCTCGGAGGCATCAATTGCGAAACAATTCCGTATTCTTTTAGATAGTCGTGAAACTGAAGACTTCGGTACTCTCCTCCTCGGTCTGACCGAAGCATCCTGATTTTCCAGCCTAGCTGATTCCCCACTTCATTCTTAAAGTCTTTGAACTTTTCAAAGGTTTACGACTTTTGCTTGATTAGGTAGATATATCCATATCTGCTATAATCGTCCGTAAAAGCCACGTAGAAGCGGCAAGCATCCCTTTTGGTGGATCTAAAAGGCCCACACACATCGGTGTGTATGAGATCCAATGGACCCTCACCCCTTTCACAAGTGCCACTAAAGGGTGACTTGGTCATCTTCCAAAGTAAACAAGATTCACACGCGTCATCGTCCCTAAGGTCGAATGAATCCAACACTCCATCCTTTTGAAGTTGGGCTATGCGTTTCTTGTTGACATGGCCAAGGCGACAATGCCACAAGCATGCTTTTCCTAGGCTAGTAGATGAATCAATATTCAATACATCATTTCCTAAATTATCAACAACCACCACAGATTCATAAATCCCATTACAAGGTAATGCATTGAAATAAAAAACACCATTCACATAAACATTAATAGAACCATTACTATTATCAAAAGAATATCTGAAACCTTGTCTAAACAATCCATGAAATGAAATAATGTATCTTGCCATATCTGGTGAATAACAACAATTTTATAAATCTAACCCTAACCCATTACTAAGCACTAAAGAATAAACTCCGACTCTGGTCACAGGCGACGATCTTTTGTTTCCCATAATCAAGTTTATCTTCCCATGTTCCATTACCCTACTTCTTCTTAGGCCCTACAAATCAGAACAAATGTGGTAACCACAACCAGTATCAAGAACCCATGAAGTAGCAAATGATGAGTTATTAGATTTAATAGAATACATACCTGCGAAGGTGGGCTTGATCTTCCCATCCTTTATGTCTTGCAGATATTGAGGGCAGCTTCGTTTCCAGTGGCCCTTCTTGTCGCAGTAATAGCACTCTGCTTCTTTGGGGTCGGAAGAGGGTTTGACCGAACCAACTTTGGTTCCACTAGAAGAGGAAGCATCTTAGGTGTTACCCATGTGGTGGCCCTTATAGGGAGCCTTTTTTTTCTTACCCTTTCCCTGACCAATTGCCAACACGGGAGCAACCATAGCAGGGGATGGTGCAATAGATTTATCTTTGAGGTTGCTCTCAGCAGTCCTTGGAGCTTGCTCAAGGAGACCTCCTCCTTATTCATGTGGTAGGTCATTCTGAACTGGTTGTAACAGGAGGGAAATGAGTGGAGGATTATGTCGATAGCCAAATCCTCATCAAACTTAACATTAAGTTTGAGAAAATGATCAACATACCTCTGCATTTTCTACAAATGAGAGGTTAGGGATTCTCCACTCCACATCTTAGCGGTGATCATGTTAGTAATGATCTCATAGCACTCTTGCCTCGCGCTTTGGTGGTACCGGTCCTGCAAATCCTGATGCATTTCATACAGATACATGTCCTCATAGGACTTTTGGAGTTCGAGGTTCATGGTGGCTAGCATGATGCAATGAACTTTCGTAGCATCACGCTCGTGGGCCTCAAAGGCGGCCAACTCTTCAGGAGTAGCAACATCTGGGATGATCTTCTCAACCTTTTCATTGAGGACATATTCTTTGTCCTCGTAGTGAGTGACCATGCGAATATCCCTCATCCACTCGTTGAAGTTTAAGCCATCAAATGTCACCTTTTCACATAGGTTCATCAACAAGAATGACACAGAAGCGTTGTTGTTGTTGTTGTTGTTTGCAGACATCTGAAAAAGAAAAGGAACAAAGTTTGATTAGAAATGAGTCCCTAATTAAACACCCAAATGAGAAATTAGGGCTAGGACCCAACAACAATATTTACAACTTAGAAAGGGATGTCGTACTCTAAAAGTAAATAATTTCAAGGTAAGTGAATGACGATTCACTAATTCTCACCATGAATAACAAAAAAGATGATTTAAGTTTTAAATGTATTGAAAACTCCAAGATCTTTGAGATTTATTGAACTATTCAATGGCATGTTTAAATCTCAATATGCACTTCAAATTGGCGACTGGGATACCGAGGATCGGAAACAAGTTGTCAATAACCATGTGAATCCACATGGTGCACTCAATGTCTCTATCACCTAATCAATGTGCCGGTAAACCACACACGCTCCATTAGTCTATGATAAATATCGAGTCACCCTTCGCCACCAATGTCAATCCCAAATTAGTGTGCCGGTTAACCACGCACGCTCCACTAACGTTTGACAAGGGTACAAAGTGTAATTCCATGGAATAGCATCATTTTTCACATTTTACCCTAAAGTAACTAAGATTGGGAATTTGTAAAACATGTAGTTACTTTGTATCTTCCATTATACTTTTAATAAGTAGAGGATTGCCCTATCCTACCCGTTCGGCTAACGACCCTCCACCAGTCAAGCAAGCGGTGGGTGGGAGTGTACACCCATTAAGCGCCATTTTATAGGAAGCAACCTTATACCCACCTTATAGACTTGCTTCGTGAATGAGGCCTACTAACGGTAACACTAGCTGTTTAATTATATATATATATATATATATATATATATATATATATATATATATATATATATATTCATTAAACTTGTAATAATATAATAGTATAAGGTTGAATTTTAAACTTGTAAAACTCTAAGGGTTTGAAATTTAAATTCTTCAAAATTAAACTTTTAATCACAAAACTCAAATTTCAAAACTCGAGGACAAGTTTTTTGAACTTTTCAAAACTAAAGGGATCAAATAACAAATAATTAAATTAAACAATTAATTTTCTGATTATCTATATTTGACCTAATCTAATTTTAGTCATTAGATAATTACCAAATAATTTTAAATAATCCATATTTATCATATAAACAACCAATATTCAAAAGATTTGAAATTATCTATTATTTTAGAAAAGGATAATCATTTAATTAAGATAAAATTCGGATTTTAACTTAAAAAAACGATTTAGGCATCAAATCCAAGTAAAAAAAGAAAGTAAATCCAAAAATACCCTCTGCCTGACGCACGAACTCGCCGAGTAGGGGTCAACTCGCTGAGTCCAGATACTAACTCGCCGAGTTGAGTCGAGAAGAGGCAAAAAAAAACTCGATTTTCAGCAAGCAAAATAGTTAAGCGTCACATACAATTGAAACCAATCAAGGCTTTGACACCATTGATGGGTTTTATACATAAGAAACAATCTGTGTGCTCATAAAAACCCTAATGCTTGGATCTAGGTTTCTCTATTGTACATGCTTTGAATCCAAGACATACAAACCTAGATCTATCATATATAATTCGAAATTATCATAAAGAAAACAGATCCAAGTGTTTTACCTCTTTCAAGTACCTTGAAATCCTGGTAATCATCTTGATCTTGAGCTTAGAGTCACAATTGTAACTCCTCTAATGGTTCACAAACCCCACAAGCAAGAAGGCAATATGATAGAGGTTGAGAGATGCTAGAAATCGGCCCTAGGGTTCTCTTGGAATGAAGTGTAGCCGATTTCCATAGCCTAGGGGTCTTATTTATACTTGAAGGCTACTAGGGTTTCAGTCTAAACCCTAATGGACAGCTTAACCACCAAGCAGCCCAAGGAACCTTCCGGAATAAGGCCTTGGACAAAAATATGATGGATCCCCATCATAATTTCGTTCCCCCTTATGTCCATAAGGATTCCTTAGCCCAAAACTTAACTATCACACATTTGACAGTTTATACCCCTTTATTTAATTAATCTCTTTTAGTCACCAAATTAATTCCTAATTAATTTATGACGAATACTAATTAAATAAGTATAATTTCTCCTTTAATATATTATTCTTATAATATATTAATAAACCATAATATTCTCTCTTTCTCCTTAAATTACCTTGTCAAGTTGCTTTGGTGAAGGCAACCCAAAAGGACCATGCACAACCGGGTCAAGTACATACAAAATATAGTTACGGGCTTAGACACTATTCCAACACATATGACCCTCCAATCAATAACTCAATAAGACCCTCCGGTCACACAATATTACTGTTCATGTGAGTATAGTGAGAAGACTCATCTCGTAAGTAAGTAGGTAGATCTAGCACCCCACTAACATTCTAGCACCCCATGGTCTCTAAAGTCCACAGTTTACCAAACCCTAAAAGTCAACGAATGTCTATGCTCAAGTCAACAGTCCATGTTGACTATAGTTGTCAAGTGCATCTACGCGACTCATCAAGTTCACCCGTTTTCTCAGAAGTATCAAGAAAATCCAAATCAACATGTCGAGTTGTCTCATCAACTCACCGAGTTGTAGCGCATGTAGTCTATCAGGGAAAACTCTAGCTGACTCGTCGAGTTGGCTCATGCACCCGTCGAGTCTTTCTAAACAAATTCGCATTCAGAAGATTCTAAGCATAAATGATGTCCTAAACACTAGATCTAGCCTCCCAAGGCTGAAATATCATGTAAAGTTGCAAGCTTTACGTCCATGCATGGCATCTGGAGCTCGAAATGGCAACACAAGCTCCATTTAGGGTTTAATACATATAAACTTGTCACAAGCTTGATAAAGCTTGGATCTTTTGGCTCAAGGGACTACATATGGTCTAGATTTGGGATCTTAATTCCGTGACTAGCTGAAAAGACTCTAGAACTCAAGAAAGGTTAGAAAAAGCCCTAAACTTATTAAGAATGAGATGTAACCAAAACAATGAGCCAGGTCGAAGATTTTTACCTCCAAACTGAACCTAGCACTTAAAAACACTTGATCCAAAAGCCTCTTCTCGTTCCAAGCCTTGATCCCTTCACTCCTCTTCCAAATGCGCACTAGAACACCCAAAGTAAGTCTCTCTCTCTCTCTCACACACACACACACAAACGAATACACTAGATTTAGCTTACTCATAGAGTATAAGGGTGATAAGGGAGGCAGAAATGAAGGCTTAAGGACCTTTAAATAGGACACAAACCATGAAAATTAGGGTTCTCTCACTCAGCACCTAATTTTCAAGTTGGAATCCTCCAATTCATCGAGTAGACTATAATAATCACACTACCAACTAACTCCTCTACTCGGCGATTTGGGGCATCCAACTCGTCAAGTTGCTCTGAAATTATGAAAGTAAAGTAATTAAATATTATACCTAGGAGTCGAGATGTTAGAGTTCAAGCTTTATACCAGAAAAGTGTCGTGGATGAGGCAAGGATTTTGGATCTATAAGCTCCTTCTTGTGTCGTCAAGCTTTTCCTTCTTACAATGGCTTCAACACACACCAAAATCATTCAAAATGGCTCACTATCACTCAAAGTAGCTTTAGGGTTAGGGACTTGGAGGCTAGAAAAGAGGCCAACACCTCGGGGTTAAGGTGTTTCAATAGGGTGTAAACGCTAGAAATTAGGGTTTCATATCTGCCAGCCTACTCATCTAGTTGAGGCCTCCAAATTTATCATGTAGGTCACTTAAAATTTGTGTCCCTTATGATCTCTACTCGATGAGTTTAAGGCTCCCAACTCGTCGAGTTTCTCTAGAAAATAGAATAAACTATAAGTTAAATACATACCAGGAACCAGGCGTTACATTACTAGACTATGATTTTAAACGTTACTCGTAATTTCATAATCCTTAGGTAGTATAACAGCTATAACTTGAAGTAAAACCAAGTTTTATCTAACATAAAACTAATAATAGCAACATACTTAAAAAGTACATATAGAACTCTCGAGTATAAATTTGGGGCTATATCTCATATAATATATACCCGAGTATAACTCCGAGACTATAACACATATAGAACTCCCGAGTATAACTCTAGGGCTATATCTCACAAAATATATATAACTCTCAAGTATAACTCCGAGGCTACATTAGTATAATCTACAATAATAAGATGCTAACAAGTTTAAGATAATTGTATGATTTAGATATATATTAGATATATTCTAAGTATATATGATAAAAAAACAACTATATCGTAGTTAATATAACTATCTATGTTGATACGAACATACTATCATATATACATAATATTAACTTTTCTAAAATATTTAGCATGCATTTTCCCCCAAAAACATTATAAAGTGAGACCATCAAACTCACCCTAGTAGCATGATCTATAGAATCTAACTGAAAAACAGTTAGAGGCTCGGTGTTGTCAGGCTCGGGAAGGGAAACAGACTTAGGAAAACGAGAAAGAGAAAGTAGAAGGTGTAAGGAGAGAAAGGGTCTTGATCGCTATTTATAAGCTTTTTGGGCCCATTTACGTCGTGACATACCTATGGTCATGTCGTGAACTTCCGTGAGACATCCTGTAGCCATACCACATGTTTTCTAGCCTCGATTAGTTTCCTTGACTAGTTTCACATCGTGTACTTAAGGCGGCTAGGGTTTCTACCATGTGTCATGCCCCTCAGACGGCCACATCTTCGGAATCTCATAACGTTTGCATATGATCTCTGTTTTTGACGTTCTGTATATCCACACGTAAATATTTCCATGTACTACATATTTCCTTTAGAATCTAATACCAGGTTTTAAGTCTATTTTAAATTCCCCTTGTAGTGTTTAGAATTTATCATAAGTTCTTCTTACGAATTCAGATTTAGACATTCTATATATTTTTGGCATCATATAAACTGGTAGTGTTTAATGAAAATAAAGTAAATTGATTATAATGTGTGTTTATTATATTTATGGGAATTATCGTTGACCTAATATTGACAAGTGTTACATTCTCCCCTGTTGAAATAATTTCTTCCCAAAATTTGTCTTGTGGACAAGGAAATGTTAATTAGTTTGGGAAAACATTATGTATATTACTTAGCTAAAATCCTGAAAGGAATAATATACTTGGGGCCCAGCTTGCTCCGCTTCCTAAACTGGATGACACCTTTCCAAGGTGACACCTTCAACAAAACAATATCTCCCACCTAGAACTCCAAGTCTGACCAACGCCTGTCGGTATAGCTCTTCTGCCAACTTTGAGCTCTCTAGAGCCTGCTCCGAACTTACTGAATCAGCTCAATGGTCTTGAGCACCACCTTCGTGCTCCCCATAACTCGCTAACTGACCTCGCCCCAATAAATTGGGGTCCAACATTTCCTCCTATAGAGCGTCTCAAAAGGAGGTCAGTCAATGCGAGCATAATAACTATTGTTATACGAAAATTCTGTTAACGGAAGATACGTATCCCAACTCCCACCAAAATCAAACATGCACGCATGCAACATATCCTCAAGAGTACGAATAGTTTACTTACTCTGACCATCGGTTTGCGGATGAAATGTTGTACTGAAATGGAGATAAGTGCCCATCTCGTCATGAAAATGCTTCCAAAATATGGAAGTAAAATGAAAATCACTTTCTAAGACCACAGATACCGGAACCCCATGACATGACACCACTTCCTAGACATGATCGGCCAAATTCTCTAGATAAATACTCTCCAGGATCAGATTCAAAAGTGTACTCTTGGTCAATCGATCCATAATGAACCAAATAGAATCCACTCCATATACATTCCTGGCAAGCTTCGTGATGAAATCAATATTGATTCCCTCCCATTTTCATACGAGAATCTCCAGCAATTGCATCTTATCATTAGGTCGCTAACGCTCGGCCTTCACTTTCCGGCAAGTCAAGAACCGCTCCACGTACCATGCTACATCCTGCTTCATGTAGGTCCACCAATAAACAGGACGAAGATCCCTATACATCTTCGTCATCCCGAGATGAATGGAGAATCTCAACCTGTGAGGAGCCTCCATTAGAACTTGGCGCACACTGCCCGAATATGGAACCTAAAATCTCCGATGCAGAGTCAAAAATTCGTGAGTATCATAATTAAACGAGGTCACCTGACATACTATACACTCGATCTTTCGGTGCTCCTCATTTAAAGCATCAACATGTGCCTCATGAATCTAATCCAACAACAAAGTAATCACGATCATCCTCATACATAAGTCTCTGATCAGAGTCACCACAGCCTTGCGGCTGAGAGCATCGGCCACCATATTGGCGTTCCCCAGGTGGTAAAGGATCTAACAATCATAATCTTCCACCACATCCAACCATCGAGTTTGCCTCATATTCAGATTCGGTTGATCCATCAAATACCTCATACTCTTGTGATCCGTGTAGATGGTACACCGGACCATAAATAGGTAATGGCACCAAATCTTGTCGGCGAAAACCACAGCCCCCAACTCAAAATCATGAGCCATATAATTCGCCTCATATGCAGATTCAGCTGCCTCGAAACGTAAGCGATCACGCGACTCCGTGGCATCAACATTGACCCCAAACATGTGATCGATGGCTCACAATTAACCATGAAGTCATCATGATCCTCTGGCAGGGTCAGAATTGGTGCCTCACACAAACACTACCTAAGACTATCAAAAGTTGCCTGCTGCTCTGGCCCCCAGCAAAAAGTCATCGACTTCTTGGTCATTCGGGTCAAGGGAACAACGATCTTGGAGAAATACTTAATAAATCTCTGATAATAACCAGCCAAACCAAGAAAGCTTTGAATCTTAAATGGAGACTTTGGAACCTCCCACTTCATCACGACCTCGACCTTGTCCGGATCGACCAGAATATCCTTCTGGTTCACAAGGTGCCCTAGAAACTACACCTCACGCAACCAATACTCACACTTGGAGAACTTTCTGAAAATTATCTCCCTCCTCAAAGTCTTTAACACCTCCCTCAAGTGCTCCTTATGTTGCTCCTGATTCTTGGAATAATCCAAGATATCATCGATGAATACTATCACAGACCGATGCAACATCGGTCTGCACACGCAGTTCATAAGATCCATGAATGTGGCTGAATCATCGGTGAACCCAAAAGGCATGACCACAAACTCATAATGACCATATCATACCCGGAAAACCGTTTTATGCATATCCTCACCCTGGACCCACATCTGATGATAACCTGGTCACAAATCAATCTTGGAGAACCAAGATGCACCTTGAAGCTGGTCGAAAAGATCGTCAATCCTTGGGAGGGGATAACGGTTCTTTAATGTTACCTTATTCAACTCCCGATAGTTAATACACATTCAATGAGACCCATTATTCTTCTACACAAATAGAATCGAGACTCCCCATGGTGAACTGCTTAGCCTAATAAATCTCTTGTCTAACAGATCCTGCAACTATGTAGACAACTCCTGCATCTCGGGAGGAGCCAGCGGATACAGTGCTTTGGCTATCGGAGCCACACCTGGAACCAAGTAAATCCTGAACTCCACCTGTCTTTGTGGAGGTACCATTGGAAAATCCTCCGGGAACACATTCGGATAATCCCGAACGATGGGCACATCATCCACAGTCACCTTACCCTTCTCCCCGATATGCATGGCATATGCGATAAAACCCAAACAAACCTGATGAAGATAGCGTCTGTCACTCAATGAAAAACACATTAGAGGCCCATACTGTTCTCTCTCACCCAGAATCACCATGTATCCCCCACTTGGGGCCCGAACCCGAACCAACTGCTCCTCACAGTTGATCACTACCTCATTAGGGCTTAAACAATCCATGCCCATGATAACATTGTTCCCAAATAGAGGACGGGGAACCAAATTAACCGAATACTGCTCGTCGAATAACTTGCGAGTACAACCTCGATGAACCCTCGCAAACTGAATAGACGTATCATCAACAATCTCAACATCTAGAGGACAATCTACCTCTGTCGGAGCTCCAGCAAATCTCTTGATAAGCACAAGAGATACAAATGATCGGGTAGCCCCCAAATCAAATAGTAGCAAAGAAGAGATGTCGTTCACAAGGAAAGATCCTAAAATATAATAGATAAACATAAGAAACAATTCAATATAAATAAAGAGATAAGGAGAAGATACATACCCATCACAATATCGGGAGCTGCACCACCTCCTCTACCATAAGCTGGAAATCCCTACTTTTTGCCGCAGACCCATCTGCCCGACCCCGGTAGCCATTAGTAATCTGGAGAGTCGCAGGAGTGGGTGCTGACACTGGTCCTGTTGTAGCCAAACTCGGACAATGACCCTTCTTGTCGCCCCTATGATTGCAATGAATGAAAATCACACCAGATATAGGGGTGATGGTGGTGGCAGCAGTACAATCTCTACCGATATGACCAGTCGAACCGCACATGAAGCAACCAAAACCACCCACCATGAATGTCCCCTCGTGCGACCTGTCACACTTTCCGCAACGGCCTTGACCCTGCTGGCCCTTACCTCTCGTGTCAACCACCCTGGGCCTCTTACCAGAATGCTCAACATTAGACACTGAATATGTCTTCCTCTTCTTCTCCATCTCCAAATCAATCTCCCTCTCTCTAGCCTTCGTTATCATGTCTTATAGCATCTTGCATCTAGATCGGCTAACAAATTGTCGAATATCACTCCTCATCATCTATAACACCACAGATTCAAAAGGTCAAGAAAGGAAAGAAAACCCCAAAGTCAACAAGTCTACTCGTCGAGACCAGGGAGGAACTCGACAAGTGGGAGTGGGTTCCATGTCGCGGATTAAGTGGTTGACTCGCCGTGTCAGGAGACTGACTCAACGAGTTTGGCCTGGTTTGGGAAACCCTAATTTTGGGACTTGGTGCCCTATTTAAGCATCATATTCTCATTCCCCAGCCTCATCTCTAGCCCCCAGACCCCAAACCCTCACCCACGAAACCCTAGTGCACCTTGTGAGTGTTTGAGCCACCTTTATGTGATTTTGTGCGCTTGAAGAGGTAGAAGGAGAAGAAAGAAGTTAGAGGTTCAAGAAGGAGGAAGTAGATCTAGAAGATACACTCCAGTGGATACATTTTTTGGTAATCAAGTCTTCTTCTTGGCTTTTAATTTGTTAGATCTCTTTATAGTCTGTTTTATGAAGATTTTGGTACATGAATAGGAGGGTGTGGGATTTGGACGTCCCCAAGTAAGATCCTTTCAGGTCTGAGAGTATTGTGGGCAGTTAAGGCATAAAGGTGCAGGCTTTTTGCCTTTAGAACTCCCGATGCAAAGTTTAAGAGGTTGTTATCGCCTTTTTAGCAAAAAGGGCCATTCATGGATGTAAAGGCAGTAGCTTTATGTGTTATTCCAAACCTAGAAGGTTAGATCTATGTCCTGGAAGCTTTGTGTTCGACTGGAATCGTCTGAATAGATTTGGACATAGAGGGACTCGACGAGTCACATATAGGACTTTGTGATCCAGGCTGTTTCCTTGTCCCAAAACCCTTCTGTTATAGGGTATGAGTTAAGTTGGAAGGGGACTTAGCCAGTTTGAGTTCATAGAGGACCGAAGATCATCATACTCGACGAGTTCAAGGAGGAACTCGGCGAGTGCAAGGCAATCTCCCTAATTTATGAAGATAGACTCGACGAGTTCAAATGAGAACTCGGTGAGTCAGATGAAGCTGGGTCGCTACCTGCTGAAGGTGTACTCGACAAGTTCAAGGAGAAGTCGATGAGTAGGATCGAGGTCCAGAGTTTGTGTGGATTGTGGGACTCGACGAGTTGGTGGGCCAACTCAAGGATTTAAGTCAACACGGAGCGTTGACTTTGACCTAGTTTGGCCTGGTTTGACTTTTGAGGGTGTTCTGATCTAAGTGCTATTTTGGGTATTGATAGTTCGGGGAGCCGAGGGTTCAAAAGTTTAGGAGCCGCCTGATAGCAATAAGAACTGTTCAACTAGTCTTCAGCAGTGCAAGTTGAGTCTCCTTACTGTGTGTATAGGTCTAAAACACCAATGTTGGCCCATTATTTTCTTGTTTATATATAGTAGGAAGACCTGGGGGTTTTCCCTAGGCACTTATTGTATATGTTCCAGCTTACGACTTGATGTCGGGCGAGGCCAGAGGAAGGTTAGAATGCTAGAGGTCTTTGTGATTCTTGCATTAGTAGGTATGATAGATTCAGGACCGAGGGTCTAATGTCGGGTAAGACATAGTATGATAGATGACAGTATGTCTCTAGGCTGGGGGGGTCTGATGCTAGGGAAATCCCGAGGAAGATTCTTAGTTTGTATGTTAGATTGGACTTGTTGTCTCTCTGATACTTGTATGTGCTTGGTAGGAAGGTGAGTGCGGGCGAGGTCCCATATTTCATCACTAGCAGAGTATGGACGGGGTTCCATATCTCATTAGTAGCGGACAGGGGTGAGGCCCGAGGTAGGAGAGAGGTGAGTGTGGGCGGGAGCCCGTATCTCACTATCAGTAGCAGCATGGACGGAGTTCCATGAGTCACCAGTAGCAGGACATGGGCGAGGCCTTAAAATAGGATTGTAGTATAACATTTATAGATTATTATGCATTATTTTTTATGTATATGTTTGTGAATGTTTAGCAAGTGGGGCCCAAAGACATGCAGGGCCTAAGAGAAACAAATATGTATACCGAGTAGGGCTCGAAGTCAAGCGAGGCCTGATACCAGATTCGTCCGATGCCGGGCGAGGCCCGATGTAGCAGGCTAGGCCCAATGCTTGTAGTATGTGATTATGTATGGTATGAGGTAGTTTGGGGAACTCACTAAGCTTTGTGCTTATAGTTTTCAATTTTGGTTTCTGGTACTCTCGGTAGTAGAGGGAAGAGCTCGGGATGATCGCATGGCATACACTCCAAAAAAGTTTTAGCCTGGGATGTTTACTCTGATAAAATGAACAAGTGTTTTGAAACGATACTCTGATTATTCATATAACCCTTTGGTATGGTTGAAATGATTTAATACTTATGCTTTTAGTAATGTTTTAAAAATAAATTTTTTGTCATAATTTTTGGGATGTTATAAGTTGGTATCAGAGCCTTGGTTTGAGGGATTTGGGCACACTTTTGGGTGTGTCTGAACTCAAACTAAGGAAGTGATATAGAGTTTCAAAAGAATAACCATGTTTATAAAAGGATCTTGAAAATAGAGAAGAACATTGAAAAGAGAAAAGTGTGTGGTGCATGCAGTCAGCCGAGCTCAAGTAAGTTCTCCCAAATTACCCATACAAGTTTATGTTATATTATAATCAGCATGCTAGATATAGGGCTAAGGATCTAAGAGGAAGCCTTATATGCCTGTTATATGTTTTTATTGAGCTACATTCTAGTATCGATTAGGCAGTGGTAGGATAGCATGTTTAGGTTATGCCTAGTTATATGAGCTTAGAATCGCATGCTAGTGTAGATTTTCGTTATGTGGATAGAATTGTCTGATTATGTTCTGGCTAGATTTCCCTTTCATCTGAATGCTACGTGCTTTGTGATTTGTGGGACTATGAGTGATGGGAGTTAGCCATTAGGTGAATACGCCAAGTCATATGTGATTAGGGTTGAATAATCTCATAGTGCGGGATTTGGCCCTATTGCGCAACTCTTGTCTGAGTCTAACCGTTGTAGGGACAAGTCCTTTACTCAAAGGATTATCCAAGCCTCGTCATATGTGATGGTATTCAAGTAATGGCAAATTGGCATTATGAAGATACCTTCAATAGCTGAGGATCGGGTACGGGTGGAGATTACCCTAGGGCAAGCCTAGGATGAGAGTAGTGTTAGGAGCAGTAGTAGTAAGGGACTTGGTGGAGTCAAGGCAATCCTTGAGGAAAGTACAGATTGATGTGGAAGGTAGTAGGGCCAATACTACTGGAAGCAGAGGATCTGTACTCGAGCCAACGAGGGCTCTGATAAAGCTAGGGAACTTGTAGTGAGTGTGAGATTCCTCAGTAGTGAGGAGTATTCTAATGAAAGTTATGCTATGTTGCAGAATGGTGATGTTCCATGAGAGACCAGTGGGCGTATCAGGTGCCAGAGAGGGATCAGGCTCGGTTTCAGGAACCGAGCAGCTCGAGGAGCAGACGAGGGAGTTTGTATAAGCTGAGATTACGTGTAGTATTCTAGACCATACTCCTGTGATCTTTGGCTTGCTCAAGGAGGGCATATTGGAGATTTTGGATGAGAGGCTGGGAGCCTTTCGCGCTGAGATGGTGGCCATGATGGGGGCATGTACACTGACATTACAGGAGTTTAGAGCTTGTGGAGTTATAGATTACCATTGGGCTAGGGACCCCATTTCAAGCAGCAGATGGTTAGCTGATGTCTCCAATGCTTTTCATTCTAGTCGGTGTCCCAAGGGGGACAAGGTTCGACTCGTCTCCTGTATTTTGATGGACAGAGAACGGGATTAGTGGGAGGAGGTTGGTCATGCTATCGGGAATGATGTCGCGTTGGACGCAATGACATGGATTGATTTCTCGGCCAGGTTCAAGGTCGAGTTTGCACCGGTGATTGAGGTGCAATAGTTAGCCCGTGATTTCCAGGATCTGCGGTAGACTACAGAGACGGTGGTAGAGATCACTGCCAAGTTCAGGGAGAGAACCCTTTTGGTGCCACAGTACGTGGCAGACGAGGAGATGAAGAAGGCTAGGTAGCATGATATGTTGAGGAGTGATATCAGTCAGTTCATGAGTCGGTCCAGCTTCAAGACACTGGAAGGGATGATCCCTCGGGCGAGAGAAAGAGAGATTGATATTGAGACAGAAAAGAAGAGGAATCTAGCAGAGGTTCAGGTATCAATGGATTCAGGCAAGATGCCTATGACATAAGATTCTAGATCGAGAGGCCATCAGGATCGAGGCTGTTGTGGCAAGTGTGGCAGGACGCATGAGGGTGCGTGTAGGAGTGTCAGTGGTGGTGATTCTGGTTGCTTCAAGTACAGCCGGATTGGCCATTTTAGCATGGATTGTACTGCTACCACCACCCAGGGTTTAGACCTGATATGTTTCCATTGCAATCAGAGGGGTCACAAGAACGCCCAGTGTCCGAGTTTGCTTTCAGCAGGACACGTGATGGCACCTACCTTGCAACCTTAAGGATCACCGGCGCCTGCAGAGAGGAGCAGGGTGTATCAATTGGTTTCATAGGAGGTACGAGCAACCCCCGATGTGTCAGGTGTGTATTTTCCTTTTTCTCTGTCATCTTATGTTATGATTTTATTGTTATGGTTCTGCATCGAAATTGGTAAAAGTATTTCTGAATTTGTGGCCTACTTGTGATTGAGTTATATGCCATCTGCATACCCTGGATTTTAGAATGATAGTCGGCCGTCGCTCCCTTCTAGAGCAGGTAACTTAGGATGCAATAACTGTAGCATGTGTGTGTGGGACTCGGTAGTGTCTCGCTAGTTTTCTGGGGGAGGAATCGTTTGGATTTTGGTCGTTTAGATCACCAGCAATGGTAAGCATGGATTGGCAATAGAGTGGACAGAGGATCATTATGATGATTGTAAATTCTTTCCATGCTTTGAGCCGTGAGGAGATACTTGAATCAAATTGGGGGAGAGCCATCCAACTAGTCAGGACCGGAAGTAGGCGCGGAGCTGGGTTGAGGTTACAACCTGGGTAAGGAGGAAAGCAGCTGGGATGGCGGTTGAGTAGATCGGCACGAGAAATGGGAGTTTAGGAAACTTCCCGACATTGAGTTTGTGTATGCATGATTGGTTGATGGTTGGTTTGGAACCAGGTCGGAGATCTTCTGGAAAGGTGCAAGATTAGTCAGGGTATAAGTATTCGGGATAGCGGCAGCATTCCCCAGCAGCGAGTCAGTGAGGTAAGTGTTGTAAGATTGTGGGTAAGCTATAGCATTCATTAGTAGCCTAGTTAGAGGAGTATGGGCGGGGGCCCGTATCTCCGAGTTAGCATGATAAGAATCAGGAAAGAATAGCAAGTTGAAATTAGAGGAGGAGTGAGCCTACATATCCCTAGATAGGTGAGACCTGTGGGAGAGGTCGCTCCGAAGTATAGTTTTGGTGAGACCAGTAGGTGAGGCCCAAGTAATTTTAGCAGCAGGTTGGACCTGGTAGAGACCTTGCGGTAAGGGTGGGGGATCAAGGATCACAGACCTTCCAGGGCCAGTGTGGCCAGGTAGATTGTAACGCTCCCTTTCTGGTATGTAATTTAAATAAATTATTTTTCCTTCTTAAGAGGTACTCGACGAGTCTGTAGCCCAACTTGACGAGTAGAGGCAGGATTTGCACGCATCTTTAGTAGGCGACTCAACTAGTCTGTATCTCGAACTCAGCGAGTCGACAAGTCTAGATGAAACCATAAATCCCAGGGTTTGCACCCTATTTAAACGTCATTATAGCCTCCCACCTGTAACAACCCGAAATTTCATATCACTTCTTGTATCACAACTTGTAATCCGATCCGATCAACCAAACGTCATTTTCAATTTCGTTTCCAATTTCACCAATTTATTAAAGTCATTAGTTTATATTGACCTAAAATGACTTAATGGGTGTCTTAATACATTAGAAATCACTTTAAACACCCAACTTTAGTGATCAGAATATTTCTAGAAATTACTATGTCGGGTTACGGTAACTCAATCGGGTACGACCAAAAACCTCAATTAACGTCGGTATCGGGTAGAATTCTATCGTGTCCAATTCCCGAACATTATATAAACATGTTTAAGACTCCATTTGAAGCCTTTGGCCAAATTCTCATTAAACTCTTACAACCTCTCTCCTCCAAGCTAGAATTAAGGTCCAAATCACAAGTTTAAGGCTTCAAATCTTTAAGGTAACCTCTCTATCATGTTATTCATCATATTTAGCCTTCAAATTGATGAATTAATTGAGTTTTAGGGTCAAGAACAAGAGTTTACGGCCAAGGAGCAAGCTTGGGCCGTAAACTCCATTTTATGGGGTTTTAAGCTCTTAAACTCCTTCCAAAACTCAATTGGACTTTAGTTATGGCTAAGGGACTTTAAGATATGGACTCTAAACAATTAAAACATGAATTTTGTGAAGTTTGAAGGAGTTTACGGCCAAGGAGCATTCTTGGGCCGTAAACTCAATAATCTAGGGTTTTCATGCCTTTAAACCCTTCCAAATCATTTCTATAGCTTAGGTATGAATTATAGGACCTTGGATATAGCATTTGGACACTTGAAACATAACTTTTGAGGGACTTATGTGAGTTTACGGCCAAGGGGAGTGCTTGGGCCGTAAACTCCCTAAATCAAGGCATAAATTCAATTCTAAGGTGTTAGAAAGCCATCCAACACCACCAAAAGCCTTGGAATAAATCAAGGGACCAACCAAAAATAGTTTAAGGGACTTAAACACAACATTTGTGGGTTTTCTAAGAGTTTACGGCCAAGGCATTGTTCTTGGGCCGTAAACTCCAAAATTTTTGGTGTTAGAATGCAAACTAAACACCCCTAAAGCCTTTAGATGAATTTTATAAGCCCTTCTATGCAAGTTATAGACCTTGAAACACATTATATCACTCTATATTAGAGTTTAAGGCCATGAAGAGGGTCTCATGGGCCGTAAACTCCATAACACCCCTCATATGTCCCATAAAACTCATTCTAAGTCTTGCTATAAATCCTATTAATCACATGTGATTGTTTTAAGCATCAAAAACTATCTTTTTCATGGGTAAAGGAGAGTTTACGGCCTTAGAACATACCTCTAGGCCGTAAACTCCAATAAATGTGTTAAATGATGTTCTAAATTCATAACAAAGCTTGGAAAATTAACTAGAATCACATGTGATTGTCCCTTGTAGCTTAAATTAACCATTCTTGGCCATGGGTGAGTTTACGGCCGTAAACTCTAAGAGTATGGCCGTAAACTCATGTTTAAATGTTGTAAATTCATTCCAAGTGTTCCAAGTCATTTTAGATAAATCATTCTAGCATTTCCCATGTCCATGTAAGCCATTTAAGTCACTTAGATCATCAAAACCACACCAACATGAGTTTACGGCCGTAAACTCATGTGTGGGTGTGTTTTGTGGGTGTAAACTCATTTAAATGTTTACTTATGGAGAGTAAACTCAAGTCCCATGTCCCTAGTGCCTTTACACGTCCTTAAACGCCACCCGGGTCACTCCAAACGCTCATTTCGAGGTGTTTGACCTCATTGGAGTATAATGTTCCATATGATTAGTGAATGTATCTCTAATTGTATATATATGGACATTATTTCATTTTACATAGGGTCATCGCGAGTAATCAAACCTCGAACCAACGTCTAGCATTCAAAACCGACACGTTTCCGAGTCCGGTGAGTTCATACCCCTACCTTTTTCACTGTTTTTCACTGTTTTCAGGGGGGGACACAAACAAAGTACAAGGGTTTTCCTGTACTCAAAATTATTTTCTTGTATGTGTTTCACATTTCTTATGCTTTTAAATACTGATACACGTAACTGATAACTGTTAGAATATACAGCTCACTTAAACATTTATTTGTGAAATGGGATCTATAAACTGTTATGTTTTATATATTTCACGAATGGTTTCCACATTTTATCAGTTAAAAGCATGACTTTACAACACATGAACAATATATTTCGTACACTGTCTTGTCCTCGGTAACATTCCACAGAGATACGCGAATGGAGGATTATACTATTATTACTAGTAAATTTGTTATTCCGTATGATTGGAGACACGTCCTCGGCGAACACTCCACAGAGATACGCGAGTGGAGGACTACACCCGTAACCAGAATCTCTGGGATTTAGAGAGCGTGACTTGAGTGTATAGATCTATACGGGGCTGACTACCCCACACCTGGCTGCTAGCTACAGCCGAACCGAAATGGTTCAAGGGTGACGAAAGTCATAAAAATTGTGGACTACTTATTGCCACAAGGTTGTGGACTACTTATTGCCACAGGTTCAGTCCTTAGTATGGTTATGGAACTCGCAATTAGGATAACAGAGATTTACTTACAGTAATAATGAACCATATACTACATTTTACAGATAACCAGGATTCAGTTTACATCTTTTACATCTTTTACATCTTTTACATCTTTTGCAAACAATAACCAACATTCACGAAGGTATGGGACCTTCCTGGGGAAAACTTTGTACATAACCAGGTTTGATAGAATACATCTTTTACATTGAAAACCAACATACAGGAAAGCATGGGGCATTCCTGGGTAACATTCACATAACCAGAAAAGTGTAACCAATTGTATATCATTACATCTTTTACAATAACTAATTATTCAGGAAAGTATGGGACTTTCCTTGGAATACACTGATGCATTTTCAGAAACAGAAAGGAAATATAAACATTTTCACAAAACAAAACTACATATGAACTCACCAGCTTTATGCTGATTTTCAAACCGCTTGTGTTCTCAGGTCAGCGTTAGAACAGGTACCCGAAGATTTCTTTTGATCAGAAGATGGAGTACATGAAGATCCATTTCAGTTTGTCTATATATACTATGTATCACAACTGTACAAACTTTACTTTTGAAACAACGGTAAAACTTTATTATGTAATGTAATGGTTGTTCTACTTTACTTACTATGTGCATTGGATTTGATACTCAACGTGGAGTCAACCCCGGAAATGTTTCCGCCTTCGGTTTTCGGGGTGTGACAGATTGGTATCAGCCTCCAGCACCTTTAGAGCATTCCTCTGTAAAACCCTAGTCCCCATTGTTGAGCTTGAGTGTTTTGTGATAGCTTAGGAGTTGTAGAAGGGAAGGAAGGAAAGAGGATCAACAGAAGAGGAAGGAGATCCAAGAATTAGCTTCCATCTGGTTCATATTCTCGTAATAAAGTTATTACCTTGCTTATTCTTCCATTAAACCCTCTTTATTGCTTGTTTATGTCTCTTATGGAGCCTTTTATCATTCAAACTCGACATTTGAGCTCTCCTTGGGATGTATACCATAGATCTGGATGTTATTGAGCTCTAGAAACTCAATATAGTTACCTTTATGCAAATATAGCCTTGTTCCAAACCCTAAGTGCTCAGTGTTGGATGATTTTGGTGTTTTAGCCCCATTCTCGTGCGCATACACATAAAGTTGGAAACTTTACATGCAAAACCAGCCCTAGAAGCCCAGATCTATGAATTGGATGAATTGATACCGACTAGAAGCGACCGTATAGTAGTGGCCTAAACGAGACTCGACGAGTCCACGCCTTGACTCTGCGAGTCCAAGCCAATCTTCTTACCCGTAAGAACAGACTCGACGAGTTGTTCATACAACTCGGACAGTCACAGACTGGACGTGTTCTTATGTTGAAGATGAACTCGACGAGTTGATCATACAACTCAGCGACTCAGATGAAGGTTGACACGATATGAATAAGGAAGCGGAACTCGTCGAGTTGTGGCTAAACTCGGCGAGTAGAGTTGGGTAAGGATATAAAAGGAAAGATAGGGACTCGACGAGTTGGCGGCCCAACTCGGCGAGTCGGGTCAACGGGCTGCTGAGTTTAACCAAGCGTAAAATAGTCATTTTACCCTAAGATTAGTTATCAGTGTTTGATTAAGTGTATTTTGGGAATTGTAGCCGGGGAGTTACCGGAGCAGCAGTCAGACAATTCCCGATCAGCTTTTCAGCAAACAGCCTTATGAGGTGAGTTTTCCATTTAGTAGGAACGGGTCTACGGCCATAATGTCAACCTGTTTAGTTAGCAGTAGTTCTGGACTACGGTCCGATACAACAGTTCATTATGCTTAATGTCTTTGTGATACATGCATGTTATGTGTTCCAGACTATGGTCTGATGCAGTATGCAGTATATATGTTTATGTTATATGATTTGATTATGTTATGCTGTGATTAGTCAGTTCCGGACTTCGGTTTGATGCAGTGGGCGAGGCCCAAGTTAGTTCCGGACTTCGGTCCGATACAGTGGGCAAGGCCCTAGTTAGTTCCGGATTTCGGTCCGATGCAGTTCCGGACTTTGGTCTGATGCAGTGGACACGACCCTAGTTACTTTCGGACTTTGGTCCGTTGCAGTTCCGGACTTCAGTCTGATGTAGTGGGCGAGGCCCTAGTCAGTTCCGGACTTCGGTCCGATGCAGTGGGCAAGGCCCAGTATGTGCTTATATGTTAAAGTATGGTATGTGGTTGTTTAGGGGCTCTCACTAAGCTTCGTGCTTACAGTTTAATTTTTTGGTTTCAGGTACTTCAGCTAGCAAAGGGAAGGGCTCGAGATGATGGCATGACATACACCACAGTTTAGCCTGGGAGTTAGACTTTAATATTTTGATATGATCTTGACACTAGTTTTGATTTGATAAACTTATTATGACATTTTGAGACACATGATTCATGGTTTTTATCTTTTGATATTTGATATTATGGTTTAGTAAAGATTTCAAACAAATTTTTGGGTGGTATTTTCCGGATGTTTCAACTTTATGAGGATTGCATGTTAGTATTGAGTAGACACTAGTAGGGTAGCCTGTTTAGGTTATACCTTCTAGTAGGAGCTTAGCATTGAATGCTAATACAATTTCTTATTATGAGGATAGATTTTCTTGAGTAGTTTCCTTTGTCTGAATGATGCTTACTTTGTGCTTTGTGGGAATCGGAGTGATGAGAGTTAGCTATTAGGTGGATACGTTAAGTCACATGCAATCAGGGTTGAATAATCTCAGAGTGTTGGATTTGACCCTATTGTGCAGCTCTTGTTTGAGTCCTGACCGTTGTAGGGATGAGTGCTATACTCGAAGGATTATCCGAGCCTCATTGCATGTGATGGTATCCATATGGTGGCTAATTGGCTTTACAATGAGGCCTTCAGCAACTGAGGACTGGTTTTTAGGATACTCAGAGATTTCCCTAGGGCAAGCCTAGGATGAGAGTACCAGAGATTAGTAGCAGTAGAAGTGACTTGGCAGAGTCAAGGCAATTCTTGAGGAAAGAACGGATAAATGTGGAAGGTAGTATGGGTTCGTACTACTAGAAGTAGAGGATCCGTACCTGAATCACGGAAGGCTGAGTTGAGACCAGGAAACTTGTAGTAGTAGCGATCCCTCGAGATATATCAGTGTTTCTGATGTTTCTCATGATGTGTTTTTAGAAAAGTGGTTTTACGCCCTAGGCCAGCAGTCGGCGGTTCAGGACCCGACGAGGGATCATGATCAGGCTCGGGGCCTGAGCATCTAGATGAGCAGACCAGGGAGTTCCTCTCCTCAGAGGTTACTCGTATCATAATTAAGCAGACTCCTGCGATCTTCGGTTTGATTAAGGACGATATTTTGGAGCTGATGGACGAGAGGTTGAGTAAATTTCGTGCTGAGGTGGCAACCATGATAGGGTTATGTACCCTCACTTTCAGGGAATTCAGAGCATGTGGAGCTCCAGACTACCTTCGGGCACGAGATCCCATATCGAGTACTAGGTGGTTAGCAGATGTCGCCAACGCATTCCGCACCAGCAGATATCCCGAGGGTGACAAGGTCAGACTAACATCCTATGCACACATAGCACGTATTAAAACAATATGCACAGATAGTGCGTAATTTATATTAAAATACTTCATATCTATGTGTAAGATGAAAGGGACCATGCACTCACTTGAGAAGATGGTGACTCGGCGCTTGGACAACACTTCGTTACGCTTAACACAATTTTCCTCGACAAAACCTAGTATCAATATGACTAGGGTTTACTCTAACGTTAACCGCGACTAATTAATAGTCTAGCTATTATTATTATTATTATATAAGCGTTAAATAACACTCAATATAACTCATAATAATAGCCCAAAAAATTATTTTAAGGTCCTAATAATGTTAATATAATTTAATTAGAAGCTATATTAAAAATAACGTAGGCATAGCTCACTTACAACAGGTTTTATAGAAAAAACCGGGCTTTGCTGGACCTGCATTTCCGAGCCAAAAGCTTTTGTTCTCGGAGCCGTCGGGCGCTCCAGGGCTTACATCTCGTGCTAAGGAGGTTCCCTAGAATTGGGAGGGGTTTAGGGAGGCTAGAGAGAAGTTAGAGAGAGAAAGAGAGGCTTATGGTTTGAAGAAATTATGAAGAGTTTATCGCTTATTTATATGAATTTTATAGTAAAGTAGTCTCCAAGCATCATCTGTATCTTTCGTGTATGAGCTCCGTTTTCTACGTTCTTTATATACACGCATTGGTATCTACGAGTACTACAACTTTCATTTAGACCCCGTCGGCTAATTCTCCTTCTATCTCATATTTACAAAAACTGTATCGAATTCGTCGCGCTCGAAAAGTAGAGACTAAGCTTCGTCCGTAACTTTCGCATACTATCTTCCTTTTTTGTCAATATTTATATCCATGCGTTGGTATTTACGAGTACTACAACTTTCATTTAGACCTCGTTGGCTAATTCTCAATCTATCTCGGATTTACAAAACTGTATCGAATGTGTCGTGCACGAAAAGTAGAGACTAAGCTTCGTCCGTAACTTTCGCATACGAACTTCATTTTTGATGTTATTATATCCACGCGTAGGTATAAATAAAATATACAACTTTCGTTTTTACTCCGTCGGCTAATTCTCGACTGATCTTAAATTTAACAGTTGGAAGAGATTAAACTGTTAAATGACCGCAAAGAATTCGTAACTCCTTCATACGGACTCCGTTTTTGTCTGAATTTTTACTGTTGAGTTCCTATTAATGAGATCTTCAACTCGAATTTAGGTCGTGTAAGCCAAAAACCGCTCGAACTAAAATTCGAGTTTCAGGCCAAGCACTGCTATGCCAAATCTTAGAAAAACCATAACTTCCTCATACGAAGTCAGATTTGGGCATTCTTTTAATGGACACTCTTAGTTTAACATTTTCTACGACTTTTCTTTAGATCACTAAGGCTAAAAGTCAGTCTATCACAAATTCACTATTTACGCTTCCCAGTGTCTTGCCAGTTTTGCCGTAAAACTTCGACGGGTCGTAACTTCCTCGTTTATAACTCGAATTTCGGCGTTCTTTATATGTACGGAAACCTAAAGACATATTCTACAACTTGGTTAAGACTATTTATTATAAATAATATTTTGCTGAAAAGTCATTTTCGACACTTATTGCCTCCACATTGACTAGCCCGGATCTACGGGCATTACAATTATCTCCCCCTTAGGATGATTACGTCCCGGAATCATCAACGAAACAGGATTGTATAATGACTCCATATGTTATCTCTTCATCATATGTAATAACTGTAACTTCAATGTTGCTTCGAGCGAGTATCTAACTCTTGGACTCCTTGACTGCAGGTAGTGCTCGGTCTTGCACCTGCTCTTTGGACTTTCAATCATGACCTTCGTGTCACAAGCTCATTCTTTATCAGAGACTCCTTCCTCTTCTTAACAAACTTAGGATAAGTTAATTTGATTACTACAATTGACCGATGTGTCATATTCTAATGACCTATCATTGTATGTAGAAACGCTTAGACTCAGGTCTCTTAGAGTTAAATTCTGGAATCGAATATGTCTTCCTTCATGGTCTAATGTGAAATAATCTCATTTTAACATGTAGCATTTCTAGCTACCAACTTCTTTAACAATGAGCACGATACTTCTATTGATCGCTTTGATTTCAATCGTTTGGTTTAAGTCGGACGCTACATCAAACTTGGTTCTCTGAACCACATAACCTACTCATCGTAGTCGGACTCAATGTGATATGACCACTAGGGTCAGGATAACAACAATCTTCTTAGTCATTACCGAAACAATGGTAACGACATACTTGAATAAAACGAAGTCAATTACTAGCTTCTTGGTAACCTTGTGACTTTCCTTGATCCAAGTGTGAGTCATGTGCTTCCGGTAGTATAGGCCTCTACTACCAGTCACACCTACTTATAGTCGTCCCAAGTATTGTCTCGCAGTTTTCCCAAGTCACCATAAAATAAAATCACACGACAACTTAACACATTGGATAGCAAAACGAAGGTTTTTATATTATTCCTTGAAACGATTATGTAGGTGTTCTAGTTCACCCTAGACTATTCCTCTAATAGGCTACATCATACGATATTATGGCTACTGCATAACTCAATCTTCGGATATGAAGTCCTCATCCTTGATTCCTCGCGTTATCATTTATTTCGTCAATGATCATCTGAAATGCTCTTGCCTTTGGTTTTGGCGGCATATTCGGCTTTGTAGCTT
Source organism: Lactuca serriola (assembly GCF_051521515.1). Classification (NCBI taxonomy): domain Eukaryota; kingdom Viridiplantae; phylum Streptophyta; class Magnoliopsida; order Asterales; family Asteraceae; genus Lactuca; species Lactuca serriola. The sequence continues at coordinate 8,625,821 of NC_136412.1, read as the reverse complement.
CTTCTTTCCTTGGGTAGTCTTGCTTGAAGTGTACCTCTTCACCACACTTAAAGCAGACTTCTCTCTTTGTTGTGCATTCACTGGCGTAATGACCAGTCTTCCCGCATTTAAAGTAGGTCATTTCTTTAGAGCATTTCCCAATGTGCTTCTTTTTGCACTTGTCACACCATTGCATTCCTTCGTCGAACTTCTTTGAACCTGTATTTGAGAATTTTCTCTTCTCGTCGGACCTTGAGGATCCTTCAAACTTTCTCTTCTCGCCAACCTCCATCTTGCTGGCGGCTCTTCCCTTGATCATATCTTCAACAGACTTGGCAGCCCAGATAGCTACCTCCAGAGTAGGTGCCTGATGTACTGGCACCACATACTCCCATGGAAGTCCCTTTGCATACTTGTCCATTTTTGTCAGCTCGTCCAGGACAAGACGCAAAGCAAACTCCATCTTTTCCATGAAGTTGTTGGTGTATTCATCGATGGTCAAGCTTCCTTTCTTCAAGGTTAGGAATTGGTTCTCCAGCTCGAGCAAGTTTTGGGTTGAACAGTACTTACGTTTGAATTGCACCAAAAAATATACCCAAGTTAATTGCAGGGGCTCATTAGGGCTTAGAGTCTTCCCTAGGGTATTCCACCAGTGCACAGTGCCTCCTCGGAACTGACGCACTGCAAAGGTGGTTTGCAGCTTGCCTCTGCAACCGCACGTCATAAAAGCTAACTCCATTTCTGAGATCCAACCCATGACTCCGATCGGGTCTTCCTTTCCAGTGAAAGGTGATGGCTTGCAAGTCGGAAAATCCTTGTACTTGCATCCATTTCTCTCGACTACATCATCTTGGTCGTTTCTCCTATTAACTGGCGGATCAACTTGGCCCACTGACCTACTGTAGTTTCATTCCTCCGATTGTTTGGGAATTGGCTCCTGTTGCATAATGGGTATGGTGGCTTCGTCCCTATTCTCTTGCATCATCCGCCTCATTTCTTCCCTTTGTTCCGCTAACATAGCCCGCCTCATGGCTTGTACTCCCGCCATGGTGATTGGCTCGGGTGCGACTTCTACTACGACTGGTATTTTCTGTATCACTGGGGGTTGATCTCGGTTCCCATTTGCATTCACGTTTCCGCTACGGGTCCTTGCCATCTTGATCTATACACCGAATAAGGTGAATATAGATCTTTATTTAGGACTGACGTTTAAATCATCCTTATCTCTCCTAAACGTTTATATGCTAGTTCTAATATCGTAGTCGTACATTTAGAATCCTAAACACATAAGGTTTCCAGATCCGGTCGGTAACAGACCATAGATTCGAACAAATAACCGCATATCAGTCACAAAGCATTTAGCACATAAAAGCATGTTAGGCATAATTCCTAAAATAAGCTAGTGCTCACATCTCACAATCATCGCTTAGCATTCGAAGTTTAAGTCTAGAAATCCTACAAATTCCTAGTTCGCTTAAACTAATGCTCTGATACCAACTATGACATACCCATTTTTTCTTTATTCTTAAGGATCTACCCTAAGAATCAACTATTTCTCATTCATTCATTCCTAAGGATCATCCTAAGGAAACAACATGAAATCCATTGTTGCCAATGACACATTGGTCAAGCGCAGCTGCTAATATTGTCACTTAGGCGCAGCTGCCAGAATTGGGACATTTTCTATGAGGCGCTTCTGTCGATATTGACCTTTAAACGCTACTGTCATGGTCATAAGGCTCCCTACTAGGCGCAGCTGCCGATACTGTCCTTAGAGCATAGCTGCTAGGACGTTTACCGTAGATCTAAATCGTCTACGGGTTGTGGCGCAGCTGCCAGTGCTCAGCTATAAGGTACTAGGACCACTACTGCCAATGTATACCTATAGGGCACTAGGTCCGTACTACTAATGTTCCTCTATTTCAGCTTTTATCCCTCATCATTCATCTACCCATGTTTTACCCAACATATTTTGTAGATATTAAATACTTTATACAGTTTACATCATTTAAAACATGTATAAAAATCTTTCACCAGCATAGACAAGAAGTATTCAAACAATATGCACACATAGCACGTAATTTATATTAAAATACTTCATATCTATGTGTAAGATGAAAGGGACCATGAACTCACTTGAGAAGATAGTGACTCAGTGCTTGGACAACACTTCGTTACTCTTAACACAATTTTCCTCGACAAAACCTAGTATAAATATGACTAGGGTTTAGTCTGATGTTAACCACGAATAATTAATAGTCTAGCTATTATTATTAGTATATAAGCGTTAAATAACACTCAATATAACTCATAATAATAGCCTAAATAATTATTTTAAGGTCCTAATAATGTTACTTTAATTTAATTAGAAGCTATATTAAAAATAGCGTAGGTGTAGCTCACTTACAACAGGTTTTATAGAAAAAATCGGGCTTCGGTGGAGCAGCGTTTCCGAGCCGAAAGCTTTTCTTCTCGGAGCCGTCGGGCACTCCGGGGCTTTCTTCTCTTGCTAGGGAGGTTCCCTAGACTTGGGAGGGGTTTAGGGAGGCTAGAGAGAAGTTAGAGAGAGAAAGAGAGGCTTATGGTGTGAAGAAATTATGAAGAGTTCATCTCTTATTTATAGGAATTTTATAGTAAAGTAGTATCCAAGCATCGTCCGTATCCTTTACGTACGAGCTCTGTTTTCTATGTTCTTTATATACACATATTGGTATTTACGAGTACTACAACTTTCATTTAGACCCCGTCGGTTAATTCTCCTTCTATCTCATATTTACAACAACTGTATCGAATTCGCCGCGCTCGAAAAGTAGAGACTATGCTTCGTCCGTAACTTTCGCATATGATCTCTTTTTTTGTCGATATTTATATCCACGCGTTGGTATTTACGATTACTACAACTTTCATTTAGTTCTTGTTGGCTAATTCTCAATCTCTCTCGAATTTACAAAATTTTATTGAATTTGCCGTGCACGAAAAGTAGAAACTAAGCTTCGTCTGTAACTTTCACATACAAGCTTTGTTTTTAACGTTATTTATATCTATGCGTAGGTAAAAATAAATCTAAAACTTTCCTTTTTACTCCATCGGCTAATTCTCGACCGATCTTAAATTTAATAGTTGGAAGAGATTAGACAGTTAAATGACCGTGAAGAATTCGTAACTCCTTCATACAAACTCCGTTTTCGTCTGCCTTTTTACCGTTGAGTTCCTATTAATGAGATATTCAACTCTAATTTAGGCCGCGTAAGCCAAAAACCGCTCGAACTAAAATTCAAGTTTCGGGTCATGCACCGCTATGCCAAATCATAGAAAAATCATAACTTCCTCATACGAAGTCAGATTTGGGCATTCTTTTTATGGACACTCTCGGTTTAACATTTTCTACGACTTTTCTTTAGATCGCTAAGGCTAAAAGTCGCTCTATCGTAAATTCACTATTTACGCTTCCCGGTGTCGTGCCAGTTTTGCCGTAAAACTTCGACGGGCCATAACTTCCTCGTTATAACTCGGATTTCGGCGTTCTTTATATGTATGGAAACCTTGAGACATATTCTACAACTTGGTTCAGACTGCTTATTATAAATAGTATTTTGATGAAAAGTCGTTTTCGACACTTATTGCCTCTAAATTGACTAGCCCGGATCTACGGGCGTCACAGTTTAACATTTTCTACGACTTTTGTTTAGATTGCTAAGGCTAAAAGTCGCTCTATCGTAAATTCACTATTTACACTTCCTGGTGTCATGTCGGCTCCGTCGCGAAACTTCGACGGGTCATAACTTCTTCGTTATAACTCGGATTTCGGCGCTCTTTATATGTACAGAAACCTTGTAACATATACTACAACCTGGTTAAGATTATTTATTCTAAATAATATTTTGACCAAAAGTTGTTTTCGACCCCTATTATCTCTAAATTGACTAGCCCGGATCTACGGGCGTTACATTTATCTTGGACGAATTCGTAGTGAACAACAATGCAACAACACGGGACACATTTCTGATGTATCCCGGATTTATCCAAATGTTTATTGATATTCAATTCCCAGATTTGATCAAAGAAGGAGAAACAGTCGATATGAAATCTCTTGGTCCTCACACAGTTGGGATGATCAAGCGGAATCGCAAGGGAAAGGTTGACTTCCAAGGAAAATTTCCGGTTGTGAAGTTCGGAAATTTTTCTGAACTAAATGAAGCCTCTGAGTCTCACAGATCATCTGTGAAAGTATCTTCTGAGCCTACATCTTCAGAGAGGGTGATTTCAGAAGATGATGTTATCACTGTGTTAGATCAAGGAGAAAAAGAAGAAGAAACAGCTGCTAATGTTCTTGTGGCTGAAAAACATGTCTTGACATCAGTTCCAGTGTAGAGTAATTATAGTGAAGGGACTACTGAGAAGGAAACCGAGACTGATTTGTACGGAGATCTTGATCTTTCCGGCAATGATAAGGATGAAATTCCTTTTAATTTTGGAATCAATGAAGACCTCTTGTCAAATGAAAACCTTGACTCGCTCCTTGACAATATCCATGATATTGCTCACATAGAAACGGAGATACGGGATACTGATGATGTTCTCGAAACAATACCTCCTGCATCCAAACAAATGATTGACACTTCCACTCCAATGGAGACAGTTTCAGGGATTCCTCCCCTTTCTACTTTTCTCCAACTATTGAGCCAATTGAAAGTAATTTGGCAACAACTCAGACCATACTAACACCCTTGAAGAGAAGAAGACGCGAACCTAGACAGGAAATTCTTATTCCAGATCTATCTCTAGGCCTTCTAACACCACCAACAACCACTCCTGTCATTGTCTCATCTGAACCTATATCTGAAGGACCTTCCACCGTATTCGAAGCTGGTGGCTCTTCAATTCCTATAGGATTCTCTCCTCTCAGGCTAGATCTTGATGCTGCCTCCATGAGGCTCACCCTACATTTGGCTCAGGAATAAAGTTCAGTGCCTTCTCCTAGAGCTAAAGAAATTTCTTTTAGAGAAGGTATCTCAGGAGAAGACAATCCTTCTATTGTTGAGCTTCAAAAGTAAATAAGCGTGCTTAATCAAAAGAACATTGAACTTGACATTAAGGTGGCTGATCTTATGAGTTAAAATATCAAGCTCAAGATTCAAGTTTTTGATCTTGAAGAGAATAAGACTTTAAATACTAAACAGATCTCCGATCTTCAAACCCACTTTGGTCTCCTCATAGCTAGTTATTTTGACTTGAAAAAGAAGCTGGAAGAAGAACTTGGTGACAAGTTTAAGTCCTCTGTTGATGAATCGAGTATGTTTATTCCATCTCCAGCTCCTCCAGGAGTACCATCATCTACTCAGTCATCCCGTGTTGTGGATCGTTTTGAAGTGGAGCCTGTTCAAGATCCTAATGTCATTGCTTTGAAGCGTGCCAGATTGACCAAAGCAGTCGAGAAAGGTCAACTTCTGTTCAAAAAGAGCTCGGATCAAAATGCTCCTGGGGATCAACCCAAAACCACTGTTACAGATCTTCAAGAAAATTGTTTCAGAGATGTCTATGGTGACGGGTTCGGAATTATTTCATGGGGATTTCATGATACTTTAAACATGTGGTTGGTGCGACGCAAAAGCGGGAACACAGAGCTCTATAAAGATGTTCATGATTTTAATTCCTGGACTAGGGTTGATCTTTCAGAATTATCAAAGGCTCCGTCTGCAAATCCATCTCAAAATCCAAAGGCTACACAATTTAAACATTTCTTGGAAGATCAAGTGCGGAAGGGTTTTCCTTCAATGAAGACTGCAGAGTCGATTATTAAACTATACCCAAGTGCGCTTGATCCCAAAAACCAATCAACTTGTTTGCAATTTGATGTGGCCTGCTACAAATCAAGTGAAACAAATCCCAATTCTTCAAAGTTATCCAGATGGATCTTTGTCATCCATGCTTTACTGGGTCTTCGATGAAACCACAACCTCCGTTGTTATAAAGCTTCAAGATGGATGTATTTCATATATGACAAAATGGATTTGTTTCAGTTTGGAAAAAGGGATATACATAAGTTGAATCTACATCAGATCGAAGTTGCAGAAGAGATTTTTGAGTCGGCTGCTAAAGAGTATACATCTATGGTTGCTGACATTATTAAAAAGCGGATGTGGAACGGGGCGATAGGTAGATCAGATGTGCTCCTTGTTGACAAAGACTAATTCAAGCTAGCCCCAAACCAAGGGGGATATTGAAGGGTCGAATTAGTGGTTTGGTCTAGGCTTTACTTTGTATAAAGTTCTTTTGAGTCTTTTGGCATATTTTAGGGTGTTTTAGAGTATTTACGACATGTGCTTGAGTTTATGGTCGTAGAGAGGTTTATAGTCGTAAATTGGAGTATTCACGGCCTGTGCTTGAGTTTACGGTCATAAACAGGTTTACGGCCGTAAGCCCTGTTTACAGCCCGTGTCCCCTATATAATGGGTTGGTTTGTTTCATTAGTAGTTTTTGATGCCAAAGAGTTCACGGTCATTGTAACAAGTTGTACCTGACGTTTTTTAGTATAAAGCGTGTGCAAGCTTGTTTCTTTTCTTCTCCTACTCTAATTCTTATTGCTTTAATTGTTTGATTGTTTGATCACTGGTAAGATCTGTTTCTAGGACCTTACAGAGGGAGCACTATCCGAAGTTATTTTTAGGACCAGTAGCAGCAGACATCAAGGACGAAGTCTAAGATAAGTGGGGGAGAATTGTAACTCTCCATTTCTGGTATGTAACCTAAATTAAGTATTTTCCTTCTTAAGAGGTACTCGACGAGTCTGTACCCCAACTCGTCAAGTGGAGGCGGGATTTGCACGCGTGTTTAGTAAGCGAATCAACAAGTCTGTATCCCGGACTCAACGAGTTGACGAGTCTGGATGAAACCCTAAACCCAGGGTTTGCACCCTATTTAAACATCTTTATAGCCTCCCACCCCAGCCTCCAGCACCTTTAGAGCATTTCTTTGTAAAACCCTAGTCCCCATTGTTGAGCTTGAGTGTTTTGTGATAGCTTGAGAGTTGTAGAAAGGAAAAAAAGGAATAAGGATCAATAGAAGACGAAGGAGATCCATGAATTAGCTTCCATCTGCTTCATTTTCTCGTAATAAATTTATTACCTTGCTTATTCTTCCATTAAACCCTCTTTATTGCTTGTTTATGTCTCTTATAGAGCCTTTTATGATTCAAACTCGAGATTTGAGCTCTCCTTGGGATAGAGACCATAGATATGGATGTTATTGAGCTTTAGAAACTCAATATAGCTACCTTTATGAAAATATAGCCTTGTTCCAAACCCTAAGTGCTTAGCGTTGGATATTTAGCCCCATTCTCATGTGCATGCACATAAAGTTGGAAACCTTACGTGCAAAACCAGCCCTAAAAGCCCAGATCTATGAATTGGATGAGCTGAAACCGACTAGAAGTGACCATATAGTAGTGGCATGCAAGAGACTCGACGAGTCCAAGGAAATCTACTTACCCGTAAGAACAGACTCGACGACTTGTTCATACAACTCGGCGAGTCACAGACTGGACGTGTTCTTATGTTGAAGGTGAAATCGATGAGTTGATCATACAACTCGGCAAGTCAGATGAAGGTTGGCACGATATCAATAAGGAATGGGAACTTGGCGAGTTGTGGCTAAACTCGTCGAGTAGAGTCGGGTAAGGAAATACAAGGAAAGATAGGGACTCAACGAGTTGGCAGCCAAAGTCGGCGAGTCGGGTCAATGGGCTGTTGACTTTGACCAGGGCTAAAATAGTCATTTTACCCTAAGATTAGTTATCAGTGCTTGATTAAGTGTATTTTGGGAATTGTAGTCACGGAGTTACTGGAGCAGCAGTCAGACAGTTCCCAATCAGCTTTTTAGCAAACAGACTTACAAGGTGAGTTTTCCTTTTAGTAAGAACGGGTATGCGGCCACAATGTCGACCCATTTAGTTAGCAGTAGTTCCGGACTATAGTCCGACAAAGTAGTTTATTATTATTGATGTCTTTGTGATACAGGCATGTTATGTGTTCCGGACTATGGTCTGATGCAGTATGCAGTATATATGCTTATGTTATATGCTTTTATTATGTTATGCTATGATCAGTCAATTCCGAACATCGGTCCAATGCAGTGGGCGAGGCCCTAGTTAGTTCCGAATTCATAAACTTATTATGATATTTTGAGATACGGGATTCATAGTTTTTATCTTTTGATATTTGATATTATGGTTTAGTAAAGTTTTCAAACAAAGATTATTGGGTGGTATTTTTGGGATATTTAACAGATATAGCGGTTAAGGTAGCCAAAGTTTTCTTTGGAAGACGTTGAGAGTGATTAGGATATTGATCTTGTGTTTAGTAGCTGGTGAGAGTCCGGCATCCTGAATTCTGGCATATTAGTTGGGACCAGGGTGGTCTCGGTTTCATTCGGAGACGAATGAAATCCAGTAGGATTTCGGTCAGGGGTGGTAATAAAAGAAGTCGTGTGTAGGTCAGCTAGGTGATCAAAAGGTGGTCGGAACTGGGAGTGGTCGGGTTTACAGTTCAGCTGAAGGTTTATTCTTGTCGGAAATATGAAAGGGTTGTGGTTGTAGAAAGCTACCATAGGAAGGCCAGTGACAGTGCAGCGCGAGGGGTGAGCCCCTTAGATGTCGAGCATTGATGCTCAGAATGTACCGGAAGGATTACCGGAGGGGTAAGAGAGTTGTACTCGAAAGTTGTAAAGATTGGATTGTTCTCTGGATGGTATTTTCAAGGATTGGACCAAGGGGGCAAGGTATGCGCCGATTACGAATATCGTGAGGGGTTTCGGGGTTATGAGCCAAAGCGGACTTCAAAGACCTAGTCTAGTTTAAGTGGGGGAGATTTGTAACACCCCATATTCAGAAGGTCAAGAAAGGAAAGAAAACCCCAAAGTCAAGAGGTCTACTCGTCGATTCCAGGGAGGAACTCGAAGAGTGGGAGCAGATACTATGTCGCAGATTAAGTGGCCGACTCGGCGAGTTGGGGGACTAACTCAGTGAGTCTGGCCTGGGTTGGGTAACCCTAATTTTGGGACTTGGTGCCCTATATAAGCATCATATTCTCATTCCCTCAGCCTCATCTTCGGCCCCCAGACCCCAACCCTCACCCACAAAACCCTAGTGCACCTTGTGAGTGTTTGAGCCACCTTTGTGTAATTTTGTGCTCTTGAAGAGGAATACGGAGAAGAAGGAAGTTTGAGGTTCAAGAAGGAGGAAGTAGATCTAGAAGATACACTCTAGTGGCAGTATTTTTGGTAATCAAGTCTTCTTCTTGGCTTTTAATTTGTTAAGTCTCTTTATAGTCCCTTTTATGAAGATTTTGGTCCATAAATGAGAGGGTGTGGGATTTGGACGTCCCCAAGTAAGATCCTTTCAGATATGACAGTATCGTGGGCAGTTAAGGCATAAAGGTTGAAGCTTTATGCCATTAGAACTTCCCATGCAAAGTTTACGAGGTTGTTATGGCCTTTTGAGCAAAAAGGGCCATGCATAGATGTAAAGGCAGTAGCTTTGCATGTTAATCCGATCCTAGAAAGTTAGATCTAGGTCTTGGATGATTAATGTTTGACTGGAATCGTCCGAATAGATTTGAACATAAAGGGACTCAGCGAGTCACTTATAGGACTCGGCGAGTCAGGTCGTTTCCTTGTCCTAAAACCCTTCTGTTATAGGGTATGAATTGAGTTGGAAGGGGACTCAGCTAGTTTGGGTTCATAAAGGACCTGAAGATCATAGTACTTGACGAGTTCAAGGAGGAACTCGGCGAGTCCAAGGCAATCTCCCTAATTTATGAATATAGACTCAACGAGTTCAAAGGAGAACTCGGCGAGTCAGATAAAGCTGGGTGCCGACGTGATGGAGGTGTACTCGACGAGTTCAAGGAGAATTCGACGAGTAGGATCGAAGTCTAGAGTTTGTGTGGATTTTGGGACTCGACGAGTTGGTTGGCCAACTCGCCGAGTTGAGTCAACTCGGAGCGTTGAATTTGACCAAGTTTGGCCTGGTTTTAGTTTTGAGGGTATTGAGATCTAAATGCTATTTTAGGTATTGATATTTTGGCGAGCCAAAGGATCAGCCGTTCAGGAGCCACCTGATAGCAGTCAGAAGTGTTCAGCTAGTATTCAACAGTGTATGGTGAGTATCCTCATTGTTTGTATGAGTCTTAGGCATCAATGTCGGCCCATTATGTTCATGTTTATATATAGTAGGAAGACTTGGGGGTTAGCCCAAGGAACTTTTTGTATATCTTCCGGGTTACGACCTGATGCCAGGCGAGGCCCGAGGAAGCTACGATAGATGTCAGGAGTATGATAGATTCAGGACCGGGGGTCCGATGTCGGGGTAAGCCCGTAGTATGATTGATGATAGTATGTCTCCGAGATAGGGGGTCCGATGTCGGGGAAGTCCCGAGGAAGATTATTAGGTTGTATGTTAGATTGTACTTGTATGTGCCTCATAGGAAGGTGAGTGCGGGCGAGGTCCCGAATTTCATCACTAGAAGAGTATGGACGGGGTTTTGTATCTCATTAGTAGCGGACAGGGGCGAGGCCTGAGGTACGAGAGAGGTGAGTGTGAGAGGGGGCTCGTATCTCACTATCAACAGGACCGTGGACGGGGTTGCATGACTCACCAGTAGCAGGATAGGGGCGAGGCCCAATATAGGCAAGGCCTCAAAACAGGATTGTATTAGAACATGTTTAGATTATGCGTTATTTCTTATGTATATGTTTGTGTATGTTTAGCGGGTGGGGCCCAGATACAGGTGGGGCCTAAGAGAAACAAATATGTATACCGAGCGGAGCTTGAATCCAGGCGGAGCCTGATACCGGATTCGTCCGATGTTGAGCGAGGCCTGGTGTAGCGGGCTTGGCCTAATGTTTATAATATGTGATTATATATTGTATGAGGTAGTTTGGGGTACTCACTAAGCTTCGTGCTTATAGTTTTCAGTTTTGGTTTTAGGTACTTCCGGTAGTGGAGGGAAGAGCTCGAGATGATCGCATGGCACATACACCAAAGGTATTTTAGTCGGGGATGTTTACTCTAATAAAGTGAACAAGTGTATTGAAATTATACTCTGATTTGTAATATAACCCTTTAGTATGGTTGAAATGATTTAATACTTATGGTTTTAGTAATGTTTTAAAAAGAAATTTTTGGTCAAGATTTTTGGGATGTTACATCATCTGATGGTGTCGGGCCTTCTTTATCTCCTCATCCACCACATACTGCGGAACCATAAGTTCCTTCACCCTGAACATAGTGATGATCTCAACCACCATCTTAGTAGTTTGGTGGAGATCTTGGAACACTCGCGCCAGCTGCTGCACCTCAATCACCGGTGCAAACTCGGCTTGGAACCTGATCAAGAATTCACCCCAGGTCATCGAATCAATAGAATCATCACTTACAACATGCCCTACCTCCTCCCATCAATCACGAGCCCTATCCTTCAAGAGGCAGGAAGCTAGTATGCCCTTGTCCCCTTCAAGACAACGAATGGTGCAGAAGGCTTTAGCAACATCTTCTAACCACCTGTTGCTCATAATAGATTCCCTTACCCATGATAATCTGGTGCTCCACATACCCGAAACTCCCTGAAGGCCAGAGAATGCATCCTGACCAAAGCCACAATCTCAATGCGAAAGGCACTCAACCACTCCTCAAGAATCTCCAAAATACTCGCCAGTCGCGTGCTTTGTCCTTTCGTAGACAGGAAGCAAGTCGGACCATATCACCCTATGGGCATCTGCCCGTACGTAAAGCTTTGGTGACATCTACCAACCATATACTGCTAGGAATGGGGTCCTTAGCCCCATAATAATCTGGAGGTCCAGAAGCTCTAAACTATTCGAAGTTCAGTGTACGCACCCCCATCATAGCCACCATCTCAACGCAGAAGGCACCCAGCCTATCATCCAAAATCTTCAATATACCCTCCTTGACCGTACCAAAGATCACAGGAGTCTGGTCTAGAATATTGCGTGTAATCTCAGCTGATATAAACTCTCTCATCTTCTCCCTGAGCTGTTCGACTCTTGAACCCGAGCCTGATCCCTTGTCGGCGCCTGAACTGCACACTAGCCTCTCACGTAACATCACCATTCTGCAACATAACATAACTATCATTAGAATACTAACATAACTCAAGGGATCATAAACGCTACAAGTTCCCTAGATTCATCTTAGCCTTCCTTGACTCGAGTATGGATCCTCTGCTTTTAGTAGTACGGGCACATACTACCTTCCACATCTATCTGTACTTTCCTCAAGAACTGCCTTGACTTCACTAAGTCCCTTCTACTACTAATGCTTCACACACTACTCTCATCCTAGTCTTGCCCTAGGGTAATCACCATCCCACTCTCCGCCATCAGCTGCATAAGATGTCCCTGTTACCTTCCCCTAACTAGCTTGAGAATACTATTACATATCACTAGTACTAGATAATTCTTCGAATGAGAGGTTCTACCCTACAACAGTTAGACTCAGACAAGAGCTGCGAAATAAGGCTAAACCTAACCTTCTGAAATTATTTAGTCCTTGCAATATGTAACTTAACATATTCGTTTACTAGTTAGTAAAAGATAGCTAAAACTCCTAAAAACACAAAGCAAGCATCATTTGAGCATTGAGTACACATAATCAAGCATATACTACTCTGGCTATCATACTAACTGATATATACTAGCATGTGTTTCTCATAAAGTTGATACACATATAACAGGCACATAATTCATCCTTCCTAGATCCGTAGCCCTAATCTAGCATGTTGTTGTCATAAAGCTGATAAACATATCATAACATAAACTTGTATGGGTAATTTGGGAGTACTTACTTGAGCTCGGCTGATTGCATGCACCACATCGTTTTCTCATTTCCATGTTCTTTTTTGAATTCTTTTCTTTTCTCAAAATCCTTTTATTAAATTGGTTTTTCTTTTGAAAATTTTATACCACTTCCTTATTTTGAGTTCAGACACATCCGAAAGTGTGCCTGAATCCCTCAAACCAAGGCTCTGATACCAAATCAAAACATCCCGAAAATACGATCCAAAAATTTCATTTTTAAATCATTAAACACACCATACTTACCAAACCATTTCTTTTTTAAACACCAGTCGTCTTCTCAAAATAGAGTATTAGTTCATAATATGCTTATTTTATCAGAGTAAAATTGTTGGGTTTTGAGCATTCTAACACTCCTAAGTGTACATGCAACCCTAAATACCTTGGATCTATGTTTTCTCTATTATACATACAAATATGAATATCCAATGTATTACAATATCAAGCATACAATCATTGATACTTGGGTAATCAAATGGATAGAATACATACCTTTCTTTGATGTAGCTTGTCTTCATGAAGCTTGAGTGCCTAGTGCCCCAAGTGTGACACCTCAAATGGTTCACACAACATCATAAGCTTTTGGAATAACCTTGAGAGAAATGTAGAACACTTGAAATCAGCTAGCCCTTCTCTATTGTACATAGTGGCCGATTTTTCCTAACAATATGATCTTTATATAGTGCCACACTTAGGGTAAACCCTAATTGTCATGGCTTTCCATTTCCTTGGATCCATGGGTTCAAATACACCATGGAGCATCCTATGGGTTTTAGCCCAACTTGATAATCCATGGACCATTAGCCAACTATACAAGTATGGATGATTTACACAATCAACCCATATATTTAATTAGTTTTCCATTGATCACTTAATTAATTCTTGATCAATACTAATTAAATAATCCTATTAATATATTAGAACATATAATATATTAATAATCCTTAAGTGTTATATCTCTCATTATAGTCTATCCAAATGCATGATGCCATGCAACCCAAATGGACCATGCTGGGTCGGGTCAAGTCTTACCAATTATAGTTATGGACTTAGACATTAATCCAACAGTCTCCCACTTGGATAAGTCTAAAACTATTATTGCGTATGACTTCAAGAACCGACTGGCAATCGTACCTCTCAAAAGCTTCTGTCGAACTCTGACCTTGTCGATGAACTCTAACCTTTGTCAATGACTTGTCCATTAGATAATGGATCATATATTCCTCCATTCTAGATATCATATGGACTGAGACATGGATTATAATCATTCTCTCTGTCCATTTGTTGTTTCTCAATTTCCGATTTATGACGACTGACTAATTGAACAAATCAAATCAGTTCTGGGCCGGCGGAGCACTTCCATTTTTCATCATCAAATCATCGAGGGGCCCACAGATATCGCTTTTATCCCGAAGGTAAAAGGATGGATAAACTTTGACTCATATGGCTTGTTCTACTACTTGTTAAATCATACAGAAAGGTACGTTTTATAACACCGAGTTACTGTATGTGTCTTCGTGCAATCAATGTACAACCAACTCATAGTAACAACTCATATATCTAGGTTTGAAGAATATAAGATATTATCGTCTCATGATCACTCGTGATAAAATCCATGAAGTGATTCCAATGAGCGCGGGTTGAATCCAATACTCAGAACTTATGAGCACTCATGAGTGTTGTAGCCCATTGTCCAACATCATAGACCTCTACAAGCCAACCCATGGCAGTCTTAATTCATATTTACTTCCAACATATAACCGACAGTGGATGGTTTGAATAACTTAGTCATCTATAACAATGACCTAGTTATTCTAGAAGTTAAAACATGCAAAATGAAACATAATAATAATTGAATCCAATATGGTATCAAAACCTATGAACATAAATAAAACACCTTTTATTTATCACCATATGATTACACATTATTCATTGTATACTGTTTCAGCTATCTACTTTATTCTTGAATTTAAAACAATTGTTGTCCCATGCTCCAAGCATGTACACTATGTTTTCTAAACACTAGTCATGCCATACACCAAGTATGCATACTATGTTTGTCTATGATCTTTACTTTGTGAATTATATCAATGGAACATAACCCCAATGATCCTCTTTTCACAGTCCCAAATCCTTATTGCAAATGCAAGAATTCCAAATTCATGCCATTTACTGAAATCGGTTAGATTCTAAACTTATATGCATTGATCCTGTTGTAATGATTATGCACAAAGTCATAAGGACTTGACAATAAACATTACAGAGCATTCCAAATGAGATTAACTCCTTTGAAACATCCTTCTTGCATTAAGTTTCCTAATCTTACGCATATTGAATAAATTCTAACTTTGAAACTGTTCCATATTCCATTTTGATTATCACTTCTAAACAAGAGTTGCCTCCTTACAAATTATGTCAATATGGTCCTTCCAAAATTATCACTATACTTCCAACTATCGTTGAGCAACCAATCTTTGGTAAACCGTAGATTGTCCTCGACAATTGTTTAATCCTTTTAGTCATATCCAATTCTATACCTTTTCCCTTCTTAATGCCCCAGGCATTTGGAAAATTTTAGAAAGGATAAATATAGCACATGTAATCGATCCTATATCCGAAGCATATGGGACACGATTCATGATATCTCACATAAAGACTAAACCAGTCTTTTGCTATAACATTTCCATTTCTATTTGCCAGGTTCTCATAATTCAGATTATGAAAGGGGATGTCGTAATCATAATCGAATTTTAGAACGCAAATAATGGACCCATATAGAGAATTTCCTTATGTTGCGCCATTCTTACATGAAATTGATATATATATATATATATATATATATATATATATATATATATATATATATATATATATACATATATATATATATATATATATATATATATATATATATATATATATATATATATAGGGAAGAGTTATATGGAAAATGAATGATTAGGGAAACACATATTTGAACCAATGAAAACATGACAACACATCACTTCCACAATACATTACTTGTGAAGAAAGAAACGGACATGTGTCATTTGATTATTGGTTTCGGTAGATATTGCCCTAGTTATTTGTTTTCCATAGAACTCATTCATATATATATATATATATATATATATATATATATATATATATATATATATATATATATATATATGTATATCCTTGACTAAATACGATTAAAACCTCAATCTAAGCGTTTAGATTTGAGATGAAGTATAATTTCCTCTCCCTTAATTATAGCAAAACAACTTTTTCCCAATTGAAACCTTTTGTTTTCTATAATTAACATTGCTAACTTGCAATACTTATCATAATTATCATGCTCCCACTAACATGATGATAATTAACATAACACTTATGCTCCCACTAGCTTTGACATGTGCTCAGAAATTAGTTGGACTTCTAGAAATCAATACTTTATTGACTTTCTTACCAAAGTTCAGATTTATGATAGTAGATTGCATTGATAACACTTTATCAGTATCATACAACTTATCTTAGATAACTCACAGGTGTGTCTAAACAATTTTAAGAACTATGAAAAGGGATGCCGAAATCATAGTCTCGATTGTTTAGACCTTTTCCACTTCTCACAAGTCCATGTTAGTGTGTCGGTTAACCGCATACGCTCCACTAACGAATTTGAGAATGCAAATATCACAATTGCTATCTAGCTAAAATCTACTTAGTGAAAGTGTTTCCTCACCATCATTTTCATGAATCGGAGAGAAACCTTATGACACTTAGATTTAATGGTGTATGTGTTCTTATCCATGTGAATTGTCAAAACCATAGTCACAAGAAAAGGTTAATGACAAATCCAAACTCATATGGACTGAACTCAATCTAAATTTCTTGCCACCTGGCGGCACAAGGGCCTGCCATTGCTTCCAAGTTAATGTGCAACCAATTGAGAACTCTAAGAACTCATATGCAAAGCCAACATTAATTTGAATGGGCACAGAATATGTCGACATCATAGGTTATGAACCTCAAGTTGTGTGCTAGTGAAGAACTTCAGGTTTTATTCTTGATTAGTTCTTGAGACTTTCAAGACCTTTAAGACTCCCACTGTCCTCTTGACATATAAGACTCCCTTGTTAAATATTCAAGAGATAGTGTGGATTCTTTATCAAGACTAACACTTTACACAATTGGCCTAAGTTGGTCTCTGTTTTATCCAAACCATCACAACTTACCAATTTCAAATGTACAAGAGTAGATAACCTTTTACTCTTACATTTGACTAGTGTTAACAAACCCACTTCAAGATATGTCACTCAAGTTACAATCTTGGAGTATGACTCTAAGAATTGTTTTGGAACGAACTATGACTCATCTTTTTGATTTAACCATTTCAACAATTCATGACTCCTCTTCTTAGTCATAAGAATGCACTAAGATGACATTAGAGGACCAATTGTGATATGGTATCTTAATCATTAAGATGATCATAAACATGATACTAAAGTACTCTCCCATCTTTTCAGATTTGAGAAACTTTTATCTTTCTGCCATACTTTGGTTCTTCTTATTCGTTCTGTCTCACATTGAAACTTCTCCAATGCTACAGACTTATAGTTAAACTTATAAGTATAACCATATTTACAGAACTTAAGTAAATCATGACGAATAGTCTTCTTTTTCTTTTGTGGTGGACTTGACCAGTGCACAACATTGTGTACTCGATCCCTTAGTCCTTTCCTTATTCACATAAGGAATTAGTCTTAATTTTCCAAGCTGAAAGTTCTCATTCATCATACTATACAACTTGCATGATTCCAAGTTTCGATCCACTTGAAACTTGGGTGATGACAATCTTTCCTTATTTGATAAATTTAGACACTACCATAAATGAAAGAATCAAATTCACTTTCCAATATTGCTATCAGTGGAATATTATAAGCAACAACTTTTCACAAATGCCATTGTAAGGATACTTAAAATAAATAAAATCAAAACCTTTTTCTTTTATTTTAAAACTTTGCGGAAAAACTTATCCTTACAATCCATATGAAAACCTTGTTGTTATCTATTCCTAAGAAATATAAATATCATAACTGTTAAGTAATAGCCCAAAATTCTGATCATCGAACCATGCGATTGAAATCCATCTTCGCAATCAGAATCAGCATGTACTTAAAAGAGTTAGACAATGGACTTTACCTGAAGTAGAGCCAAACTTCTTGACTTTAACATCCTTAGGTAAATTTGGTAGCTTCGCAACCAATTCCCCTTCCTTTGGGAATAGTTAACTATGGACCCTTGATAATGGGACTATCTCAGACTTAGCCTCTCTCTATACCATTTGGTCAACCGAGTTAACGATGGTCGATCCCTTTCCATTGGGAAGAGAGAGCTTTATTGGATATCTAATGCATCATTGTCAATGTCCACAACATTTTAGGAAGTTGATCTTAGCAAATAGTTAAGATCATTAAGGGTCTTGTCTTAGTCTGTTTCATAGGATTCCCAAAAGATCTCACTATATGACTTAGAAAGTAGTTGAGCGACCAACTTTCTCAAGACTTTGACACCAACTCTCCCAGCTTGTCAATATGTGACTACATCTCCAAGATGTGATCACACCTTGACCTTGCCTTGCCAATAGGGCTTGAGTGACCTTAAACTTTTTAGGAACTTGTGGGTTAGGGAGAATAATTGGAGGAGGTGACAAAAGTATGAGTTCCATGGGACGTCATCTTCATTTAGGAAAGCTTGTTTCAAGAGATTTGGGAAGATCATAAATGCCTAAACCAAACATCTTTTGGGAGATATTCAAGATAGTTGATTTAAAGTCCTTAATATGACACAAAATACGAAATATTAACGCTAGGATCCAACAAACTATTTTATAACCTAGAAGAGGGATGCCTTAATCCAAGCTATAAAATATTTGAAGGTAAGTGAATGACGATTCACCAATTTCCATCAAGATAAACGCAACGTATTATTAGGTTTTAATTGGTTTTGAAACTCCTAGTTCTTTGAGATTCATTGAACTTTTCAATGGCATGTTTCAATCTCGAGTGTGCCCTTCAGGTTTTGTGACTGGGATGCCGAGGATCACAAAACAAGGTGTGAAGTAACCATGCAAATATACTGGGTACCCTTAATATTTACCCCTTAATCGATATGCCGGTTAACCACACACGCTCCACCGATACTATGATAAATATTAAGTTACCCTTTGCCTACCTTGTTAAGTCCAGGTTAGTGTGCCGGTTAACCACACACGCTCCACTAACGACTTAAGCAAAGTGCAAAGTGTAATTTCATGGGTTAGCACCTTATTCACTTTTTCCTAAGTAACTAAGATTGGGTATTTATAAAAGGTTTAGTTAATTAGTATTTATCATTAATACTTCTAATGAAGGGAGAATTATAGTCCTTGTCTTACCCATTCGGCTAACGACCCTCAACCAGTCAAGGAAGTGGTGGGTGAGAGTGGACACCCATTAAACTGTCATTTTATAGGCAGTAACCTTATACCCCCCCTTATAGACCAGCTTCGTGAATGAGGCCTACTAACGGTAAGACTGACTTTACTCTTATACATATATATAAATATTATTAACTTATAATATTATAAAGTATAAGGGTTGAATTTTAACTTTTAAAATTCTAAAGGGATAACTTGGAATTAAAGTATTCATAAGCGAAAACTTTTCAAATTCCAAAACTTGAGGGCAAGTTTTGAAACTATTCAAAACTAATTAATTCCATAACTTATGAGTTTCAAGTAGTTTTAATTAAAAAAAAACTCTTCAAGTTCCATAACTTGAGGAGAAGTTATGGAAGACTTTAAACTAATTAAAACAATGTAACTTTTCTTTATTTTGTAACTTATGGAATTAATTAAGGTTGCACTTTTAATTACTTAATGAAGTTACTCTTGAACCTCTATAACTTTGAGGACAAGACTCTTCGTTTTTGTAACCATTGCCAACTTTTATGAGTTTTATGAAACTTAAATGTGACTCTTCATATAACTTGAGGACAAGTTACAAAAACACATTTTAGAATCAACTCTTAGATTAAAATGGATTGAAAACACATAATCAATTAACTTTTCTATTAATCTAAGCAACTCATAAAAACAAGATAATTCAAATCAAACTTTTTCATGTAATTAGTCTAAACCTTAACCTAATACAATACATGAATCTATTAACAATTATCTTTGAAATTGGATTAGCATGAACATTACCACATCAAAAACAAGTTTATAAGTTCAAGAACATCTTAGGGTAATGTTCCTAGTCCAATTCCAGCCAAAAAATGTCGAATTTTTTGCTGTCTAGGGGTCCAACTCGGCGAGTTGGATCGTTTTGATCACTTTTTAGGCATGGAATCGTCGAGTATCCTGATGGACTCGCCAAGTCTGATGCCCAGATAGCAACAACTTCGATTTTTTAAGCAGTTTTGCAAGTATAACAAGAAAACAAGCCTAGGCTCTGATACCACTGTTGGGTTTTGAGCATTCTAACACTCCTAAGCGTACATGCAACCCTAAATACCTTGGATCTATGTTTTCTCTATTATACATACAAATATGAATATCGAAGGTATTACTCTATCTAGCATACAATCATTGATACTTGGGTAATCAAATGGATAGAATATATACCTTTGTTTGATGTAGCTTATCTTCATGAAGCTTGAGTGCCTAGTGCCCCAAGTGTGACACCTCAAATGGTTCACACAACATCATATGCTTTTGGAATAACCTTGAGAGAAATGTAGAACACTTGAAATCGGCTAGCCCTTCTCTATTGTACATAGTGGCCGATTTTTCCCAAAAATATGATCTTTATATAGTGTCACACTTAGGGTAAACCCTAATTGTCATGGTTTTCCATTTCCTTGGATGCATGGGTTCAAATACACCATGGAGCATCCTATGGGTTTTAGCCCAACTTGATAATCCATGGAGCACTAACCCACTCTACAAGTATGGATGATTTACACAATCAACCCATATATTTAATTAGTCTTCCTTTGATCACCTAATTAATTCTAAATTAATTCTTGATCAATACTAATTAAATAATCCTATTAATATATTAGAACTTATAATATATTAATAATCCTTAAGTGTTATTTCTGTCATTATAGTCTATCCAAATGCATGATGCCATGCAACCCAAATGGACCATGCCGGGTCGGGTCAAGTCTTACCAATTATAGTTATGGACTTAGACATTAATCCAACAGTCTCCCACTTGGATAAGTCTAAAACTATTATTGCGTATGACTTCAAGAACCGACTGGCAATCGTACCTCTCAAAAGCTTCTGTCGAACTCTGACCTTGTCGATGAACTCTAACCTTTGTCAATGACTTGTCCATTAGATAAGGGATCATATATTCCTCCATTCTAGATATCATATGGACTGAGACATGGATTATAATCATTCTCTCTGTCCATTTGTTGTTTCCCAATTTCCGATTTATGACGACTGACTAATTGAACAAATCAAATCAGTCCTGGGCCAGCCGAACACTTCCATTTGTCATCATCAAATCATCGAGGGGCCCACAGATATTGCTTTTAGCCCGAAGGTAAAAGGAATGGATAAACTTCGACTCATATGGCTTGTTCTACTACTTGTTGAATCATACACAAAGGTACGTTTTATAACACCGAGTTACCGTATGTGTTTTCGTGCAATCAATGTACAACCAACTCATAGTAACAACTCATATATCTAGGTTTGAAGAATATAAGATATTATCGTCTCATGATCACTCGTGATAAAATCCATGAAGTGATTCCAATGAGCGCGGGTTGAATCCAATACTCAGAGCTTATGAGCACCCATGAGTGTTGTAGCCCATTGTCCAACATCTTAGACCTCTACAAGCCAATCCATGGAAGTCTTAATTCATATCTACTTCCAACATATAACCGACAGTGGATGGTTTGAATAACTTAGTCATCTATAACAATGACCTAGTTATTCAGGAAGTTAAAACATGTCAAATGAAACACAATAATAATTGAATCCAATATGGTATCAAAACCTATGAACATAAATAAAACACCTTTTATTTATCACCATATGATTACACATTATTCATTGTATATTGTTTCAGCTATCTACTTTATTCTTGAATTTAAAACAATTGTAGTCCCATGCTCCAAGCATGTACACTATGTTTTCTAAACACTGGTCATGCCATACACCAAGTATGCATACTATGTTTGTCTATGATCTTTACTTTGTGAATTAGATCAATTGAACATAACCCCAATGATCCTCTTTTCACAGTCCCAAATCCTTACTGCAAATGCAAGAATTCCAAATTCATGCCATTTACTGAAATCGGTTAGATTCTAAACTTATATGCATTGATCCTCTTGTAATGATTTTGCACAAAGTTGCATGGACTTGACAATAAACATTATAGAGCATTCCAAAAAAGATTAACTTCTTGGAAACATCCTTCTTGCATTAAGTTTCCTAATCTTACGCAGATTGAATAATTTCTAACTTTGAAACAGTTCCATATTCCATTTTGACTATCACTTCTGAACAAGAGTTGCCTCCTTACAGATTATGTCAATATGGTCCTTCCAGAATTATCACTATACTTCCAACTATCGTTGAGCAACCAATCTTTGGTAAACCTTAGATTGTCCTCGACAATTGTTAAATCCTTTTAGTCATATCCAATTCTATACCTTTTCCCTTCTTAATGCCCCAGGCATTTGGAAAATTTTAGAAAGGATAAATATAGCACATGTAATCGATCCTATATCCGAAGCATATGGGACACGATTCATGATGTCTCACATAAAGACTAAACCAGTCTTTTGCTATAACATTTCCATTTCTGTTTGCCAGGTTCTCATAATTCAGATTGTGAAAAGGGATGTCGTAATCATAATCGAATTTAAGAACGCAAATAATGTACCCATATATAGAATTTCCTTGTGTTGCACCATTCGAACATGAAATTCATATATATATATATATATATATATATATATATATATATATATATATATATATATATATACATATATATATATATGTATATATATATATATATATATATATATATATATATATATATATATCCTTGACTAAATACGATTAAAACCTCAATCTAAGCTTTTAGATTTGAGATGAAGTATAATTTCCTCTCCCTTAATTATAGGAAAACAACTTTTTCCCAATTGAAACGTTTTGTTTTCTATAATTAACATTGCTAACTTGCAATACTTATCATAATTATCATGCTCCCACTAACATGATGATAATTAGCATAACACTTATGCTCCCACTAGCTTTGACATGTGCTCTGAAATTAGTTGGACCTCTAGAAATCAATACTTTATTAACTTTCTTACCAAATTTAAGATTTCTGATACTAGATTGCTTTGATAACACTTTATCAATATCATACAACTTATCTTAGATAACTCACAGGTGTGTCTAAACAATTTTAAGAACTATGAAAAGGGATGCCGTAATCATAGTCTCGATTGTTTAGACCTTTGCCACTTCTCACAAGTCCATGTTAGTGTGTCGGCTAACCACACACGCTCTACTAACGAATTTGAGAATACAAATATCACAATTGCTATGTAGCTAAAATCTACTTAGTGAAAGTGTTTCCTCACCATCATTTTCATGAATCGGAGAGAAACCTTATGACACTTAGATTTAATGGTGTATGTGTTCTTATCCATGTGAATTGTCAAAACCATAGTCACAAGAAAAGGTTAATGAAAAATCCAAACTCATATGGACTGAACTCAATCTTAATTTCTTGCCACCTGGCAGCTCAAGGGCCTGACATTGCTTCCAAGTTAATGTGCAACCAATTGAGAACTCTAAGAACTCATATGCAAAACCAACATTAATTTGAATGGGCACAGAATATGTCAACATGATAGGTTATGAACCTCAAGTTGTGTGCTAGTGAAGAACTTTAGGTTTTATTCTTGATTAGTTCTTGAGACTTTGAAGACCTTTAAGACACCCACTGTCCTCTTGACATATAAGACTCCCTTGTTAAATATTCAAGAGATAGTGTGGATTCTTTATCAAGACTAACACTTTACACAATTGGCCTAAGTTGGTCTCTATTTTATCCAAAACATCAGAACTTACCAATTTAACATGTACAAGAGTAGATAACCTTTTACTCTTACATTTGACTAGTGTTAACAAACCCTCTTCAAGATATGTCACTCAAGTTACAATCTTGGAGTATGACTCTAAGAATTGTTTTGGAACGAAGTATGACTCATCTTTTTGATTTAACCATTTCAACAATTCATGACTCCTCTTCTTAGTCATAAGAATGCACTAAGATGCCTTTAGAGGACCAATTGTGATATGGTATCTTAATCATTAACATGATCATAAACATGATATTAAAGTACTCTCCCATCTTTTCAGATTTGAGAAACTTTTATCTTTCTGCCATACTTTGGTTCTTCTTATTTGTTCTGTCTCACATTGAAACTTCTCCAATGCTACAGACTTATACTTAAACTTATAAGTACAACCATATTTACTAAACTTAAGTAAATTATGACTAATAGACTTCTTGATCTTTTGTGGTGGACTTGACTAGTGCACAAGAATGTGTACTAGATCCCTTACTCCTTTCCTTATTCACATAAGGAATTAGTCTTAATTTTCCAAGCTGAAAGTTCTCATTCATCATACTATACAACTTGCATGATTCCAAGTTTCGGTCCACTTGAAACTTGGGTGATGACAATCTTTCCTTATTTGGTAAATTTAGACACTACCATAAATGAAAGAATCAAATTCACTTTCCAATATTGCTATCAGTGGAATATTATAAGCAACAACTTTTCACAAATGCCATTGTAAGGATACTTAAAATAAATAAAATCAAAACCTTTTTCTTTTATTTTAAAACTTTGCGGAAAAACTTATCCTTACAATCCATATGAAAACCTTGTTGTTATCTATTCCTAAGAAATATAAATATCATAACTGTTAAGTAATAGCCCAAAATTCTGATCATCGAACCATGCGATTGAAATCCATCTTCGCAATCAGAATCAGCATGTACTTAAAAGAGTTAGACAATGGACTTTACCTGAAGTAGAGCCAAACTTCTTGACTTTAACATCCTTAGGTAAATTTGGTAGCTTCGCAACCAATTCCCCTTCCTTTGGGAATAGTTAACTATGGACCCTTGATAATGGGACTATCTCAGACTTAGCCTCTCTCTTTACCATTTGGTCAACCGAGTTAACGATGGCCGATCACTTTCCATTGGGAAGAGAGAGCTTTATTGGATATCTAATGCATCATTGTCAATGTCCACAACATTTTAGGAAGTTGATCTTAGCAAATAGTTAAGATCATTAAGGGTCTTTTCTTAGTCTGTTTCATAGGATTCCAAAAAGATCTCACTATATGACTTAGAAAGTAGTTGAGTGACCAACTTTCTCAAGACTTTGACACCAACTCTCCCAGCTTGTCAATATGTGACTACATCTCCAAGATGTGATCACACCTTGACCTTGCCTTGCCAATAGGGCTTGAGTGACCTTAAACTTTTTAGGAACTTGTGGGTTAGGGAGAATAATTGGAGGAGGTGACAAAAGTATGAGTTCCATGGGACGTCATCTTCATTTAGGAAAGCTTGTTTCAAGAGATTTGGGAAGATCATAAATGCCTAAACCAAACATCTTTTGGGAGATATTCAAGATAGTTGATTTAAAGTCCTTAATATGACACAAAATACGAAATATTAACGCTAGGATCCAACAAACTATTTTATAACCTAGAAGAGGGATGCCTTAATCCAAGCTAGAAAATATTTGAAGGTAAGTGAATGACGATTCACCAATTTCCATCAAGATAAACGCAATGTATTATTAGGTTTTAATTGGTTTTGAAACTCCTAGATCTTTGAGATTCATTGAACTTTTCAATGGCATGTTTCAATCTGGAGTGTGCCCTTCAGGTTTTGTGACTGGGATGCCGAGGATCACAAAACAAGGTGTGAAGTAACCATGCAAATATACTGGGTACCCTTAATATTTACCCCTTACTCGATGTGCCGGTTAACAACACACACTCCACCGATACTATGATAAATATTAAGTTACCCTTTGCCAACCTTGTTATGTCCAAGTTAGTGTGCCGGTTAACCACACACGCTCCACTAACGACTTAAGCAAAGTGCAAAGTGTAATTTCATGGGTTAGCACTTTGTTCACTTTTTCCTAAGTAACTAAGATTGGGTATTTATAAAAGGTTTAGTTACTTAGTATTTATCATTAATACTTTTAATGAAGGGAGAATTATAGTCCTTGTCCTACCCATTCGGCTAACGACCCTCAACCAGTCAAGGAAGCGGTGGGTGAGAGTGGACACCCATTAAACTGCCATTTTATAGGCAGTAACCTTATACCCCCTTATAGACCAGTTTCGTGAATGAGGCCTACTAACGGTAAGACTGACTTTACTCTTATACATATATATATAAATATTATTAACTTATAATATTATAAAGTATAAGGGTTGAATTTTAACTTTTAAAATTCTAAAGGGCTAACTTGGAATTAAAGTATTCATAAGAGAAAACTTTTCAAATTCCAAAACATGAGGGCAAGTTTTCAAACTATTCAAAACTAATTAATTCCATAACTTATGAGTTTAAAGTAGTTTTAATTAAAAAAAACTCTTCAAGTTCCATAACTTGAGGACAAGTTATGGAAGACTTTAAACTAATTAAAAGAATGTAACTTTTCTTTATTTTGTAACTTATGGAATTAATTAAGGTTACACTTTTAATTACTTAATGAACTTACTCTTGAACCTCCATAACTTTGAGCACAAGACTCTTCATTTTTGTAACCATTGCCAACTTTTATGAGTTTTATGAAACTTAAATGTGACTTTTCGTATAACTTGAGGACAAGTTACAAAAACACATTTTAGAATCAACTCTTAGATTAAAATGGATTGAAAACACATAATCAATTAACTTTTCTATTAATCTAAGCAACTCATAAAAACAAGATAATTCAAATCAAACTTTTTCATGTAATTAGTCTAAAGCTTAACCTAATACAAAACATGAATCTATTAACGATTATCTTTGAAATTGGATTAGCATGAACATTACCACATCAAAAACAAGTTTATAAGTTCAAGAACATCTTAGGGTAATGTTCCTAGTCCAATTCCAGCCAAAAAATGTCAAATTCTTTGCTTTCTGGGGGTCGAACTCGTCGAGTGCTTGAACCAACTCGGCGAGTTGGATCGTTTTTATCACTTTTTAGGCATGGACTCGTCGAGTATCCTGATGGACTCGCCAAGTCTGATGCCCAGACAGCAACAACTTCGATTTTTTAAGCAGTTTTGCAAGTATAACAAGAAAACAAGCCTAGGCTCTGATACCATTGTTGGGTTTTGAGCATTCTAACACTCCTAAGTGTACATGCGACCCTAAATACCTTGGATCTATGTTTTCTCTATTATACATACAAATATGAATATCCAAGGTATTACTCTATCTAGCATACAATCATTGATACTTGGGTAATCAAATGGATAGAATACATACCTTTGTTTGATGTAGCTTATCTTCATGAAGCTTGAGTGCCTAGTGCCCCAAGTGTGACACCTCAAATGGTTCACCCAACATCATATGCTTTTAGAATAACCTTGAGAGAAATGTAGAACACTTGAAATCGGCTAGCCCTTCTCTATTGTACATAGTGGCCGATTTTTCCCAACAATATGATCTTTATATAGTGTCACACTTAGGGTAAACCCTAATTGTCATGGCTTTCCATTTCCTTGGATCCATGGGTTCAAATACACCATGGAGCATCCTATGGGTTTTATCCCAACTTGATAATCCATGGAGCATTAGCCCACTATACAAGTATGGATGATTTACACAATCAACCCATATATTTAATTAGTCTTCCTTTGATCACTTAATTAATTCTAAATTAATTCTTGATCAATACTAATTAAGTAATCCTATTAATATATTAGAACTTATAATATATTAATAATCCTTAAGTATTATTTCTCTCATTATAGTCTATCCAAATGCATGATGCCATGCAACCCAAATGGACCATGTCGGGTCGGGTCAAGTCTTACCAACTATAGTTATGGACTTAGACATTAATCCAACAAAAACATCCTAGGCTAAACTTCTTGGTGTGTGCCATGCAGTCATCCCAAGCTCTTCCCTCCGCTACCGGAAGTACTTGAAACCAAAACTAAAAATTGTAAGAAAGAAGCCTAGTGAGTTCCCCATGCTACCACATACCATACATATAACCAGATGATAGGGCCCTGCCCCACTGCATCGGAATTTTCCCGGCATCGGACTCGCTCCAGCATCGGGCTCCGCTAGGCATCAGGCTTCGCCTGGCATCGAGCCCTGTTCGATATATATATTTGTCTCTCTTAGGCCACACCTGTCTCTGGGCCTCACCAGCTAGACACATACAAGCATATAACATACTAGCACATAAAGAAAACGTACTCTACTGTATTCCACTTCTAAGGCCTCGCCTAACTTGGACCGCGCCCCTGGTCTGCTATTGATGAGCCATGGAACCCCGTCCACACTCCTGCTACTAGTGAGATACGGTCCCCCACCCACCTCCCTATCACGAGCCTCACCCCTACTCTGCTAATATTGAGATATGGAACCCCATCCATACTCAGCTAGTGATGATATACGGGACCTCGCCTACACTCACTTCCCTACCAGGAACATACAAGTATCACAAAAACAACAAGTATAATCTAACATGCACATATAAATCTTCATCGGTCTTGCCCCGACATCGGACCCTAGTTCGGAACATACTACCATATAAACATACTTTGCACTAACCCCGACATCGGACCTTGGTCCAGAACCTATCGTACCAACACATGAAACAATCACAAAGACCTCTAGCACACTAACATTCCTTAGGACTCGCCAGCATCGGATCGTGATCCGGAACATATAACATAAAATTCCTAGGTCTAACCCCCGGTTCTTCATACTATACACAAACATAATGGGTTGGCATTCTGGCCTTAGACCCATTCACACAGTGAGAAGACTCACCTTGCACTGTTGAAGTCCTGCTGATATTTATGTGGCTGCTAACTGGAAATTCCTCGAACTGCTGCTCCTTCGACTCCCCAAACTATCAATGACAACATGACACTTAGTCCCAGAATGTCCTCAAAGTCAAACTAGCTCAACCTTGGTCAAAATCAAAGTCAACGGTCAACGGTCAAAGTCAACGCTCCGAGTTGACTCAATTCACCTAGTTGCTCCATCAACTCGTCGTGTTCTACCATACAGAATTGGGACAATCCACCTTGACTCGTCGAGTCCCTCAGTCTGTTTGGTCAATCTTAATGGATTAAGCTCGTACACTCCATATCTAAGTCCCAAACTATGTCTACATGCTGGAAATGACCTACTAAGGGTAAAGCTTCCAACTTTACCCATCCAAGTCCTTCTTAATGGGTTTAGCTCAAAGCCCTAGCTCATTTATGATGGGTTTTAGCCATAAGAACTTTCCTATGTGCGCATGCAAAACCCTAATGCTTGGATCTAGGCTTTCTAATAAACATGCTTTGAACCCAAGACTTCTAATGACTAATTAGGTTAAATAACAACATTGAAACAGATCTAGAATCATACCTTTGAGTTCCTTGTTGATCTTGAGGTCTTGGAGCTTCTAGAGTCACAAATGTCACTCCTCTAATGGCTTACAAACACCAATAGCAAGGAAGATGATTTAGGAGAGAGGAGAGGGGAGGAAATCGGCCAGGGTTCTCTTGCTTTAGGAGAGGTGCCGATTTCCTTATGCCATGGGGTCTATTTATACTTGTAGACTCCTTAAGGGTTACAACCTAAACCCTAATTGGATAATCTTCTCTTAAGGCTATCCAAATCCTTTCCATAGATAAGCCTTGGACGATTTTGAAGCTATCCTAGCTTCTAGAATCCGTCCCTAGCATATCCATAAGGATTTACAGTCTAATGCTTAACTATCAAACAATTGACAGTTTATACCCCTTTATTTAATTAATCTCTTTAAGTCACCAAATTAATTCTAATTAATTCTATACTTATATTAATCAAATAACAATATATTATTCATTATATTATTCTCATAATATATTAATAATATTTACTCTCTCGTAATAAATCATCCTATCAAGTTGCTATGGTGAAGGCAACCTAAAAGGACTATGCACAACCGGATCAAATACTTGCCTAATATAGTTGCAGCCTTAGACACTATTCCAACAGTCTCCCACTTGGGTAAGTCTAGTAACTATATACACAAGTACAATTCGGTTTGCAATCGTAGCTCTCAAAGACGC
The DNA here is from genome assembly GCF_051521515.1 of Lactuca serriola. Lineage (NCBI taxonomy): Eukaryota > Viridiplantae > Streptophyta > Magnoliopsida > Asterales > Asteraceae > Lactuca > Lactuca serriola. Next base: position 8,595,580 of record NC_136412.1, on the reverse strand, counting down.
TGTCAAACTCTGATCTAATCAATCTTGTCCTTTAGATAAGGGAACGTACAGTCCTCTGTTAGATATCATGCTGACAATCCTATGGAATGGTTAGTCAAGCATTTAGGTTTCTCGATCTCTGATTTATTTGACATAGAACTTAATCGAACACATCAATTCAGTTCTGACCGGGCCCAGCACATAAGTCAAATCAAATCATCGAGCGGCCGAGATATCGCTTTTACCTTCTTAGATAAAAGTTACAGATAAACTTCGACTTATATGCATTTACTTATTCATTAACCAACTATACACAACAATACATTTTATAACACCGAGTTACTGATGCGTTTTCGTATTATCAATATACAATCAATTAACAAATAACAAATCATATATCTAGGTTTTAAGACCATATGATATTATCGTCTTGCGATCACCTTTTATATCGTATTCCATAAGGTGATTCCAGCAAGCGCGGGTTTGTTCCAATGCTCAAAACTAGTTCATAAGAACTCATGAACGTTGCAACAATCCTTTGCTATGTCTAACACGATTTAGACATTCTACACACTAATTCATGACAATCTTCATTCATATCTACTCCCAACATATGAACGATTGTGGACCATTTTAACAATTTCTATTATTCTTAATAATCTTAATTATTCTGGAAGTCAGAACATGCAAAATGAAACAATAGCTAAACAATTAACATAAGATAGTAACATTACTCATAAATAAAACTCCTTTATTTAATCATCAAATGTCAATTACATTTATCTATTACACGTTTATAATACTATCTAATCTATGCTAATATCATCCTTCAGCCCAATACTCCTAGCATGCTGCAAGTGCTTAACCCTACTCAGTCCCTTCGTAAGCGGATCCGCTGGGTTATCTTCTGATGATATCCTCTTAACTATGAGTTGTCCTTCTTCTACACGATGTCTGATGAAGTGATATTTTCTGTCGATATGTCTTGATCTACCATGATCCCTCGGTTCCTTGGTCAAGGCAACCGCGCCTTCGTTATCACAGAAAATCTCCATTGGCTCCTTTATGGCACATACAACTCCAAGATCAACGATGAAGTTCTTTAGCCATATAGCATCCTTCGACGCTTCGCTCGCTGCAATGTACTCTGATTCGCACGTTGAATCAGCTACGGTCTCCTGTTTGGAACTCTTCCATGTCACTGCTCCTCCATTTAGGGTAAAGACCCAGCCCGACTGCGAACGGTAGTTGTCCCTGTCGGTCTGAAAACTAGCGTCACTATACCCTCGCACCTTCAAGTCATCACTCCCTCCGAGGACTAAGAACCATTCCTTCGTCCTCCGAAGGTACTTAAGGATGTTTTTCACCGCAATCCAATGTGCTTTGCCAGGATTCCCTTGATATCTGCTAACCATGCTCAAAGCAAAGGCTACATCAGGGCGAGTACAAGTCATAGCGTACATGATTGAGCCAACTGCGGAAGCGTATGGTACTCGGCTCATTTCTGCTATCTCAGCTTCGGTACTCGAACTTTGAGTCTTACTCAATTTGGCATTACTTTGTATCGGTAGTTCTCCCTTCTTTGAGTTTTCCATACTAAAACGTTTTAGTACCTTCTCTAAGTAAGTATTTTGACTAAGTCCAATTAGTCTCTTACTTCTTTCTCTTACTATCCTTATTCCCAAAATGTAAGAAGCCTCTCCGAGGTCCTTCATAGCGAAGCACTTCCCGAGCCAGGACTTAACCTCCTACAGAGTCGGGATGTCGTTTCCTATGAGTAATATGTTATCGACATATAGAACGAGGAAGCTTATTATACTCCCACTGGCTTTGAAATATACACAAGACTCGTCTTCACTACGTACAAATCCAAACTCTTTGACTTTCTCATCGAAGCAAAGATTCCATCTGCGAGACGCTTGCTTAAGTCCATAAATGGACTTCTCAAGCTTACACACTCTATTCGGATGCTTCGGATCCACAAACCCCTCAGGCTGAGCCATGTAAACATCCTCAGCCAACTTTCCGTTAAGGAAAGCGGTCTTGACATCCATTTGCCAAATCTCATAATCATGAAATGCGGCAATTGCTATCATCACTCTAATAGATTTAATTTTCGCAACTGGTGAGAAGGTCTCATCATAGTCAACTCCGGGAGTTTGAGTAAAGCCCTTCGCAACCAATCGCGCTTTATATGTGTGTACGTTTCCATCCACGTCGGTCTTCTTCTTGAAGATCCATTTGCACCCAACGGTCTTACGTCCGGGCACATAATCAACCAAATTCCAAACTTGGTTATCATACATGGATTGGATCTCGCTATCCATTGCCTCTTTCCACTTTGCAAACTTCGGGCCTGCCATGGCTTCCTTATAGCTATTAGGTTCATCAAGATTTATTAATGTACCATCACTAATATACGTGTCCCCTTCGGTAGTAATATGAAAGCCATAAAATTGGGGATGAACTTTAACTCTATCGAAACATCTAAGAGGTAAGGATTCGTCAATCGGTTCAACCAGAGTTTCCTCCTCGGGTTGAATGCCAGCGGTAGAGGTTCCTTCATCTATCGACTCTTGAATCTCTTCAAGTTCGATTCGCCTCCCACTGTCCCCTTGGCTCATGAGTTCTCGCTCTCAGAAAACTCCTCTCCTCGCAACAAAGACAACATTGTCCTTCGGTCTATAGAAGAGATATCCAAAGGATGTCTGCGGGTAGCCGATGAAAATACATTGCTCACTTCGAGGTTCGAGCTTGTCGTGAGTATCTCGTCTTACGAAAGCCTCGCAACCGCAAACCTTGATATATGCCAACGAGGGAGCTTTCCCTGTCCACATCTCGTGAGGTGTTTTGGCAACCTTCTTACTAGGGACTCGGTTAAGGATATGGGCGGCAGTCTCTAAGGCATACCCCCAAAAACAGATAGGTAGTGAAGCACGACTCATCATAGAGCGAACCATATCCAATAAGGTTCGATTACGCCTTTCTGCCACACCATTCAACTGCGGTGTCCTAGGAGGTGTCAATTGTGAAACTATTCCACACTCCTTCAGATAATCGTGGAATTCAAGGCTTAGGTACTCTCCTCCTCGATCGGATCGAAGCATCTTGATTTTCCTACCCAATTGATTCTCCACTTCATTCTTGAACTCTTTCAACTTTTCAAAGGTTTCTGACTTTTGCTTGATTAAGTAGATATACCCATATCTACTATAGTCATCGGTAAAAGTCACATAGAAGCGGTTCCCATCCTTCGTGGTTGATCTAAACGGTCCACATACATCGGTATGTATTAGGTCCAATAGACCCTCGCCCCTTTCACATGTACTCGTGAAGGGTGACTTAGTCATCTTTCCAAGAAAACAAGACTCGCATGTGTCATCTTCCCTAAGGTCGAATGACTCCAACACTCCATCCTTTTGGAGTTGGGCTATGCGTTTCTTGCTGACATGTCCAAGACGACAATGCCACAAGGATGCTTTATCCATACTGGAAGAATCAATGTTCAAAACATCATTTCCTAAGTTATCAACAATCATAACGGTTTCATATATTCCATTACATGGTATAGCTTCAAAGTAAAAGACACCATTTAGATAAGCTAAAATAGAACCATTCTCAATATTAAAAGAAAATCTAAATCCTTGTCTATATAAACCATGAAATGAAATGATGTTTCTAGCCATTTCTGGCGAATAGCAACAATTGTTCAAATCTAAAACCAAACTATTCCTAAGCACTAAAGAATACACTCCAATCTTGGTCACAGGCGACGATCTTCTGTTCCCATGATGAGATTGATCCTTCCTTGCTCCACATCCCTACTTCTTCTTAGTCCCTGCGAAAGATGGCTTGATCTTTCCCTCTTTGATTGATTGCAGGTAATCTGGGCAGCTTCTCTTCCAATGTCCTATCTTGTGGCAATGGTGGCACTCTGCCTCCTTCGGGTTAGGACAGGGCTTAGCGGGATCAACTTTGGTCCCACTAGAAGAGGCACCATCTCGGGCTTTCACCTTGCGATAGTTCTTCTATGAAGCTTTCCTCTTCTTTCCCTTACCATGACCAATAGCCAAGACAGGAGCAGCGGGAGGATTGGGAGTAGGTGCAACAGACTTGTCCTTGAAGTTGCTCTCAGCGACCCTCAAGAGACCTTGGAGTTTGCTTAGGGTGACCTCTTCTTTGTTCATGTGGTAGGTCATCCTAAATTGGTTGTACATCAGAGGCAAAGAGTGAAGCACCATATCGATCGCCAAGTCTTCACCGAAGTCAACATTTAACTTGCGAAGGCGATCGACATACCTTTGCATCTTTTGCAGGTGCACGGTAAGAGATTCACCATGACCCATCTTAGCGGAAATCATGTTGGTGAAAATCTCATAACGCTCTTGTCTCGCGTTTTGGTGGTATCTCTCCAATAAGTCTTGGTGCATCTCGTACGGGTACATGTCCTCGTAGGACTTTTGGAATTCGGAGTTCATGGTAGCGATCATGATGCAATGTACCTTCGTTGCATCTCGCTCATGAGTCTCAAAAGCGGTAATTTCGGCGGGAGTAGCAATTTCGGGGTTGATTTTCTCGAGCTTCTCATCGAGGACATACTCCTTATCCTCTTAGCGAGCAATGGTGCGAATGTATCTTATCCATTCGCTAAAGTTCGTTCCATCGAAGGTGACCTTTTGGCAAAGGCTCATCAACGTGAAAGAACTAGCAGCAGCGTTGTTAGCGTTCGACATCTACAATTAGAAAGGACAAAGATAGATTAGAATAAGAATCCCTAATTATCACCCAATAAGAAAAATTAGGGCTAGGATCCAACAATAACATTTACATACTAGAAAAGGGATGCCGTAATCTAACATGCAAATAAATTGAAGGTAAGTGAATGACGATTCACTAATTCTCCATCACAAAACTTAAACTATTAGTCCTAAGTGTTTTTCAGAATTCCTAGGTTCGGATGAGATTCATTGAAACTATTCAATGGCATGTTTAAATCTCGATATGCCCCTCTTGTTTGTGACTAGGATGTCGAGGATCACAAAGCGGGTGTGAATTACCATGCAAATTCACATGGTGCCTTCATTGTAACGATCACCTATTCGATGTGCCGGTAAACCACACACGCTCCATCGAACTATGATAAACAATGAATCACCCTTTGCCACCTTCGCTTAGAACCAATTAGTGTGCCAGTAAACCACACACGCTCCACTAACTTCTTAGCAAGGTGCAAAGTGTAATTTCATGGGATTATATCAATTCACTTTTCCTAAAGTAACTAAGATTGGGAAATTTTTAAAATATATGTAGTTACTTTATATTTCTTATTATACTTTTAATGAGAGGATGAGGTTGCCCTATCCTACCCGTTCGGCTAACGACCCTCCACCAATCAAGCAAGCGGTGGGTGTGAGTGTACACCCATTAAGCGCCATTTTATAGGCCGCAACCTTATACCCACATTATAGATCGGCTTCGTGAATGAGGCCTACTAACGGAAAGACTAGCATTTAGTTATACATATATATATTATTCTAGTAATATCATATAAGTATAGGGCTATATTTTAAAACTTTTAAAATCTAGGGTTTGAAATTTAAGTTGTCTAAATTAAAACTTTTAATCACAAATATAAAGTTCAAAACTTGTGGGTAAGTTTTAAACATTTAAAACATGGAGGATCAAATAACAAATAATTCCAATTAACAATTAATATCCTAATTATCTATATTTGATTTTATTCAAGATTTCTTTGAAAGATAATTACCAAAATAATTAAAATAATTAATTAATTATCATATAAGGAAATTAAATATTTTATTAGTTGATAAATACCTTTAACTAGATCAAGATAATAGTCATATATATCAAAAAAATCGGATTTAGATTGATCTATTATGATTAAGGTAAGTTTCCATAAGATAATTATGAAAAAATCCCGAATCTGGCCATTCCTGACGCCTGGACTCGCCGAGTGCATAAGGGGACTCGCCGAGTCAGGCCTACTCGCCGAGTCCACCTAGGAACTCGCCGAGTCCATGACTCAGAAACCTAAAAATCGAATTTTGCAGGTTTGTTTCAGTTAATCAGGCAACAATTTAAAGAAAACCAAGCTAGGCTCTGATACCACTGATGGGTTTTAGCCATAAGAACTTTCCTATGTGCGCATACAAAACCCTAATGCTTGGATCTAGGCTTTCTAATAAACATGCTTTGAACCCAAGACTTCTAATGACTAATTAGGTTAAATAACAACATTAAAACAGATCTAGAGTCATACCTTTGAGTTCCTTGTTGATCTTGAGGTCTTGGAGCTTCTAGAATCACAAATGTCACTCCTCTAATGGCTTACAAACACCAATAGCAAGGAAGATGATTTAGGAGAGAGGAGAGGGGAGGAAATCGGCCAGGGTTCTCTTGCTTTAGGAGAGGTGCCGATTTCCTTATGCCATGGGGTCTATTTATACTTGTAGACTCCTTAAGGGTTACAACCTAAACCCTAATTGGATAATCTTCTCTTAAGGCTATCCAAATCCTTTCCATACATAAGCCTTGGACGATTTTGAAGCTATCCTAGCTTCTAGAATCCGTCCCTAGCATAACCATAAGGATTTACAGTCTAAAGCTTAACTATCAAACAATTGACAGTTTATACCCCTTTATTTAATTAATCTCTTTAAGTCACCAAATTAATTCTAATTAATTCTATGACTTATATTAATCAAATAAAAATATATTATTCATTATATTATTCTCATAATATATTAATAATATTTACTCTCTCGTAATAAATCATCCTATCAAATTGCTATGGTGAAGGCAACCCAAAAGGACTATGCACAACCGGATCAAATACTTGCCTAATATAGTTGCAGCCTTAGACACTATTCCAACAATTTAAACATAAATTTTTGTTCAAAGTGATGGGTTTTGAGCATTCTAACACTTCCTAAGTGTACATGCAACCCTAATAACCTTGGATCTATGTTTGTCTAATTATCATGAAAAGTTGAATTCCAAGGTTATATTCCTATCTAGCATACATGGGGAACAATGTTAACTTGAATCATAGATAGAATAACTTACCTTGTTGTTGCTTGTGTTCCTTGAAACCTTGTGAGCCTAGCACCCCAAGTGTGATGCCTCAAATGCTTCACACAACACCAAATGCTCTTGGAAAGACTCTTGAGATAATACACACTTCTCAAAATCGGCCAAGCCCTCTAGTTTCTCATGTCTAACTTGTGTAGCCAATTTTGTGGAGAATGGGACTCTTATATAGTGTTGACACATCTAGGGTTACACCATGTAAACCCTAATGTGTCATGACTCTTCATTTCCATGACCCATGGGTTTGTAACTCCCATGGAGCATCCATGGAGTATCCTATGGGTAGAACCCAACTTGATAATCCATGGAGCCTCTTAGCCCACTATACAAGATACATAATCAACCCATATATTTAATTAGTTATCCTTTGATCACTTAATTAATTCCAAATTAATTCTTTGATCAACTAATCAAATAATATTATTAATATATTAGAACTTATAATATATTAATAATCTCCAAGTGTTATTTCTCTCATTTAGTCTAACCAATTGCATGGTGCCATGCAACCCAAATGGACCATGCCGGGTCGGGTCAAGTACAAGCCCGAAATAGTTATGGACTTAGACACCTTATCCAACAGTCTCCCACTTGGATAAGTCTAATAACTATATCTCTGGTACTTCAGGAACCGACCGGCAATCGTAGCTCTTTCAAGGTCTCTCGGAACTGAGAAGATGATGATACGCCATTTAAGATAAGTGATCATATAATCCTCTGTTCTAGATATCAGCCGGACAAATACATGGAACATTGTCTTGCTTATTGTCCAGCATTTGTTTTCCCGATTTCCGATTTGTTTGACATAGAACTTAATTGAACACATCAACTTAGTTCTGACCGGGCCCGGTACATGGGTCAAAACAAAATCATCGAGGGGCCCAGATACCAGCTTCTAATCCAAGAAGGAACAGATAAACTTCGACTCATATGTTTGTTCTACCACTTATTAAATTACACACAAAAGTACGTTTTATAACATCGAGTTACCAATGCGGTTTCGTACAGTCAATGCATAACCAACTTGTAAGTAACAAATCATATCTCTAGGTTTGAAGACTTATATGATATTACCGTCTCACGATCACTCGAGATAGAATTCCATGAAGTGATTCCAGTGAGCGTGGGTTGAGTCCAATGCTCAGAACTTATGAGCACTCATGATTGTTGTAGCCTTGTCCAAGACCTCTACAACCAAACATGACAGTCTTGATTCATATCTACTTCCAACATATGACCGACTGTGGAGGTCTGAATAATATGTTATACCAAACAAAAATTATTCTGGAAGTCAAAACATGCAAAAGAAATATAGTAAACGATTGACAAGAGATAGCAACACTTTACTCATAAATAAAACTCCTTTTATTCATCATCAAATGTCAATTACACTTTACAAATTTCCGGGTTATCTAACTACTAAAACTTATATCATCCTTCAGCCCTATGCTCCGAGCATGCTGAAGATGCTTAACCCTACTCAGTCCCTTCGTGAGGGGATCTGCTGGGTTCTCATCCGATGATACCCTCTTTGCCACGAGGAGTCCTTCTTCGATCCGATGTCTAATGAAATGGTATTTTCTGTCGATGTGTTTGGATCTCCCATGATCCCTTGGTTCCTTAGCTAAGGCAACAGCACTTTCACTATCACAGAAAATTTCCATTGGCTCTTTAATAGCTGGTACAACTCCAAGGTCTCCAATGAAGTTCTTCAGCCATATCGCTTCCTTTGCTGCTTCGCTAGCTGCAATATACTCTGATTCACAAGTAGAATCTGCCACTGTCTCTTGCTTGGAACTCTTCCAAGAAATTGCTCCTCCGTTTAGGGTAAAGACCCAGCCCGACTGAGAGCAGAAATTATCCCTATCAGTCTGGAAGCTAGCATCACTATACCCTACAACTCTCAAGTTATCACTCCCACCGAGGGTAAGAACCCAGTCCTTAGTCCTCCGTAGGTACTTGAGGATATTCTTTACCGCAGTCCAGTGTGCCTTGCCAGGGTTCGCCTGATACCTGCTAACCATGCTCAAGGCAAAAGCTACATCGGGTCGAGTACACGTCATAGCATACATGATCGATCCTACAGCCGAAGCGTAAGGTGTTCGACTCATTTCTGCTATCTCAGCCTCAGTGCTAGGGCTTTGTGTCTTACTCAATCTGGTGTTACTCTGGATGGGTAACTCTCCTTTCTTGGAATCCTGCATGCTGAATCTCTTCAGCACTTTATCCAAGTAGGTACTCTGACTAAGTCCAATTAGTCTTTTACTCCGATCTCTCAAGATCCTTATCCCTAAAATATAGGCAGCTTCACCAAGGTCCTTCATAGCGAAACACTTCCCAAGCCAGGACTTTACTTCCTGCAGAGTTGGAATGTCGTTTCCTATGAGTAGTATGTCATCCACATACAATACCAAAAAGCTAACTATACTCCCGCTAGCCTTGACATACACACAAGATTCATCTTCACTCCTAGAAAAGCCAAATTCCTTGACCTTTTCATCAAAGCAAAGATTCCATCTGCGAGGTGCTTGCTTCAATCCATAAATGGATTTCTCAAGCTTACACACTCTATTAGGGTACTCGTTGCTGACAAAACCCTCTGGCTGACTCATGTAAACATCTTCAGCCAACTTTCCATTAAGGAAAGCGGTTTTGACATCCATCTGCCATATTTCATAATCATGAAATGCAGCTATGGCTAACAGAACCCGAATAGACTTAATCTTGGCTACTGGAGAAAAGGTCTCATCATAATCCACTCCAGGAATTTGAGAGAAGCCCTTTGCAACCAGTCTAGCCTTATAAGTGTGTACTTTACCATCCATGTCGGTCTTCTTCTTGAAGACCCATTTGCACCCTACTGTCTTGCGACCTGGTACATTTTCAACCAAGTTCCAAACTTGATTGTCATACATGGATTGTATCTCGCTATCCATAGCCTCTTTCCATTTAGCAGACTCGGGGCCTGCCATGGCTTCCTCGTAGCTGTTAGGGTCATCTTGACTTACTAGTGTCTCATCACTAATAAGTGTCTCACCTTCTGCAGTAATATGGAATCCATAGTAATGCTCAGGTGCACTCCTAACTCTCGTGGAACGTCTCAGAGGTACAGATTTGTCAATTTGCTCAACAGGAGTTTCCTCCTCAAGTTGAGGGCTAGAGTTTGAAGTTCCTTCACCGCTTGATTCTTGAATTTCTTCAAGATCAATTTGCCTCCCACTGTCTCCTTGGCTTATAAACTCTCTTTCTCGAAAGACTCCTCTTCTTGCTACAAAGACCACATTGTCACTAGGTCTATAGAAGAGGTAACCAAAGGATCGTTGTGGGTAACCGACGAAAATACACCTCTCGCTTCGAGGTTCGAGCTTATCATGAGTCTCGCGTCTCACGAAAGCCTCACAACCCCAAATCTTGATGTGGTCTAGTTTAGGTACTTTACCAGTCCACATCTCGTGAGGAGTTTTGGCAACTTTCTTTGTAGGGACTAGATTAAGAATATGGGCGGCAGTCTCTAAGGCATACCCCCAAAATGAGATTGGTAGCGTAGCTCGACTCATCATGGAACGAACCATATCCAACAAGGTTCGATTACGCCTCTCAGCCACACCATTCAACTGTGGTGTCCTGGGAGGTGTCAATTGTGAGACTATCCCACATTCCCTTAGATAGTCGAGGAACTCTGAACTAAGATACTCACCACCACGATCGGATCGAAGCATCTTAATGTTCCTGCCCAATTGATTCTCGACTTCCTGTTTAAATTCCTTAAACCTCTCGAAAGTCTCTGACTTATGCTTGATCAAGTAGACATATCCATATCTACTATAATCATCAGTAAAAGTCAAATAATAACGATTAGCATCCCTTGTGGCATGTTTGAATGCTCCACACACATCCGTGTGTATAAGGTCCAACAAACCTTCACCCCTCTCACACGAACCTGTGAAGGGTGACTTTGTCATTTTTCCAAGTAAGCATGATTCGCAACTATCATCTGACTTTAGGTCAAACGACTCCAAGACTCCATCCTTTTGGAGTTGGCCTATGCGTTTCTTGCTTATATGTCCAAGACGACAATGCCATAATGATGCTTTATCCAAGTTATTATTAGTAGAATCAATACACAAAACATTATTTCCTAAGTTATCTACAACAGATACAGCTTCATACACACCATCACAAGGTAATGCTTTAAAATAAAGAACATTATTAAAGAAAGCATCAATAGAACCAACTTCATTATTAAATGAAAAGGTAAGCCCTTGTTTGTACAAAGCATGAAAGGAAATAATATTTCTTGCCATTCCTGGCGAATAACAACACTTATTCAAATCTAAACTAAACCCACTACTTAGCGATAAAGTATAAACCCCAATCTTGGTAACAGGTATAGCTTTCCTATTCCCCATGATCAAGTTTATCCTTCCTTGCTCCACATTCTCACTTCTTCTTAGTCCCTACAAGTCACAACAAATATGAATACCACAACCGGTATCAAGGACCCAAGAATTAGAATGGGGTGAGTTATTAGAAATGATAGTGTAAATACCTGCATGGTTGGGTTTAACGTTCCCATCCTTCACATCTTGCTGGTATTTTGGACAGTTCCGCTTCCAATGAGCCTTTTCGTGGCAATAGAAGCATTCAGCCTCTTTTGGGTCAGAAGAAGGGGTAATGAAACCTTTCTTGGTTCCACTTGAAGAAGAGCCATCAAGGGTCCGAACCTTGGTACCCTTAGAAGAGCTCTTTCTCTTCCTCCCTCGACTTTTCCCGATTGCCAAAACCGGAGTAGAGTTTTGAGTAGGAGTGATAGCAACCGACTTCCCCTTAAGACCTGTTTCTGCGGTCTTGAGAAGTCCCTGAAGTTTGCTGAGGGTGACTTCTTCCTTGTTCATGTGATATGTCATGCGGAATTGATCATAGCACGATGGTAAGGAATGCAAAATAATATCTATTGCAAGATCCTCCGGGAAGTTCACATTAAGCTTCAGCAAATGATCCACATACCTTTGCATTTTCTGCATGTGGCTCGTGACGGATTCCCCGTCCTTCATCATGGTTGTTATCATGGAGCAGATGATTTCATACCTCTCTTTTCGTGCACTTTGATGGTATCTTTCCATCAAATCTTGGTGCATGTCATAAGGGTAGAAATCCTCATAAGACTTTTGGAGTTCCGCTGTCATCGTGGCCATCATGATGCAAGCCACTTTCGTAGCATCCCTTTCATGTGCCCGAAATTCAGCGATCTCCTGAGGAGTTGCAGTGGACTCATCAATCTCCTTAAGCTCCTTGTCAAGGACATATTCTTTGTCCTTGTAGCGGGTAATCATCCTGACGTTTCTGATCCACTCATTGAAGTTGGATCCATCAAAGGTGACTTTCCCACACAAGTTCATAAGGGTAAAGGAGCCATTAGGATTAGAGCCAGAAGCATTGTTGAAAGACATCTGAAGGAAAGAGGACAAGATTAGTTTAGATAAGAGAGTCCTTAATAAAACACCCAAATGTAATATTAAGGCTAGGATCCAATCACAATATAATATAACTTAGAAGAGGTATGCCGTAATCTAAGCTATATCATATTTGAAAGGTAGGTGAATGACGATTCACCAATTTCCACCACGAAAACCGCAATATTTTAGTATTAGGTTTTTGAATGGTTCTTAGAAATTCCTAGATTCTTTGAGATTCAATGAACTTTTCAAAGGCATGTTTCAATCTCGAGTGTGCCCTCCAAGTTTTGTGACTGGGATACCGAGGATCACAAAACGAGGTGTGAAGTAACCATGCAAATCACTTGGTACCCTTAAAGTTTATCACTCAATCGATGTGCCGGTTAACCACACACGCTCCATCGATACTATAATAAACCCTAAGTCACCCTTTACCTACCTTGTTAAGTCCAAGTTAGTGTGCCGGTTAACCACACACGCTCCACCAACGACTTAATCAAAGTGTAAAGTGTAATTTCATGGAATAGCACCTTATTCACATTTTTCCTAAAGTAACTAAGATTGGGAATTTAATAAAACATTTAGTTACTTTATAATATTCATCATACTTTGAATGAGAATTAATAAGTCCTTGTCTTACCCGTTCGGCTAACGACCCTCCACCGATCAAGCAAGCGGTGGGTGAGAGTGGACACCCATTAAGTCACCATTTTATAGGCAACAACCTTATACCCACCTTATAGACCGGCTTCGTGAATGAGGCGTACTAGCGGTAAGACGACTTTGTTCTTATATATATATATATATATATATATATATATATATATATATATATATATATATATATAATTATTAAATCATAATAATATAAGTATAAGGGTTGAATTTTAACTTTTAAAATTCTAGGGGTTGGAACTAAAGTTTTAACTTAACTTTACTTGTTCCAAAACTTGAGGGCAAGTTTTGTAAACTTTCAAAACTTTTCATTTCTTGTAACTTATGAGTTTAATAGAGTAATAAAATGAGGACTTTTCATTTTTCCTAACTCTTGTGTTCTTTTAATGGTTTTTAATCCAAGAGACTTTTGGTTTTCCATAACTTGAGGACAAGTTATGGACTCCATTATAACACATTATGATCATGAATTAATCTACCACATAGGTTACAAATAATTCCTATGATCATCTAAACATCATAAGAACAAGAATATGAATATGAACACTTTCAAGAATCAAAATCACATTTAATCTTTGTAATTTTGATAACTAGTTGTTGTAAATGAATTAGAAAACACATTACACCTTCTAAAATAAGTTTTCAAGTACCAAAACATTTTAGGGTAATGATTCTAATCCATTTCCAGCAACTCAAGTCGAAATTCTGCACTCTGTCGACCCTACTCGCCGAGTGCATAAACCTACTCGCCGAGTAGGTTGAAGATACACATGAACTCGACGAGTCCTCCCCATGGACTCGCCGAGTCCATCAGTCAGACAGCAGAATTTTCGACTTTCTTCAACTTTTAAGCACAAATAACAAACAAACAAGCCTAGGCTCTGATACCACTGATGGGTTTTGAGCATTCTAACACTTCCTAAGTGTACATGCAACCCTAATAACCTTGGATCTATGTTTGTCTAATTATCATGCAAAGTTGTATTCCAAGGTTATATTCCTATCTAGCATACATGGGGAACAATTTTAACTTGAATCATAGATAGAATAACTTACCTTGTTGTTGCTTGTGTTCCTTGAAACCTTGTGAGCCTAGCACCCCAAGTGTGATGCCTCAAATGCTTCACACAACACCAAATGCTCTTGGAAAGACTCTTGAGATAATACACACTTCTCAAAATCGGCCAAGCCCTCTAGTTTCTCATGTCTAACTTGTGTAGCCAATTTTGTGGAGAATGGGACTCTTATATAGTGTTGACACATCTAGGGTTACACCATGTAAACCCTAATGTGTCATGACTCTTCATTTCCATGACCCATGGGTTTGTAACTCCCATGGAGCATCCATGGAGTATCCTATGGGTAGAACCCAACTTGATAATCCATGGAGCCTCTTAGCCCACTATACAAGATACATAATTAACCCATATATTTAATTAGTTATCCTTTGATCACTTAATTAATTCCAAATTAATTCTTTGATCAACTAATCAAATAATATTATTAATATATTAGAACTTATAATATATTAATAATCTCCAAGTGTTATTTCTCTCATTTAGTCTAACCAATTGCATGGTGCCATGCAACCCAAATGGACCATGCCGGGTCGGGTCAAGTACAAGCCCGAAATAGTTATGGACTTAGACACCTTATCCAACACAAAGTCCATATCATTCTAAACTAAAGCATATCCACCTAGATCATGTCCTTAAACACAATAACAATACATAAAGTCTTAGCCTTTCCTTCCATGCATGGCCCTTTTTGGCTCAAAAGGCTATAACAACTCCTTAAAGCTTACATGGGGGTTCTAATGGCATAAAGTTGGCACCTTTATGGCTTAACCACCCTTAATGCTTCCAGATCTGAAAGGATCCTTTCTTGGGACACCCACATCCCAAAAGCTTCAATCTTGGATCAAAACCTTCAGAAATGGGAAATAGGGAGATCTAATGAACTAATGATCATGTTAGAGACTTGATTGCCAGAAAATGATGAGATTGAGAAACTACTTCTGGATCTACAAGCCTTTCCTTGAGCCTTTAAGTCCCTTCTTCTTCTTCTATACTTCAGGAATACCCTAAATCACTCAAAGATGACTCACACACTCAATAAAGTTGTTAGGGTTTCGTAGTTGAGGCTTTGGACAATGGAGGCTGTAAATGAGGCTAAGGGGTAGTGAATAAGATGCTTAAATAGGGCACCAAGTCCCGGATTTAGGGTTTCTCGAACTCTGACCAACTCGCCGAATTGGTCCTCCAACTCGCCGAGTTGGTCCTCCAACTCGCCGAGTAGGTCACTTAACCCACGTCACAAAAACTCGCTCCTACTCGTCGAGTCATCCCTCTGAACTCGACGAGTAGACTTCATGACTTGAGGTTTTTCCTTTCCTTTCTAGGTCTTCTGAATTCGGAGTGTTACAAATCACCAGGTTTTCCAACCTAACCCACTCGGCTTCTTCGTATCTCAGGTAGCGGTACAAAGCTACATGCACGATGAGAAATTCAATGAGATGTAGACTATTAGTCTAACATATTGTAAGGTCTGTTTATACTTATGCTTTGTATCGGTTATGATATCATAAGATTTTACAAATTAATGAAAATCATTTCTTCCGAAATACTTTTACAAGAGCAAATTCTGCATTTATAAAAAAAATTGTGTTTTAAATAAGCATAAATAAAAAGTTTTAAAATTGCCATGAAAATGGGGATGTTACAGTTGGTATCCGAGTATTAGTTTAAGCGAACTATGAATTCAGAGTATTTCTAGACTTAAAATAAGAATTCTAAGCGATGATTATGAGATTTGTCTCTATTATATTTTAGGTAGTACACCTGAATTGACACAAGCACTAGCATACTTTAGGAAAAGATGTCTAATTTGCTTTTATATGCTAAATGTCTTGTATTATAGCATACTTAGGTTGACTATACAAATTGTTGCTTTTAGGTTTAAGTTATGTTGCTGACCTAGAATTAGGAATTTTATGTGTTTAAGTGTAACGCCCGCAGATCTGGGCTAGACAATTTAGAGGTAATAAGTGTCGAAAATGACTTTTCGGAAAAACGATTATCTAGAATAAATAATCTTATCCAAGTTGTAGTATATGTTACAATGTTTCCGCACACATAAAGAACGTCGAAATCCGAGTTATAACGAAGAAGTTATGGCCATCGAAGTTTCTCGACAGAACCTGCACGACACCGAGAAACATAAATAGTGAATTTACAATAGAGCAATATTCAGCCTTAACGATCTAAACGAAATTCGTCGAATATGTTAAAATGAGAGCATCCATAAAAATAACACCCAAATCTGACTTCGTATGAGGAAGTTATGATTTTTCGAAGTTTCGGCTTAGTAGTGTACAACCCGAAGTTCGAATATTTGATCAAGCAGCTTTAGCCGACACAACCTAAGTGAGAACTGAAGATCTCATTAATAGTACGGTAATGATAAAAAGATACACGAAAACAGACGTCCGATGAAGAACTTATGGATTTTTAACGGACCAATCCTGTCCCGGCCTGTTAAAAATATAAAATTTAAAATAAAGTCAAAATTAGCCGACATAGTCAAAATTAAAGTTGTAGAGTACGTCCCGCATATGCGTGGATATAAAGAATGTCGAAAACGGAGCTCGTATGCGAAAGTTACGATTTTTAGAAGTTGAGGGTGCAATTTGCGAAGCTGATGCATGGATTGATGACGTGGCCTAGCTCCCAGCCGTCCGATGAACCCGCTTCGGATGAGTGACATGCCACCCTCGCATTACGCCCAGCGTCTGAGCTCGGGTATATGTCGCGCACAACTGTCCTCTGCGGTTCCAAGACATCCACGATGACCCACCCCCTTCGCTACATGTGTTGTACGACCAAGGTTACGCCCCGCGTCCGAGGACCTGTACGCCTAGCGTACGTCCGAGGACCAACCTATAAAAGGGCTACAAGGGCTGCCATATTTTCTCACAAATTCACCCCTACTTTCTCTCTCTACTTTCTCTAACTACCCCCTAAACCCTCCTAAGCCTAGGTAAATCCCTAGCACCCGAAGGAAGCCCCGAGGCTCCCGGAGTCCCAAGAAAAAGTGTCTTTCAGTTTCGGAAATGCTACTTCGAGCAAAGCCCGGTTTTCTTTAAAATCCACTGTAAGTGAGCTACGCTTACGCAATTTTTAATATAGCTTTCAAATAATTATAGTAATGTTATTAGGTCCTTAAAATAATTATTTGGACTATTATTATGAGTTATATAAGTATCGTTTAACGCATATATAATAGTAATAATAGTCATACTATTAATTAGTCACGGTTATCGTTAGACTAAACCCTAGTGGTATTAATACTAGGTTTTATCGAAAGAAAATTGTTTTGATAGTATCGAAGCGTTGTCTGAGTGCTGAGTCACCACCATATCAGGTGAGTGCATGGTCCCTTTCATCTTACACATAGATATGAAGTATTTTAATATAAATTAAATGTTATGTGTGCATATTGTCTGAATACTTGTTGTCTATGCTGATGAAAGATTTTTATACATGTTTTAAATGATGTCAATTGTATAAAGTACTTTATATCTACAAAATATGTTGGGTAAAACATGGGTAGATGAATGATGAGGGGTAAAATCTGAAATAAAGGAACATTAGTAGTATGGACCTAGTGCCCTATAGGTAAACATTGGCAGCAGTGGACCTAGTACCCTATAGATGAGCACTAGCAGCTGCGCCACAACCCTTAGATGTTTTAGATCTACGGTATATGTCCCAGCAGCTGCGCTCTAAGGACGGTATTGGCAATTGTGCCTAATAGGGAGCCTTATGACCATGACAGTAGCGTTTAAAGGTCAATACCGGCAGCAGCACCTCATAGAAAAAGCCCCAATTCTGGCAGGTTCGCCCAAGTGATAATATTAGTAGCTGCGCTTGACCACCGTGTCATTGGCAACAATGTACTTCATGTGGTTTCCTTAGGATGATCCTTAGGAATAAATGAACAAGGGTTAGTGATCCTTAGGGTAAATCCTTAACAATATAATGGGAATGGGTAATTAGGTTGATTGTTTGATGTTTAAATATAATAATTATGTTATTGTGGGTTGAAAACCCTATGTACTCACCAGGTTTCTCAACCTGACCCACTCAGTTTATTTGTATCATAGGTGTCGATATGAAGTTACATTGCACTAAGAGATTTAAAAGAGATGTAGATCACTAGTGTAATTGGATGTAAGTTATATTTATGCTTATGTTTCTGTATTGACGATGACATCCCAAATGTATTAAAAGTGAATAAAAATACATTTCTTTAGAAATGCTTTGATAACTCAATTATCGTGTTTTTATGGGAACAAATTCTGCAACATTTTTATTAAAAGAGGTACTCTGATTTTTATAAAGCATAAACAAAATCGGTCTTTTCTGGCCGTAAAAAATGGGGATGTCACAGTTGGTATCAGAGCATTAGTTTAAGCGAACTAGGAATTTTTAGGATTTCTAGACTTAAACTTAGAATGTTAAGCGATGATTGTGAGGTGTGAGCGCTATCTTATTTTATGAATTGTGCCTAAAATGCTTTTATGTGCTAAATGTTTGTGTCTGATATGCTGTTATTTGTTCGGGTCTATGGTCTATTGCCGACCGGATCTGGAAACCTTATGTGTTTAGGATTCTAAGCATTTAACTACGATATTAGAACTAGCGTATAAAGGTTTCGTAGTGATAAGGATGATTTAAACGTCAATCCTAAAGAAAGATCTAGATTCACCTTATTCGGTGCATAGATCAAGATGACAAGGACCCGTAGCGGAAACATGAATGCAAATGGAAATCGAGATCAGCCCCCAGTGATACAGCAAATACCAGTCATAGTAGAAGTTGCACCTGAGCCCATTACCATGGCTGGAGTACAAGCCATGATGCAGGCTATGTTACATGAACAAAGGGAAGAAATGAGGCAGATGTTGCATGAAAATCGGGACGAACCTACAATGCCAGTTGAACAGCCCGAATTGAAAGATGGGTAGTCAGAAGGAGGGAACTACAGTGGGACCGTTGGTCAACCCAACCCATCAATAGTTTGACAAAACAACCAGGATGACAGAGTCGAGAGGAATGGATGCAAGTACAAGGATTTTCTGACTTGCAAGCCATCGACTTTCACTAGAAAGGAAGATCCGATCGGGGTCATGGATTGGATCTCGGAGATGGAGTTAGCTTTCATGACGAGTGGTTGCAGAGGCAAACTACAAACCACGTTTGCGGTACGCCAATTTAGAGGAGGCGCGGTTCATTGGTGGAACACATTGGGAACACTTTGAGCCCCAATGAGCCCCTACAACTAACATGGGCAGAGTTTTTGGTGCAGTTCAAACGTAAGTACTGCTCATCCCAAAATCTGCTCAAGCTAGAAAACCTATTCCTTACCTTGAAGAAAGGAAGCATGTCTATTGATTAATACACCAACAACTTCACAGAGAAGATGGAGTTTGCCTTGTGTCTTGTTCCAGATGACTTGACAAAAATCGACAAGTATGCAAAAGGACTTCCATGGGAGTACGTAGTGCTAGTGCGTCAGGCACCTACTCTGGAAGCAGCTATCTGGGCTGCCAAATCTATGGAGGGTATGATTAAGGGAAGAGCGTCCAGCAAGGTTGAGGTTGGTGAAAAGAGGAAATTCGAAGGATCGGCAACGCCCGATGAGAAGAAAAAATCCAATACAAGGAAGTTTAGAGGAGGAGGTGTTCGGTTTTGAGCATTCTAACACTCCTAAGTATACATGCAACCCTAAATACCTTGGATCTATGTTTTCTCTATTATACATGAAAATATGAACATCCAATGTATTATCCTAATCTAGCATACAAAACAATGAATATAACAAGATAGAATACATACCACTTTGATGTAAAATGTTCTCAAGAAGCTTGAGTGCCTAGTGCCCCAAGTGTGACACCTCAAATGGTTCACAAAACATCAATTGCTTTTGGAATAACCTTGAGAGAAATGTAGAACACTTGAAAATCGGCTAGCCCTTCTCTTAATCACACATAGTGGCCGATTTTTCCAAGAGTATGATCTTTATATAGTTGTTACAATTAGGGTAAACCCTAATTATCATGGCTTTCCATTTCCATGGATCCATGGGTTCAAATACACCGTGGAGCATCCATGGAGCATCATATGGGTTTTAGCCCAACTTGATAATCCATGGAGCATTAGCCCACTATACAAGTATGGATGATTTACACAATCAACCCATATATTTAATTAGTCTTCTTTTGATCACTTAATTAATTCTAGATTAATTTTTGATCAATACTAATTAAAAAATCTTATTAATATATTATAACTTATAATATATTAACAAACCTTAAGTGTTATTTCTCTCATTATAGTCTATCCAAACGCATAATGCCATGCAACCCAAATGGACCATGTTGGGTCGGGTCAAGTCTTACCAATTATAGTTATGGACTTAGACATTAATCCAACAGTCTCCACTTGGATAAGTCTAAAATTATTATTGTGTATGACTTCAAGAACCAACTGACAATCGTAGCTCTCAAAAACTTTCGACGAACTCTGACCTTGCCGATGATCTCTGACCTTTGTCAATGACTTGTGCATTAGATAAGGGATCATATATTCCTCCATTCTAGATATCACATGGACTGAGACATGGATTATAAATCATTCTCTCTGTCCATTTGTTGTTTCCCAATTTCCGATTTATGACGATTGACTGATTGAACAAATCAAATCAGTCCTGGCTTGGCCAAGCACTCACATGTGTCATCGCTAAATCATCGAGGGTCCCACAGATATCGCTTTTATCCCAAAGGTAAAAGGAATGGATAAACTTCGACTCATATAGCCTGTTCTGCTACTTGTTGAACCATACACAAAGACACGTTTTATAACATCGAGTTACCCATGTGGTTTCGTGCAATAAATGTATAACCAACTCATAGTAACAACTCATATCTCTAGGTTTGAAGAATATAAGATATTATCGTCTCATGATCACTCGTGATAAAATCCATGAAGTGATTCAAATGAGCGTGGGTTGAATCCAATACTTAGAACTTATGAGCACTCAAGAGCGTTGTAGCACAACTTTGTCCACCAACTTGGACCTCTACAAGCCAACCCATGACAGTCTTGATTCATATCTACTTCCAACATATGACCGACTGTGGATGGTTTAAATAACTTAGTCATTCTGGAAGAATAACCTCATTATTCATTGTTTCGGTTTTATCAACGTTATACTTGAATTAAATACAGTACTTGTCCCATGCTCCAAGCATGTACACTATGTTTTTCTAAACAATAGCTTTGCCATACACCAAGTATGCACTCTATGTTTATCTATGATCATTACTTTGTGAAATAAACCAATTGACCAAACTTTCAATGATTCTTATTTCACACTCCCAAATCGAAATCTGTTAGATTTTAAACTTAAATGCACCACCCTCTTGCAATGAGTGTGTACAAAGTCACAAAGACTTGTCAACAACCATTACAGGGTATTCCAATGAAAACCTACTCCATGGACACAAAGCCTTATGTTCAAAGTATGCATTGCTTTGAACATGCTTCTTGCACTAAGTTCTTTCTAATCTTACACAGATTGCTTCTATCTATAGAGACAACTCTATATTCCCATTTTGACTACTACTTCCGAACAAGAGTTGCCTCTTTTCAGACTATGTCAATATGGCCCTTCCAAAATTCACACTATACTTCCAACTGTCCTTGAGCAACCAATCTTTGGTAAAACTTAGATTGTCCTCGACAATTGCTTAATCACTTCAGTCATATCCAATTCTAGACATTTTCCTCCTTAATGCCCCAAGTCATTTGGAAAATTTAGAAAGAATAAATATTATAGCACATGTAATCGATCTTGTACCCAAAGTAAATGGGACACGATTCATGATGTTTCACATAAATACATGGTTATAGACCATTCTTTTGCCATAATAGTTTTTGGTTGCCATATTCTCAAAATTTTACTATGAAAAGGGATGCAGTAATCATAATCGAATTTTGAGAACGCAATATATAGAATTTTCTTAAGTTGAACCAATCCAACATGAAATTCATATATATATTCTTGACTAAAGGTGATTAAAATCTCAATATAAGCTCTTTAGAATGATTATAGACTCAATCTAAGACTCCCACTATCCTCTTGACATATAAGACTCTCTTGTCAAATATTCAAGGGATAGTGCAGATTCTTTATCAAGACAAACACTTCACACAATTGGTCTAAGTTGGTCTCTGTTTTATCCAAAACATCACAACTTACCAATTTCAAATGTACAAGAGTAGATAACCTTTTATTCTTACATTTGACTAGTGTTTTTAAACCTTTCTTTAAGATATGTCACTCAAGTTACAATCTTAGAGTATAACTCTAAGGATTGTTTTGGAACGAAGTATGACTCATCTTCTTGATTTAACCACTTCAACAATTCATAACTCCTCTTCTTAGCTATCAGAATGCACTTAGAGGATGAATTGTGAGAAGGTATCTTAATCATTAAGATGATCATATAACATGATACTAAAGTACTCTCCCATCTTTTTCAGATTTGAGAAACTTTTATCCTTCTGCCTAATTTGATTCTTCTTATTCGTTTTGCCATACATCAAAATTTTTCCAATGCTTCAGAATTATACTTAGACTTATAAGTATAACCACATTTACTAAACTTTAGTAAATGATGACGGATAGTCTTATCGACTATTTGTGGTGCGCTTGATCAGTGCACAAGAATGTGTACTCGATCCCTTAGTCCTTTACTTGACTCACACATCCATGTGAACAAGTAATTAGTCTTAATTTTCCAATGCTTGAAAGTTCTCATTCATCATAGTATACAACTTGCATGATTCCAACTTCCGGTCCAAATGAAACTTGGGTGATGAGAATCTTTCCTTATTTGGTAAATTTAGACATTACCACAAATGAAAGAATCACTTTCATATTTCCAGTCTTGCTATTAATGGAATCATATAAGCAACAAAAAAACTTGCACAAATGCCATTGTAAGGATATTTTGAAATGAATAAAATCAGAAATTTTCCTTTAATTTTAAAAACTTTGCGGAAAAACTAATCCTTACAATCCATATGAAAACTTGTTGTTATCAATTCCTAAGCAATATCTCATAACTCCTATGAAGTAGCTCAAGAATCCGATATTCAAACTATGCGATAGAAATCCATCTACGCGATCAGATTCAGCATATTCTTTCTTTAAGTTTTTTCAGGTCTCTTTGATTCTTAAAACATCAACATGTGACCCAGTCACATCATGTAACAAGAATCTCAGTGTAGAAACTTAACAGAGTCAGACAATGGACTTTACCTGAAATAAAGTCAAACTCATTGACTTTACCATTCTTAGGTAAGTTTGGCAGGTTCGTAACCAATGCCCCTTCCTTTGGAAATTTAACATATGGGATCTTTGATAATGGTACATGGGACTATCACAGACTTAGCATTTCTCTTTACCATTTGGTCAACCAAGTTGACTATGGCCAATCCCTTTCCATTGGGAAGAGAATGCTTTTTTCTAGATTTCCAGTGTCACCATTGTCAATGTCCATAAAGTTTTGGGAAGTCGATCTTCTAATCAAATTTGCTTTACTAGCTTTCCAAATCATTAATGATTCAGCAGTACCAAGCAAATAGATAAGATTATTAAGGGTCGTGTCATAGTCTGTTTCATAGGAGTCCCAAAAGAACTCACTATGTGACTTAGAAAGTAGTTGAGCCACCAACTTTCTCAAGACTTTGACACCCAACTCTCCCGGCTTGTCAATATGTAACTTCATCTCCAAGATGTGATCACACCTAGACCTTGCCTTGCCAATAGGGCTTGAGTGACCTTGATCTTGTGGGTTAGGGAGAATAATTTGAGGAGGTGGAGGAAGTGAAGTTCCAAGAGATTTGGGAAGATCATAGATGTCTAAACTTAGACATCTTTTGGGAGATATTCAAGTTTAGTTGATTTAAGTCCTTAATATAACACCCAATATGAAATATTAAGGCTAGGACCCTACAAAGTATTTTATAACTCGGAAGAGGGATGCCGTAATCCAAGCTACAAAATATTTGAAGGTAGGTGAATGACGATTCACCAATTTCCAACATGGAAAAACGAAATAATTTATTAAGTTTTAATTGGATTTGAAACTCCTAGATCTTTTGAGATTCATTGAACTTTTTAATGGCATGTTTCAATCTCGAGTGTGCCCTTCAGGTTTTGTGAATGGGATGCCGAGGATCACAAAACAAGGTGTGAAGTAACCATGCAAATTACTTGGTACTCTTAAATGTTTATCACCCAACCGATGTGCCGGTAAACAACACACGCTCCACCGGCCTATGATTAAACTTTAAGAAACCCTTTGCCTACCTTGTTAAATCAAGCTAGTGTGCCGGTAAACCGCACACGCTCCACCAACCGACTTAAGCAAAGTGCAAAGTGTAATTTTATGGGTTAGCACCTTATTCACATTTTCCTAAGTAACTAATATTAGGAATTATAAGTGTTTAGTTACTTAGTATTTATCATTAATACTTTAAATGAAGGAAGAAATTATAGTCTTTGTCCTACCCGTTCGGCTAACGACCCTCCACCAGTCAAGGAAGCGGTGGGTGAGAGTGGACACCCATTAAACTGCCATTTTATAGGCAGTAACCTTATACCCCCCTTATAGACCGGCTTCGTGAATGAGGCCTACTAACGGTAAGATTGACTTTTACTCTTATACATATATATAAATATTATTAACTTATAATATTATAAAGTATAAGGGTTGAATTTTTAACTCTTTAAAATTCTAAGGGCTTAACTTGGAATTAAAGTATTCATAAGTGAAACTTTTCAAATTCCAAAACTTGAGGGCAAGTTTTGAAACTATTCAAAACTAATTAATTCCATAACTTATGAGTTTAAAGTAGTTTTAATTAAAAACTCTTCAAGTTCCATAACTTGAGGACAAGTTATGGAAGACTTTAAACTAATAAATGAATTAACTTTTCTTTATTTTTGTAACTTATGGAACTAATTAAGGTTACATTTTTTTTATTATTATTATTTAATGAAGAGACTCTTGAACCTCCATAACTTGAGGACAAGTTATGGAGTCATAAAACCATTTAATTAGAACTAGACTCTTCATTTTGTAACCTTTGCCAACTTTTATGAGTTTTATGATTCTTAAATGTGACTTTTCATATAACTTGAGGACAAGTTACAAAAACACACTTTGGAATCAACTCTTAGATTAAAATGAATTGAAATCAACTATTTCACACAACTTTTCTATTAATCTAAGAACAAGATAATTCAAATCATCAATCTTCAAGAAATTAGCATGAACATAAAAACTAATACAAATCTTGAAATTATGACAATTATCTTAGAAATTGGATTAGTATGAACATTACCACATCAAAAACAAGTTTATAAGTTCAAAAACATCTTAGGGTAATGTTCCTAGTCCAATTCCAGCCAAAAAAGTCGAATATATGTTGTCTGGGGGTCCAACTCGTCAAGTGCACGAACTAACTCGGCGAGTTGGATGCATTTTGCCTTGGACTCGGCGAGTCCATACATGGACTCGACGAGTCTGCTGGGCAGACAACATCAAAACTCGATTTTTCAGCTCCTTTTGCAAGTATAACAAGAAAACAAGCCTAGGCTCTGATACCACTATTGGGTTTTGAGCATTATAACACTCCTAAGTGTACATGCAACCCTAAATACCTTGGATCTATGTTTTCTCTATTATACATGCAAATATGAAATCCAAGGTATTATCCTAATCTAGCATACAAAACAATGAATATAACAAGATAGAATACATACCTCTTTGATGTAGAATGTTATCAAGAAGCTTGAATGCCTAGTGCCCCAAGTGTGACACCTCAAATGGTTCACACAACATCAATTGCTTTTGGAATAACCTTGAGCGAAATGTAGAACACTTGAAAATCGGCTAGCCCTTCTCTTATTCATACATAGTGGCCGATTTTTCCAAGAGTATGATCTTTATATAGTTGTTACAGTTAGGGTAAACCCTAATTGTCATGGCTTTCCGTTTCCTTGGATCCATGGGTTCAAATACACCATGGAGCATCCATGGAGCATCATATGGGTTTTAGCCCAACTTGATAATCCATGGAGCATTAGCCCACTATACAAGTATGGATGATTTACACAATCAACCCATATATTTAATTAGTCTTCTTTTGATCACTTAATTAATTCTAGATTAATTCTTGATCAATACTAATTAAATAATCTTATTAATATATTATAACTTATAATATATTAACAAACCTTAAGTGTTATTTCTCTCATTATAGTCTATCCAAATGCATGATGCCATGCAACCCAAATGGACCATGTCGGGTCGGGTCAAGTCTTACCAATTATAGTTATAGACTTAGACATTAATGCAACAGGAGGAAGTGAAGAAAGATGGTGCAAAAAGTGAAAAAGGAAACACACTGGAAATGCGGTGAGGAGGTGACTTGTTTGAAGTGTGGGAAGCATGGGCACTATGCCAACGAGTGTACATTCAACAAAAGGGTGTGTTACGGATGTAACAAGGAAGGTCACTTCAAGCAAGGCTGCCCAAAGAGAGAGGGGGATACAAAGCCAAATGTGCCACCAAAGCCAAAGGCGAGAGCATTTCAAATGATCCTTGACGAAGCTGGTGACAATGCGAGGATTCAAGAGTAAAGGCTTGACATCCAAAGACCGAGTTATGAAGTAGTCGTGTAGATAGTACCACGTGATGTAGCCTGTTAGAGTCATAGTCTAGGGTGAACTTGAACACCTATGTAATCATTTCAAGGAATAATTTAAAACTTCGTGTTGATATTTGATGTGTTAAGTTTTTATATGATTTTCTTGTATGGTGACTTGGAAAACTGCGGGACAATACTTGGGACGAGTATGAGTAGGTGTGAATGGTAGTAGAGGCCTATACTACCGGAAGCACAGGACTCACGCTTGGATGACGAAAAGTCACAAGGTTACCAAGAAACTAGTAATCGATTTCGTTTCATTCAAGTAGGTTGTCACCGTCGTTTCAGTAATGATTAGGTAGATTATTGTTATTCCAACCTTAGTGGTCAAATCGAATTGAGTCCGACTAAGACGAGTATGTTACATGGTTCAAAGAACAAAGTCTGATGTAGCACCTGACTCAAGCCGGAAGAAATAATCAAAGCGATCAGTAGAGGTATCGCAATAGTTGCTTATAGCTAGGAATGCTACCTTTTAAAATGTGATTATATCACATTAGAACATGAAGGAAGGTATAGTCCGTTCTGGAATTTAGCTCTAAGAGACCTAAGTCTAAACGTGCATCACATGAAGGTAGGTTATAATTTGGAGTCTAACCTAAGATAGAGAGCAGGTGCACGATCGAGTATTGCTTGCAGTCAATAAGTCTAAGAGATGGACATGAAGGAATATAGAAGTTATAATTATTACCAATGATGAAGAGATGACATATGGAGTCATTATACAAGTCCTGTTGTGTTGATGATTCTGGGACGTAATCATCCTAAGGGGGAGATAATTGTAACGCCCGCAGATTCGGGCTAGTCAATTTAGAGGTAATAAGTGTCAAAAATGACTTATAAGAAAAAAGATTATCTAGAATAAATAATCTTAACCAAGTTGTAGTATAAAGAACGCCAAAATCCGAGTTATAATGTTGAAAATGACTTTTCGGAAAAAATATTTTAGAATGTTTCCGTACATATAAAGAACGCCAAAATCCGACTTATAACGAAGAAGTTATGGCCCGTCGAAGTTTCTCGACAGAACCAACAAGACACCGGGAAACGTAAATAGTGAATTTACGATAGAGCAATATTCAGCCTTAACGATCTAAACGAAAGTCGTAGAATACGTTAAACCGAGAGCATCCATACAAAGAACGCCCAAATCTAACTTCGTATGAGGAAGTTATGATTTTTCAAAGTGTCGGCTTAGTAGTGTACAGCCCGAAGTTCGAATATTTGATCAAGCAGCTTTAACCGACACAACCTAAGCAAGAATCGAAGATCTCATTAATAGTAGCATAACGATAAAAAGATACACAAAAACAGACGTCGGATGAAGAAGTTATGGATTTTTAACGGACCTATCCTGTCCCGGTCTGTTAAAAATATAAAATTTAAAATAAAGTCAAAATTAGCCGACAAAGTCAAAATGAAAATTGTAGAGTATGTCGCGCCTATGCGTGGATATAAAGAACGTCGAAAACGGAGCTCGTATGCGAAAGTTACGATTTTTAGAAGTTAAGGGTGCAATTTGCGAAGCTGATTCATGTATTGATAACGTGGCCTAGCTCCCAGCCGTCCGATGAACCCGCTTCGGATGAGTGACACGCCACCCTCGCATTACGCCCAGCGTCCGAGCTCGGGTACGCGCCGCGTATAGCTGCCCTCTGCGGTTCCGGGACATCCACGATGACCCACCCCCTTTGCAACATGTGTTGTACGACCGAGGTTACGCACCGTGTCCGAGGACCTGTACGCCCAGCGTACGTTCGAGGACCAGCCTATAAAAGGGCGACGAGGGCTGCCATATTTTCTCACAAGTTCACCCCAACTTTCTCTCACTACCCCCTAACCCCTTCCTAAGCCTAGGTAAACCCCCTAGCACCTGAAGGGAGCCCCGAGGCTCCCAGAGTCCCGAGAAAAAGGGTCTTTCGGTTTCGGAAACGCAGCTCTAAGCAAAGCCTGGTTTTCTTTAAAATTCATTGTAAGTGAGCTACACTTACGCAATTTTTAGTATAGCTTTCAAATAATTATAGTAATGTTATTAGGTCCTTAAAATAATTATTTGGGCTATTATTATGAGTTATATAAGTATCATTTAACGCTTATATAATAGTAATAATAGTCAGACTATTAATTACTCGCGGTTATCGTTAGACTAAACCCTAGTGGTATTAATACTAGGTTTTATCGAAGGAAAATTGTTTTGAGAGTATCGAAGCGTTGTCCTAGTGCTGAGTCACCACTTTATCAGGTGAGTGCATGGTCCCTTTCATCTTACACATAGATATGAAGTATTTTAATATAAATTACGTGTTATGTGTGCATATTGTCTGAATACTTGTTGTCTATGCTGGTGAAAGATTTTTATACATGTTTTAAATGATGTAAATTGTATAAAGTATTTTATATCTACAAAATATGTTGGGTAAAACATGGGTAAATGAATGATTAGGGGTAAAAGCTGAAATAAAGGAACATTAGTAGTATCGCCCTAGTGCCCTATAGGTAAACAATGGCAGCAATGGACCTAGTACCCTATAGATTAGCACTGACAGTTGTGCCACAACCCGTAGATGTTTTAGATCTACGGTAAACGTCCTAGCAGCTGCACTCTAAGGACAGTATCGGCAGTTGCGCCTAATAGGGAGCCTTATGACCATGACAGTAGCGTTTAAAGGTCAATACCGGCAGAAGCGCCTCATAGAAAAAGCCCCAATTCTGGCAGGTGCCCCCAAGTGATAATATTAGCAGCTGTGCTTGACCACTGTGTCATTGGCAACAATGTACTTCATGTGGTTTCCTTAGGATGATCGTTAGGAATGAATGAACAAGGTTTAGCTTGTCCTTAGGGTAAATCCTTAAGAAGATAATGGGAATGGGTAAT
The DNA here is from genome assembly GCF_051521515.1 of Lactuca serriola. Taxonomy (NCBI): domain Eukaryota; kingdom Viridiplantae; phylum Streptophyta; class Magnoliopsida; order Asterales; family Asteraceae; genus Lactuca; species Lactuca serriola. The sequence goes on along the minus strand of NC_136412.1, from coordinate 8,565,638 downwards.
TGGGTTGATTGTTTGATGTTTAAATATAATAATTATATTATTGTGGGTTGAAAACCCTATGTATTCACCAGGTTTCCCAACCTGACCCACTCAGTTTATTTGTATTACAGGTGTCGATATGAAGTTACATTACATTGAGAGATTTAAAAGAGATGTAAATCACTAGTGTAATTGGATGTAAGTTATGTTTACGCTTATGTTTCTGTATTGACGATGATATCCCAAATGTATTAAAAGTGATTAAAAATACATTTCTTTAGAAATGCTTTGATAACGCAATTATCGTGTTTTTATGGGAACAAATTCCGCAACATTTTTATTAAAAGAGGTACTCTGATTTTCATAAAGCATAAACAAAATTGGTCCTTTCTAGTCGTGAAAATGAGGATGTCACATCAGGTTTTTAAACATTTAATTACGGAATTAGAACTGGCATAGAACATCATGATGAGGACATATAGTATATTGAACGTCTGGTTTGGTGTATAGAACATCTTGATGAGGACAAAAGGTGGATTGTGAAATTGTAATGAAAACCGACTGCCTGAGGTTTGTATAATTGAGGGTGCACCAAAGCCAGTACCCAAGCCCGAGCCAATCACAATCACGATGATATAGGTAATGTTAGATTGTCATATGGAAGAAAGAAGGCGTTTACTTAAAGGGAATAGGTATGAACCTACTACACCCATCATGCAACATGAGCTAGAAGAGGAATAGTCAGAGGAAGGAAATTACAGCCTAACTATTAGTCAAGCTGAACCCTGATTGGTTAGAAGAAACAATTCATGTGGAGGGATTGAAAAATATTGATGCAAGTACAAGGAATTCATGGCATCCAATCCACCAAGTCTTTATGGAAGCCCAACACCAATGGAAATTATGGATTGGGACTCCAAGATGGAAATGGTGTTCAAAAATTGTGACCGTAGTGATGGGCAGAAGACAAGCATCGCTGCTAGGCAACTTAAGCATGATGTATTGAGTTGGCGGAAACTATTAGCTAACTCCATGCCAAAGGGAGAAGCAAGGAAGATATCTTGGTAGGATTTTGTTGTGTAGGTGAAAAAAGAGTACTGCTTTGAGAAAGAATGAGGTGCATTGCATCTATTTATAGGTTGTTTTTGGGAAATGCGCACTGCTCCTAGACAAATAGTGTGTCGCGCCCTAGCTTGGTCAGCAAGGCCTCCTCCAGAAATGTGACACGTGGCACGAGGTTAGTGGTGAAATGTCGCTATGTCGAAAAAATATCTCAAATTTCAAAAAATCGTATCTCTGTTATAACAGATCCATTTTTGATGTTCTTTATGTAAACGCGTAGGTATTTCCTAATACTACAACTTTTGTTTAGAATCCATTGGTTAGTTCTCCCTCCATTTCAAATTTAATAGACTATAAAGATTACACTACAAAATACCGTGTAAAATTAATAACTTCTTCATAAGGACTCCATTCTCGACTGTCCTTGTATCGATGGATTCCTCTTCACGTGATCTTCTACTCACATTTACATTGTTTTGGCTAATAATTAACAAGTTTTAATTCCGGTTTTTGTTTCCATGTTACTATATTAAAACTTCAAAAAATCATAACTTCCTCATATGAAGTAATATTTTGACGTTGTTTATATGCACACTCTCAATTTTACGATTACTAAAATTTTCGTTTAGATTACTTAGGCTAATACGCAACCTATCTCTAATTCACTATCTATGCCACACTTTGTCGTATAGGGTTGAACGCGAAACTTCAAAGGATCATAACTTCTTCATATGAAGTCATATTTAAGCGTTCCGTATATCCATAGAATTGTCGTCATGACCACTACAACTTTCATGAAGAATATTTATTCTAAATACTCTTATTTTTAGATGTTTATTTGACATAATTTGTTAATTTTATGATAATAATATTTTATTCAAATATTATAAGCCCATAATACTTGTCCATAAAACATGTATGCAATATATAAATATTATTTATATAACTCGCATCGCGTATGGATTATTATTAATTATTTACAATTATCCTTTTATAATATTTTATATTTTAATGTCTAGCCCGAACTTGCAAACTTTACAATACAATTATGAAAGACATTACAATTTTTAATATATATATATATATATATATATATATATATATATATATATATATATATATATATATATATTTAAAAATTTACTAGCACTCAATAGTTTCATTATACAAATATTATACCATGTATACACAAAAAGACAACTAATTACACAAAAAGTATTGTGTCATATAAAAGAAGTGTAAAACAAATCTTCAACTGATCCCTTAACAATCTTCTTAGCCTCAGCAATAACTTCATCAATTCCTCCAACTATATAAAACGTTGATCATCATACTTTCCATCCAAAATCACCTTGTCCATATAAACAGCAAACAAAATTCAACAACATTTTTAACAAAACTATCAATACGTGGGAATGTAATTTACTAAACTAACCTAGAAATCTACATGTCGTTGACACTTTACAAAGCAGTTATTCTAAAAGGGTATGGTGGAAATATTGATTGAAAATATTTCATGTTTGAATGTTTTGAAAAATATCATAAGTTTAATAAAACAATTCATTTCCACTTATCATTTTCACTATCAACAAATTCATCTTCTACTTTTTGTAATTTATTTATTATAAAAACATTGTACTCTAGAAGTACAATTCTATAACTGACTAGTTGTTTTTATAGAAATGTACTCTAAATTTTACCCGTACATAAACATCATGTAGTTGTTATTGTTTCAGGTTTTCTCAAGTCTCCCTTCACACAAACTTCATAACTAATATGTGCACATAATGTTATAAATATACATATTAGTAACAGTTCAAGTTAATATTATCAACCAAGTAGAGATTGAAACTCATTGATTTGCATAGTATAGCATCCTACTTTCATTTCATTCCATCACAAGGAACTATACTTTGAAAAATATATCCAAAATGCCCCAGAACAATCAGTTAGCTAATTTGTCGTACTTTCTTTGTCTCCCTATTTCTTCTCGCATATGTATATTAGAGTGGGGGATTAGCACGATATTGTAATATCAAGCACCTGGTAAAAATGTTACATTTTTACCTGAACAAAGCAGTCATGGAAGTAAATTCTTAGTAAAGAAGCAACCATTCTTGGTTCTTTTGCAATGACCCTCTGAAGGACAAACAGGTGAATGGCATTATATTGAGGGTATGAGAAACTATAGAATTATGGGAAAATACCAGGATACATATGGCCATTTCCAAAAGGCCTATTATCGCCAGCCCCACCACCTATTGGTTGGGTAAAAAATCAAAAGCCTTATACACTTCGAGATCAATGGTAAATTATAATATCCATTAACAAGACTTGTGATCCACCCATTCAATGAAGTCTTGATTGATGCAAGTGTAGCAAAATGCATTTTGATTGATCAGTTATAATATCAATTATGTGGTGCCTTACATGGAATTTTAGAACCATAAGTATCTTAGTGGTCAAACATGAAAAGGAATATGTTGATTGATAGTTAATTTGATCATTCCTATAATTGGATTCTGATTTTGGGGATAGGCAAGTTAGCGTTATAGTGTGACCTTTAAACCCATTTTTGGTCTATTCATATGTAATTCTTTTTTAGTTTTTGCTAACCTTTTAATAAATTAAGTTGTTCGAAAAAAATGCATTTTTAAATGCATAGTTAAAGTGACATGTTTTCTGTAACACCCCAAATTTTCAATCTTTTCCAAAGCTATGGTTAGTCCAAACAAGTTTTCAAATCATTCAACAAGCATCAAAATTAAAATAAAACATGGTTTTTCAAAACAAAATTGTTGGGTGTTACCGAAATTGTATCAAACGGTCATAGCTTAACCAATTACGATTACAAGATCGATTTAGATGTAACTTATCAATCCATTTAGGTATCCCATGGACTTCAACATCATCAATTCAATCTACCTCTTGGAACTAATACTTGATATACATGGCATTAAAAGAGATACCTAAGATAAAGATGTCTTGTGACATACGCAAATTTATGACCTAAAAACATGTTATCATAGTTTATCAAAATATCTCAAAGTATAAAACATATTCCAAGCTAAATTTAATACCACATTCTATTCCATTTACTTCAAACATTAAGGGCTAATTATGGACTTAATTTGTCACCATTTTTATAATGCGGGTCTATGTCCATTTAAGGAACCATGTAACATCTCATTGATGAGTTAATTCTAACTTTGACATTAAGTATGAAGATTATTTTTCTTTTAGCCCTTATGCATGAGAAAGGTTGCAAAATGGACCATAGTGGCATTTTTGTAAAATTGAGCAAAAGGCACTTATGTTGGGCGTACAAGCCTGGCACGTTCGTCGTAAGTCTCTCTAATGGGAAACAACGACTTTTGGTGTACGTTGGACGTACCATGTGTATGCCAAGTGTAACTCATTTGGACAGAAATCCTAATCCAAAGGTTTTGGACCCTATATATTCAACCTTAAGTCCTATCCCCTCACCTGTAACAACCCGTCATTTCAGGCCCTTGAAATTCGAGTCTTGTAACCTCTTTGAAAAAGTAATAAGAATATCATCGAAAAATGAAGTATTCAAAGGCTCTGTTTGGAGTATGCTATGTAATAGATATCGTCTTAAGGTTTCCAAGTATATAAAGAACACTAAAATCCGAGTTATAACGAAGAAGTTATGACCATTCTAAGTTTTCCGACAAAAACCGGCAATACGAAGTTACGTAAAAACTCGAATCGGAGATCGAGCGACTTTTGGCTAGAATGACCTAAACGAGAATCGAAGGTCTCGACAATGATATTTCAGCGGTAAAAAGTCTGGCAAAAACCGACGTCAGATAAAGAAGTTATGAATTTTTAAAGAAATTCCTTAAACACGATGAGTTAAAAAAATAAATAATAAAAATAATTTCGGAATTTGCCAACGGAGTCTAAACGAAAGTTGTAGAGCGTAGTTTCACCTACGCGTGGATATAAAGACCATCGAAAACGGAGTTTGTATGAAGAAGATATGAATTTTTGAAGTTTATTAAATAAATTATATATTTATTTAAATCAAAATTCGGACCTTATCCGAAGAGGAGTTAGCGTCCTCATCCGAGGTACGCGCTGCGTACCCCTGTACGCCCTGCGTACCCGAGAGACTTGGCCTCGGAACGTCCACGTCGCCCTATCCGAGGCTTCCGACCCGTCCGACCCGCCCGTCCGACCGACCCGTCCGACCCGCTGTCCCATCCGACCCGCCGTCCCATCCGACCCGCCTCCCCACCGACCTGTCCCATCCGAAGCCGAGGCAGTCGAGGCTTCGGTCATGCATGACGTACGCGTACGCGCTGCGTACGAGCGTACGCCCCGCGTACCGAGGCGGTTCAGCCTTCCTATAAATAGAATGCGAGGGCTTCCGAGAAAAATGCTCATTTCTCTCCTCTCTCTCACAATCTTGCCTCGTTTTCCGTGCCCGTTCAAACTCGAAGCTCTGGTCTTTTTGCTCAAGTCCCGAGGGTCGATTTTACTCCCGAGATTCCCGAGAATCCCGAGGAAAATCCGTTTCCCGAGACGAAACGTTGTCCGGTTTTCCATCTCGCTATCTTCAAACTATCAAGTGAGTTCATATCCCCTTCGAACACTCTTTAAATACATTTTAAATGCTTTTATACTCTTTTAGGGGAGGAATACAAGTAAACACACGACTAAAATCGTATGAAACATCAATCTTTTGATATACTTTTCATACTGTTGTTTTAACTATCTTATGAAGTTATTATGATGCAAAACACCTCATAACACAGCTTTACCCTCTTGGGATACAATATGTTTATAAATAGAAATATGTTTTATTTATACGTTTACATACAAATACATCATATCAAGGGTAACATTCTTTACTAAATCATTTTATGCATTCAAAGAACTTATGATTTATGCTTTGTCAAACATTGTGAAAAAGGATAAACTTTGCATACAAACTACTACTTTAATACAGACTTAGTTGAGAATCCGTGAGGCGTGTACATCTTCAAACACTGCATTTTTGAGAAAAGGTATCGCTAAAAGTCATGTCTATAATCAGAGTCTCCCGTTCGGAGAACGTGTCAAATGTGTACAGATCTATACGGAAGTCATGATCCCGCGCCCTGATTGTTAGCTACAGTCCGTCTTTTGGGGTGACAGTTGTCATAACGCTACGACGCCTGAAGAACATCGCTACAAGCATATTATGTTTAGTATGGTTATAAAACTCATCGGATATACAATTATTATGGTATTATGCTTTTATGAACGAGTAGCTATTAAAACTATTCTTCATCTAACAAGTGCGATCTTCGTATAGCTTTACTATGTAAAACCATGACACAACTTACAAGCACGTCGGTTGCTTGCGATTTTCGGTCTTGGAGACTGCCAGTTATGTCAGGAAAATAAGGGGTTTTCCTATATACAAACCAAACAACTAATAGGAAAATAAGGGATTTTCTTGGTGCAACCATTTACAACTTATAACACGAACATTCATATGCATTTCATACTTTTATAAGAAAATAAGGGTTTTTCTTGGAAAATACAACAACTCATATCTCAACCATTAGGGAAAATATGGGATTTTTCTGGATCTAATACATTCATTTTCAAACACAACAAATCATAACTCTTTACATTTGAAACACTGCGTTTTTTTGGAAAACATACACGAACTTTCGAATGGCGTACATTTTCTCAAAACACTACTCATGAACTCACCAACTTAAATGTTGACACTTTTTCTTTGAAATAACTTGTATTCTCAGGGAACCGCTAAGCAGATTTGGAAATCAACTTTTGGAGATTAACGTGCTGACGTTAATTACTTCTTTTGAAAGATGTTTATGTATTTAACTTTTGAACATGTAACGGATACAATTATGTAAACATTTTGGAAACTTTAATATATATGGTGGTGTGTACTTTCCTTTCTATGAACTGTTATGATACTGAATATGACGTCCTCCGCCCCCGAACGTTTCTGCCGTTCTGGTTTGGGGGTGTGACAGATTGGTATCAGAGCATCGTTTATAGTGAATTAAGTATATCAAAACCATTTTTGGTATACAACTATAAACACAACTGGGCAAAAACACTCTGAGAAGAGTCACACTTTTAAAATTAAATTTATTTAGTTTTTGTAAAGTAGGCATTCATTCATTTCATAGTAATAACATGGTCAGTATCACAATTAAAAACAATATACAATTATTATAAATAAGTTGTGCAGTGCGGGTATGCCTTGGGACATGTAATCGGAACTGGGAAGAATATAGTCTGATCAACTATATTTGTCCAAGAGTCGACTAACATATGCCAAGGAGTGTCTGCAATGGACAACAAATTTAAAACTTACCAAAAGCATATCGTTAAAGAATACTAAGGGAGTATTCGAGTGCCTTCAACCCTTAAACATAAAGAGTAAATTCCGTGTGCTTTAGCTTATAGTCAATTCTTAACCCTATTCTCGTATAGACTCAAATGGCTGGATTCCATCACCCCGGTGACCCCTACTACCCCAACCAAAGTAATGAAGAAGGAATGCAAAAAGAATCAGACTCAGATCCAGAGAACAATTACCTACCCTTAACGGCTCCAATTCAAAATTCTAATCCTCGACCGGAATTTCATGGCTCGACGCCCCTTTTGGGCAACTTACCTGGATAGGTGGAGCCACGAACAGGATCAACCCCTTCCATTCAACGGAGACCGAAGCTTCTACAACCTAAGCGAGGGAGGCTCAGCAGACAGAGCCCTTCCTATATTAATTCGTCGGATTTCTCGCATTGGTGAGCAAGGAGGGACGACCATCCATCGAACTGAGGAAAATGATGAGAACACTGGAGTCAACACAGTTAGGATTATCTCACGAGAGAATCGTAAATCGAAATGAAGCGTTACAAAGAGACCTAACAGCAACTCAAACCGAAGTGATAGAACTTCAGGCACGCCAGGCAAGACATGAACTACGTATGCTCGAGATGGAGCGTCAGTTGGTAGAATCTAAGGCCCATGTAGCCAGCTCGCGTAACAAATAAAACCTGTCTGACTTCCAAAATTTTGTCATAGCATAAGACCTCGGATAAAGTCCTTACTTTTCTTAACCTTGTAATCGGAGACCTTTAGATAGGTCAAAATTGTCCTAACTACAAAATGTAACGCACCATGTTTTATAATATATATGAGGCATTTCCTTTATTAAACCTTTCGCATACCCCTCCAATTCATGAGTTTATCTACTCTCCTTATGAGTCGAACTCAAAACCCTATTCAGGGGTAAACCAAACTTCTGATATAACAAATCACTAATGCGCGACTTTCGAATCATTAAAACTTATAGTTTTTCATTTTATTTCCTTATCAGAACAATGTCTCCTCGTAGATCAGCACGTAGAAACGCAACCCCACCACCACCTCCTCAATATGACCCCAACATAGTGCAATCTGCTATCGCTGCGGCAGTAACAGCTGCACTGTCTCAAGCAAACTTTAGTGGCGCAGCAAGGACTGGAAATAATCAACTTACCAATGCAACCCCATTCCTACAGTTGGACACCGCCACTTTGCAAGCTACAGTTATAGCCACAGTGGCAGCCATTATAGCATACAATAACTCTGTCAACTCAAGCAGGGAAGGAAACGATATCAAAAATCCTAATCAAAGAAACAATCGAAGCCACCTACCAGTAGCTACCTACAAGAATACCGCAAGGTGCGAACACAAGAACATGAAACGAAAACCCTGGAGCAAGAGGGGAGGCAAATCAACACAAAGAAATGCCAAAAAGCAATCAACAAACCATACCCCTACACCCAAAAGGTCGTACAACGGCAACCAGCCTAAGTGCAACCGATGCAACTTTCATCATCACGGATCCTGCCGTGAAATGTATTGCGTTAGGTGCAATAGAAAGGGACACACCGTCCGCTACTGCAGAGACCTAGCCCAACTAACTACTCCAGCCACAAATGTAGGAGTAGACCGCGCTTGTTATGAGTGCGGAGTAACGGGACACTTCCGAAGGGACTGCCTGGAGTCAAGCATCATGAATGCTGGTGGAGAAGGCCAAGTATTCGCAATAGGCCAAGAGGAGGCTATTGCAGACCCCACGGTTATTCTGGGTACATTTCTCCTTGATAACTTATTTGCATACATTCCATTGATAGTAGGAACGCAGAAGAGTTCCGTGTGTCGCAAGTTTAAAAATCTACTCGAACAAACACCCTAATCATTAAACAAAACTTTCATAGTAGTAATAATAGAGATAGACTAAAAAGCACTGAAAACACATACGTAGAATACCCTATCCCACTAACGAAACTCGATCGATTTATAATGACAACCCCCACACAAACCCCAATTGGTTTCTAGTTTCAAAACCCCGAGGTACTCATAAGAGGAATCTTTGCAACCTTCCCATAGTACCCCCCAACGAATCATTTAGAAATAACACGCATGCAACAAGTCAAATCCAGGCCCAGAAACTAGTAGTGAATTCAACCATGAGCTTCAAAACGTAGCTGCCCTAATGCATCGATTGAATATGCTAACATTTAGAAGAACATAAGTAATTAAACCCAAAACCACATGACCCCGATCAGTCGAAGTGACAGGCGGAGTAAAGAAGGTCCGCTGAAGTATGCACATTAGGATCTAGATTCATAAAGGAACAAGAGGAACAAATGGACCAGAAGCACTCACTCCGGAAACAATCAACCAAGCAACGAAACCCCCATCCTCCATATCGACGCTGCTACATTACAAGCGGCAGTAGCAGCTGCTGTGACAACCTTCCTTACACACATCAACTCAGGCAACACAAGCAAGACCGACAAAGGAGTCGAGAGTTCCGATGGTAGTACCAAGCCGGGAAACCAACAAGTGGCAACTCCTGCAGAACGCTTTAAGAAGCAATTTCCAAGGTGGGGTAATGAGGAAGGCACTCGCGCCCACATAACACTGGCTAAGCACCTCACTCCCGCCATTATGGCTAGCGCTAGCCAGTCATGCCATCAATGCGAGGAGATAAGGGCACCTCAAGAAGGATTGCCCTATCACAAAGAATTCTGGCATAGACGGTAGGATTCTCAGGACCACAGTTGTAGGAGAACCTACTCCGAACCCACATTAATGTAATTTAGGCGTTTTGTTGTATCAGACTTATAAACCATCAAAAACTAGTACAACCAGAGCCTTGTCTTTTGCGGGATCCCGTCGGTATAGGGATACTCATGCTGCGTATACTTGCCTTTGTAGTATTATTCGCAGCAATAGTCTTGTAATAGTCTAGAGTACTGTAACTCTGTTGATGGTTGCACGGTAGTATGTTGTCGATAAACGTCTTATGTTCAAATCTAATGTCTTTAAGTTTTCCTCATGATTCCGACATTATCATACGACTTGATTCAACTTGATTCTCACAAAAACAGTTTCATATGCACATCTCTTTCTTCGAAATCGCCTTCCCAGCGAAACCGTCATATCAGAACACCAATTACTCATGAATGGAGTGCCTCATAATTCTTTTCCTTTCCGAAGAAGCCCCCGAAGTGTCACTCATACAGTACGTCAAGTTCAAATCCAAAGATCGATACGATTGGTCTGTCATTGATGAATGTATACGTAGGGGTGATATATAATCAAGGTTCTATAGGTTTAGAATTGACGATTCCACTTTAACTTCTTTTTCCTCAATGGGATGTGAGCTTAAAGAAGAATCAGTTATTCGACTACCTTTTCAATCTTAATTATATACAACTCGTATACACGAGATTTTGATCGTTGAACCATGTATGAATTTCTAATATGAACTTCAGGACGGAGACTGCCTAAGACTACGAGTGATCGTGCTGCCATACAAATAAACTTAGAAGCTCAACACATGCCCCTTTCTGTCGATTGGTACAAGATGTACTACTCCCACAATCCATAAAAACATTCAACATACGTTCGACCAAGAAGAGTTATCATGCCAGTGAAGTCAAACGAAGGAAGCAAGGTCGTATCCCGATAGTGAAAGGTTCGCTGGAATGCCAAGCGAGGAACCGAGTTCAATTAAGAACATGAGGAGCAAATAAAACTTCTATCCGTAGCATCAACTCTAATTTCGGGACGAAATTCCCTCTAACGGGGGGATGATGTAACAACCCGTCATTTCAGGCCCTTGAAATTCGAGTCTTGTAACCTCTTTGAAAAAGTAATTAGAATATCATCGAAAAATGAAGTATTCAAAGGCTCTGTTTGGAGTACGCTATGTAATAGATATCGTCTTAAGGTTTCCAAGCATATAAAGAACACTAAAATCCGAGTTATAACGAAGAAGTTATGACCATTCTAAGTTTTCCGACAAAAACCGGCAATACGAAGTTACGTAAAAACTCGAATCGGTGATCGAGCGACTTTTGGCCGGAATGACCTAAACGAGAATCGAAGGTCTCGACAATGGTATTTCAGCGGTAAAAAGTCTGGCAAAAACCGACGTCAGATAAAGAAGTTATGAATTTTTAAAGAAATTCCTTAAACACGATGAGTTAAAAAAATAAATAATAAAAATAATTTCGGAATTTGCCAACGGAGTCTAAACGAAAGTTGTAGAGCGTAGTCTCACCTACGCGTGGATATAAATACCATCGAAAACAGATTTCGTATGAAGAAGATATGAATTTTTGAAGTTTATTAAATAAATTATATATTTATTTAAATCAAAATTCGGACCTTATCCGAAGAGGAGTCAACGTCCTCATCCGAGGTACGCGCTACGTACCCCTGTACGCCCTGCGTACCCGTGAGACTTGGCCTCGGAACGTCCACGTCGCCCTATCCGAGGCTTCCGACCCGTCCGACCCGCCCGTCCGACTGACCCGTCCGACCCGCTGTCCCATCCGACCCGCCGTCCCATCCGACCCGCCTCCCCACCAACCCGTCCCATCCGAAGCCGAGGCAGTCGAGGCTTCGGTCATGCATGACGTACGCGTACACGCTGCGTACGAGCGTACGCCCCGCGTACCGAGGCGGTTCAGCCTTCCTATAAATAGAATGCGAGGGCTTCCGAGAAAAATGCTCATTTCTCTCCTCTCTCTCACAATCTTGCCTCGTTTTCTATGCCCGTTCAAACCCGAAGCTCTAGTATTTTTGCTCAAGTCCCGAGGGTCGATTTTACTCCCGAGATTCCCGTGAATCCCGAGGAAAATCCGTTTCCCGAGACGAAACTCTATCTGGTTTTCCATCTCGCTATCTTCAAACTATTAAGTGAGTTCATATCCCCTTCGAACACTCTTTAAATACATTTTAATGCTTTTATACTCTTTTAGGGGAGGAATACAAGTAAACACACGACTAAAATCGTGTGAAACATCAATCTTTTGATATACTTTTCATACTGTTGTTTTAACTATCTTATGAAGTTATTATGATGCAAAACACCTCACAACACAGCTTTACCCTCTTGGGATACAATATGTTTATAAATAGAAATATGTTTTATTTATACGTTTACATACAAATACATCATATCAAGGGTAACATTCTTTACTAAATCATTTTATGCATTCAAAGAACTTATGATTTATGCTTTGTCAAACATTGTGAAAAAGGATAAACTTTGCATACAAACTACTACTTTAATACAAACTTAGTTGAGAATCCGTGAGACGTGTACATCTTCAAACACTGCCTTTTTGAGAAAAGGTATCGCTACAAGTCCTGTCTATAACCAGAGTCTCCCGTTCGGAGAACGTGTCAAATGTGTATAGATCTATACGGGAAGTCATGATCCCGCGCCCTGACTGTTAGCTACAGTCCGTCTTTTGGGGTGACAGTTGTCATAACGCTACGACGCCTGAAGAACGTCGCTACAGGCATATTATGTTTAGTATGGTTATAAAACTCATCGGATATACAATTATTATGGTATTATGCTTTTATGAACGAGTAGCTATTAAAACTATTCTTCATCTAACAAGTGCGATCTTCGTATAGCTTTACTATGTAAAACTATGACACAACTTACAAGCACGTCGGTTGCTTGCGATTTTCGGTCTTGGAGACTGCTAGTTATGTCAGGAAAATAAGGGTTTTTCCTGTATACAAACCAAACAACTAATAGGAAAATAATTGATTTTCTTGGTGCAACCATTTACAACTTATAACACGAACATTCATATTCATTTCATACTTTTATAAGAAAATAAGGGTTTTTCTTGGAAAATACAACAACTCATATCTCAACCATTAGGGAAAATATGAGATTTTTCTGGATCTAATACATTCATTTTCAAACACAACAAATCATAACTCTTTACATTTGAAACATTGCGTTTTTTTGGAAAACATACACGAACTTTCGAATGGCATACATTTTCTCAAAACACTACTCATGAACTCACCAACTTAAATGTTGACACTTTTTCTTTGAAATAACTTGTATTCTCAGGGAACCGTTAAGCAGATTTGGAAATCAACTTTTGGAGATTAACGTGCTGACGTTAATTACTTCTTTTGAAGGATGTTTATGTATTTAACTTTTGAACATGTAACGGATACAATTATGTAAACATTTTGGAAACTTTAATATATATGGTGGTGTGTACTTTCCTTTCTATGAACTGTTATGATACTGAATATGTCGTCCTCCGCCCCCGAACGTTTCCGCCGTTTTGGTTTGGGGGTATGACATCACCCCATTTCCATCCTCCATCATTTGAGAGGTTTTCTTGTAAACCCTAGCCCCTTTATTGCATTTTGAGATATTTGAGGGTGTTTTTGTGTGTTCTTGTTACGCCCACAGATCTGGGCTAGCCAATTTAGAGGCAATAGGGGTCGAAAAAAACTTTTCGACAAAATATTAGTTAGACTAAATAATCTTAACCAAGCTATAGAATATGTCACAAGGTTTCCGTACATATAAAGAACGCCGAAATCCGAGTTATAACAAAGAAGTTATGACCCGTCGAAGTTTCGCGACGGAATCGGCACGACACCGGGAAGCGTAAATAGTGAATTTACGATAGAGCGAGTTTTAGCCTTAGCGATATAAACGAAATTTGTAGAATACGTTAAACTAAGAACATCGATAAAAAGAACGCCCAAATCTGACTTCGTATGAAGAAGTTATGATTTTTAGAAATTTCAGATTAGTAGTGTACAGCCCGAAATTTGAATATTAGATCGAGCGGTTTTTAGCCGACACGACCGAAACGAGAATCGAAGATCTCGTTAAGAGTAGCGTAACGAGAAAAAGATGGGCGAAAACGTACGTCGGATGAAGAAGATATGAGGATTTAACGGACCAATCCTGTCTCGGCCTGTTAATAAAATAAAATTTAAAATCAAATCAAAGTTAGCCGACGGAGTCTAAACGAAAATTGTAGAGTACGTTTCCAACTTCGCGTGAATATAAAGAACGTAAAAAACGGAGCTCGTACGCAAAAGTTACGAATTTTTAAAGTTGAAGCATGAAATTGCGAGACCTGATTAAGGATCGATGACGTGGCGCGTTCTGAACTGTCCATCGCTGAAGAAAGCCTCGCTTCGGATCTTGACACGTCGCCCTTTGCTTTACGCCCTGCGTCCGAGTTCGGTACGCCCAGCGTACCTCGGTTCTTATCCATCCGAGTCTGGAGTGCAAGCCAGCTGGTGCGACCTGGCAACCCTATCCGGAGTTACGCCTAGCGTAACCGAAGGCTACGCCCAGCGTAGTCCGAAGTCAGGCGCCTATAAAAGCCATGCGAGATGTTCCAGATTTCTCACTCATTTCCACCTTCTTTCTCTCACTAGTTTCTCTCTCTAGCTCCCCTAAACCTCCCAAAACCCTTGGAAAACCGCTTAGCTCCCAAGGGAAGCTCCGAGGCTCCCGGAGTCCCGAGAAAAAGGGTCTATCGGTTTCGAAACGCTGCTCCAAATAAAGTTCCAGTTTTCGATAAAATTCGCTGTAAGTGAGCTACGCTTACGCAATTTTTAATATAGCCTCCAAATAATTATAGTAATGTTATTAGGTCTTTAAAATAATTATTTGGGCTATTATTATGAGTTATATTGAGTGTTATTTAACGCTTATATAATAATAATAATAATAATAATAATAATAATAATAATAATAGTAAGACTATTAATTTGTTACGGTTATCATTAGACTAAACCCTAGTGGTATTGGTACTAGGTTTTATCGAAGGAAAGTTGTTTTGAGAGTATCGAAGCGTTGTCCGAGTGCTGAGTCACCACCTTTCAAGTGAGTGCATAGTCCATTTCATTTTACAAATAGATATGAAGTATCTTAATATAAATTACGTGTTATGTGTGCATATTGTCTGAATACTTCCTGTCTATGCTGATGAAAGATTTTCATACATGTTTTAAATGATGTAAGCTGTATATATTTTATATCTACAAAATATGTTGGGTAAAACTTGGGTAGATGAATGATGAGGGATAAAAGCTGAAATAGAGGAACATTAGTAGTACGGACCTAGTGCCCTATAGGTATACATTGGTGCACATAAGTGATAATATTAGCAGCTGTGCTTGACCAATGTGTCATTGGCAACAATGGACTTCATGTTGTTTCCTTAGGATGATCCTTAGGAATGAATGAATGAGAAATAGCTGATTCTTAGGGTAGATCCTTAAGAATAAAGAAGATAATGGGGATGGGTAATTGGGTTGATCGTTTGATTGTTTAAACATAATAATTATATTATTGTGGGTTAAAAACCCTATGTACTCACCATGTTTCCCAACCTGACCCACTCAGTTTATTTATATCACAGGTGTCGGTATTAAGTGACATTACACTGAGAGATTAAAAAGATGTAGATCACTAGTGTAAATAAATGTAAGTTCCGTTTATGCTTATGTTCCTATATTGACAATGACATCCCAAACGTTTTAAAATGAATAAAATACGTTTCTTCGAAAATGTTTTGATAACGTATTTATCGTATTTTTCTGGGAACAAATTCCGCAACATTTTTATGAAAAGAAGTACTCTGATTTTTATAAAGCATAAACAAAATCAATCTTTTCTGGCCGTGAAAATGGGGATGTCACAGTTCTAAAAGATGAATATGGTGGTGGTGAACCTTAGAAGCGGGAAGCAAGCTTTGATCTGGAAGTCTTGCATCACTCTCCATCTCCAGAAGGTAAAAAGTTCCTGCCTGATAATTAGGTTGCTAGATCTAGCTTGCATGATGATAATATGAACTTTTGTCCCCAAATATCGCCTTTCTTTTGTATGCCATGCTATAGAACAATTGGGTTGTCCTTTTGTACGTTTTTCCTTGTTTTGAGTCATAAAAATATGATCTTGGATCATGAGATTCTTCCATGCAAGTCGTTAAGAGATTTAGTTGTTAAGAAGAGTTAGGGATTTGATGTTGGGTTTCTTATAGGCATGTAAAACCATAAATTGGAAACTTTATGGTTTGGGATATGTTCTAAGACTAGATTTGAGACTTGGACCGAATGAATTAAAGGAATAACTCCTTAATAGTATGAATTTTAAACCCTCATATCTGTTGGGAGTACATGGACGTACGTTGTTAGAAGCCCGATCTGGATCACAAATACATGGGGCATACGTGCAGAGTACGTTGGGCGTGCTTGGTCTAAGTTCACTTCTTGACCCTTTGACATTGACGTTGACCAAGGTTGACCAAGTTTGACTTAAGATTATTTTAGGTATTTTGAGATATATTTGAGCCTTGGTTTGTATCGGTCGAATAGGTGACCTATATAGACAGTATTTGGAGCAGTATATTGTTCATCTTTTTTATCAGATAGTGAGCTGAGTTTTCCTCACTGTACTTATGGGTCGAAGGGACCAAGATAGATCCATTGGATTGATATCTAGGTTTATCGTATGTTGTTGTGTTATAGTAATCTGTATGACTACCTGTATATGCTAGCTATTGATTGTTATCGTATAGGTTGTTATGATATGGTAGATTGGGTTGAGGTGGTCCTATTGTGTGTTGAAGTCCAAGATACCTAGGGAATTCCGGATAGACTGAAGGCTTGCGAGGCGGACCAGTTAGGCCGAAGGCCTAAAGAGCGGTCCAGATAGGTTGTAGGCCCTACAAGGCGGTCCAGTCATCTTGAAGGTTCTGTGTGTGTGTGTTGTTGTTTGTTATCTTTATGTAGTAGTACTTTGGGGGAACTCACTAAGATTTGGCTTATGGTTTTAGTTTATTGTTTTAGTTACTTCTGATGATCTCGTAAAGATGAAGGTGTGACCATACTTATCCTCCTGTTTTATGTCCTTATGATTTTGGGATACTCTAATATTGATAAACAATTTGGAAACAGTGATTTTTGTAAACCTTTTATGATTGTCGGTTGTTTTTGAAAATTTTAAAATTATGGTGATTTTTGAGATGTTACAAACCACTCCCAAGTCAAGATCATGGTGAAAAGAACAAGATCAGTCCACCAAGGCATCGTTTTCATAAGGACTTTTACTTCATGAACGGAAGGTACTGTCCCAGTAGATTTCGGATGATTCTTTTGTGTCTTTATTACTTTCTTTTTATCTTCCATATTCAAACATCATTAATACTTTCATATATCAACATATAGCATTTTCATTTTAACAATATCATTTAGCCATGTACCCCAAAGTAGGAAAATGCCTACACGTACTTACCTGAGTCACCAATGTAGATTGCTACTCCTTTCTAACTTTATTCCAAAAGTAAACATACTTTAGAAACCACCTATACAATAAAGGTAGGAGTCAACAAAATGACCAAAATATCCTTAAGGGTCATAAAATGTATAAACTCATCTAAACATCATTTTTCAACCATTCTTAATGAAATCAATTGGAATCAGGTCAAACGGATGAGCCAAAATCTAATTATTGATGTGAGCGGGTAACATCCCTTAATAGGGGGGTTTATACGGATGTGCTTTTTAAGCCTTGGAAAAATCATGTCCGCGCTTTTCTGGCAGCTCACTTAAAAATTCCAATTTTTGTCAAAATATCACTTTACTTTGCCTAGTTTTTTTGAAGGTCCTTTCCAATTCCCTTTGTACCATTTGTATATGTTCTCACACATGATTAGGAGGTGTTTTATCATCTAAAACACTATGCTTAATTCATTAGCTGCTCATTGAACCCTTTAAGAATATGATGTCCTTCAAGCCTTAAATGTGGGACTAAATAGCCTATTTTGCAATTGAACATTCTAAAACTTACATAGATTCTTCCAAACTTTTAAATGTTGTTAAGTACGTAAAACTGTAACCAATCCTATTGCAGATGCTTTTTTACTATGGAATCCTTAATTCCATTCCATGTTTCCCAAAGTTTCCATTAGGCCAAAACAATCATTAGACCTAGAACTTCACTAGCATTCCTTCATGTTTATGTTGCAATATCATCTCTAGAGCATCAATTCATGTTCATAAATGTCATTCACTTCTTAGATGTCAACCACCATGTAGTTATCCATAGATTCGCTAAAACCATCTCAAATCCATGTTTATACATTATTCTACCATCATGGATAATTTTGAGCATTATAATTGGATTTGTTGTTATCAAACATCATCTAGGTCATGGAATCCATCTGAATTTCATATACAAATACAAGATCCCTAAATTTGAGATTCTAGGGTTCATGGAGGTCTTTTTACACAAATAATCAAATCCATCAATGTGATGACTGAATTAAGATTGGAACCATCAACGCTACTCAAGGGAGGTTAGAAACCAAAACCCTAATCAAAGAATCAAACAAAAATCGATATCGGGTCTTCCCCACATTATGAAATCGATTTCTAGGTTAAAATATGGAGAAATTATACCCTGTCAGCCTTTGTTCATTCCTTTCTTTGCATGGATGTTCAAATCTCCACTTGAATCAAACCCTAGAAGCACATGAGGTGAAAAATGTCCATTAGAGAAGAGGGTGAAGCACATTCATGTTTTTTTCCACATGAGGAGAATATATGCATCTTTATTTCCCAAAAATTTACTATTTGGTCCCCTAAGTTTGCTCATTTTGCCAATTCCTTCATAAATACATATTTTTGCATCTGTATCAAATTAATTGTCATATTTAGTCCATTAACATCCATATTTATTTTTAAATTGATTTTTTGGATGTTACATTTTCGAATAATCGTAATTTTATATAATATGAAAAATTTTCACACTTAGTAGTATGGTTATTAAAATTAATAACAATGGGTTTCAAGTTTGTTATGGTCGAAACACAAGAGATTAATCACATTGACCAAATGTACGGACTACTTTAACGAGCTCTATAATTACATGTTAGACTTGCAAGATGCTAACTAAAGAGTTCATTTTACGACTTAGAATCAATCATGTATACTTATCACATGATTCGTTTATATTACTGTCATCTCAATCCCTGCTTGAAAACCTATGATAAATGAACTAGCACAAGTGTGCCGACATAATATACTTGACAAATATCACCACGTTAAAGGTTATCACTAGTACAATATGATCTACCTAGGCTATCTCTTAATGTTATAGAAGCTTATTAATTTGTTATCGGTACTTTAATTATATAGAAAGCATGTGATCACATTTATCAATTATTCAATAAAGACGTCAATTAGATTTTACAAGAACAATTAATATGTTTAGATGACATACAATATAGACCCATGTATCTATTGAAGTCATGAAGTGTTAGAAGACACATTAAAAAAATGTGTTTGACTTCATGACCATAGTTGCACCTTTTTGTGTCGAATGTTGATATATAGCTGACTATTCTATTGTTTCACGCTTATCGAGTTGGTTGAATTGTGCCCAACTCAAAGATGGTTGTGGAGACATGACTTGTTAAGGTATAATGTAAACCAACATCGATAAAATTAAATGATTAACACACAAAAGCATGAAAAAAGGAATGTCTACTATGTGGGTGGCTACATATTGGAGCAGGGCTAGTCCAAAGATATAGTAGGCCTAGAAAGAACATTAAAAATGCCCCCCTCCTTCCCCCAAAGTTATAAACATTTTTAGATATCATATACTTTAGTAAATTTGAGCCCCTTAGAGACATGGGTCATGGACGACCGCCCGGGTTGCCCACCGTTTGAGTCGGGCCTGCATTGGGGCATTTTGGGATATTTAATAACCCATCAAAAAATAAACTGCGTTTAAACAAAATCAATATAGTTTGATTTTTTGTAAATTCCCCGTGTAGTTTTTTCATCTATGGATATATATTTATTTAACTATTAGTAATTTAGTTTTATATTGATTTATTGATTGCTGTTGTTTAATAAACTAGGACTTGTAAATTTGATTAATTCTCATATATATATATATATATATATATATATATATATATATATATATATATATATTTGTTAATTATTTTTCTCCTTAGTGTATCTGTAAAAACATATTTCATAATACCAAATTATACATAACAAACCAAATGCTTCAAAAAATAATAGATTAGTTTCATGCTTTAAATTCAAAAAGAATATATATATATATATATATATATATATATATATATATATATATATATATATATATATATATATATATATATATATATATATATATATATATATATATATGGAAAGCCAATGCAAACCAAGCATGGGTTGGTAGCGCAATGGCAATAGAAACATGCATATTAAGCATAGATGAGGTATTGTCTCAAGACAAAGTGTACTCATCAGGAATTGTGGTACCAATTCACATGCAATCTGATTAACAAAAGGGCTTCCCATTTTTCCCCTATGTGAATGCAAAGGGCTACAAATAGTACAAAGGTAGGTGTTGCATATGGTATGCTGGAAAATAATGTCCAAACATACATATTTTTGACATTTTTTGGTAATGGGTGTTTTGGTGAAAGGATTATCAAGGCTATTTTTGTCTAAAGGAGCAATCTTTTCCAGCCACTACAAAACAAGAGCTTTAGTGACCATAAAAGGCCGTAGTAAAAGGCCAAATGCCATAGAATCAAACGATATTTTGAAAAATAATGCCCAATATTACATGCTTCGACAATTTTTTCTTAATGAGTATTTTGGTAAAAGGCTTCTTGTGGTTTCGATTGTCTCAAGGAACAATCTTTTCAACCACTACAAAATAGGCCTTGTGAATTCACAAAATGGTCATTAGAGAGATATTATCATTGTATCATATAAGTTGGAACATAGACCTCTTGGCGGAGCTTGAAGTTTGGATTTGGGGGCCGAAATAAAATTTGTATAAAAATTGAAGAACAGGGGGGCCAAAGTCAAACTTTATAGTTTTTGGGCATAATATGTAACTCTTTTATTATTTATGGACTAATTATTAAAAAAAATAGGAGGGGGGGGGGGGGGGGGGGCACAGCCCCCCTGGCCATATATAAGCTCAGCCAATGGGTCACCTCTAATAATATGCATGTTTTTGTCACTCATTTGTAACAATATTATGGTAAAATGGTTGTTGAGGTCTCTTTCGTCTCAAGGAGCAATCTTTGTTAACCACTATAAAATAAAGGCCTTTGTAATAACAAAATTCCGTCGTTAATGGGCTAAACATATGTGACAAAAGAAGTTAAGCTCACACAAAAATCTTGGGCTTTAAATCATTAATGGCAGATTTTAAAAATAACAGAGCCCAAGAAGAATCATTAGATGTCTATACCACAAACAAAAAAAAAAAAGAAAGTGAATAAACTAATCATTTTTTTTGTGTGTTTAAAAAAATAACTCATTAAAATTATTTTTTGTAAAATAATCATTTTCTCTGGAATGGACCGTCCCGGAAACAATATCAGACTCCTTTCTAGTGGGCCGGCCCATTACGTTGAGTATCTTATGTATTTCGGACTTCGGATTCGAATTGTAAATTCTGGAATATATTATTGAAAAATATGGATCTCGACATTATTCTGAATCTCGCTCCGACTTTCCGATTCCGATCTCCGACACGTGAATTCAATTCTGATTTCGACTCACTATTCTGATTCCGATCTACGGGTAAGTTCTTTACATAACTTGAGATTTTTGTTTATATTTATATCCTCCGGAATGAACTGACAACGTTCTGATGTTGCAATAGAAGATGCCAGTGTATTAGCACGAAGCCAAACCTGGTTTAGTTTTTTGTATAATGTGATTATTCACCAAAAAGTATTGTTCCGAAAAAAAACATTGAATTCTGGAATTTGAAGAGCACCTCCGGAATGAACTGAAAACAATTTGGAGTTGCAATTGTAACATTTCGTTATTAATGTAATTTTAGATTTGAGCCTTATTATGTTAATTCTTTACAAAATGATCCTTTGGCATTTAATTGAGAAAACGCGAGTTGCATGCGTACGTGGGGTGTACTCTATGTACGCTAGGCATACGTGGAGAATACTCAAACCTTAATTTTTTGGGTTTGGAGCCTATTTAAGCATCCTTAACTCCTAAAACCCCCCTTCATTCTTCGGCCTCCATCCACATATTCAACCCTAGCTAACCCTAATCTCTTGTGTGAGCATTTTTGACCTTGAGTGTGTATTTTGGTGATCTTGAAAGAGAAAGAAGGAAGTGGAATTATCTTGGGAGCTCAAAGACAACCTAGATCCAAATGCACATCATCATTTTGCACCACCTGGAGGTAAAAAGCTCTGATCTTGACGAAGTTTTTCTTAGATCTTGTTACTCATGATTTGTGTTCTTTCTTACTCTATATGTTTGGTGTTTATGGGTACAATTTACTCTAAATCATATATTCTATCCTTTCAGACTTTTTGGAGTGTTTACAGTCATAAAAATGTAATCTTGATCCTTAGTTTCCTTCCATGCATGGGCTATGATGTCTTAATGAGTTAAGAAGTTACTAATTTTTTTGTATTGGGTACTTTCTAGCCAAGAAAGGTCATAAAGTTGGAAACTTTATGACTTAGAATGTTATTTTGGGACTAGATCTGGGTTTTGGATGAAGTTTCTAAATAAATTAAGAACTTATTAGAAAGGAAAGTTGGCTGACACATACGTTGGGCATACCTAATGGTATCTTGTGGGTTCGTGGTCAACTGCCCATAATTTTGTCAATGTATATTACGTCATACGTACAAGCGGGGTATGTTGGGCGTACTCAACTGAGTTGACTTGGTTTACCCCTTTTAACTTTTCACTTTGACAAGGATTTTGACTAAGTTAGACCTAGGGGTATTTTGGGTATACTTAGTTATGGACTGTGTTTTGATCATTGGTTATTGTGAAGGTGATCGGTAGAGTTCGTATTCAGAGTAGCGTATTGTTCAACTATTTTGTTAGTGTTTGAGGTGAGTTTTTCCCTCACTGTACTTATGGGTCGGAAGCACCAATGTCGGCCCATTGGATCATGGATCCTAGAATATTGGTTTGATGTTATGTTGAGTATGTTATAGATTGGCAGATCGATATGATTACTTATGTTCACTGAGTATGCGTTAGACTGGTAGATTTGTATGATTATTTATGTTGTTGGTTATTGATCGTTATTGTATATGTCGACATGTTATGGTTTGTTGGGTTGAGGAGGTCCAACTTGGTGTTGAAGGCAAAGAAATATGGGGTAGTTCGGATAAACCGAATGCTTGTGACTTAGTCCAGTCAGGTTAAAGGCCCGAAGAGCGGTCTAGATAGACTGTAGACCGAGTGAGGCGGTCTAGCCATGCTGAAGGCTCTGAGAGCAGTCCAGATACGCTGCAATCCCTATGAGGCAGTCTAGTAAGGCTGAAGGCTCATGTATGCATGTTGTTATCTGTATGGTTGTTTGTGTGGTACTTGAGGGAACTCATTAAGCTTTGGATTACAATTTTAGTTTATTGTTTAAGGTACTTCATATGACCGGGGGAAAGCTAAGGCGTGATCGTACACATCCTTCTGATTTTATGATGATGGATTTTTGGATACTCTGATTATGATTATTACCTTTGGAACAATGTTTTGTAAACACTTATGGTGTTTAGATTGGTTTTGGAAAAATAAAAATTTTACTCTAATTTTGGGATGTTACAAGTTGGTATCAAAGCCCTGGTTTGAGAGAATTGGATAAAATTCATGTGAATCCATACTCAAACTAAAGATCTGTAAAGGTTTTTAAAAATGGTTTGCAATTTTTTTTTTCAAAAGAAATAACGGAAGTACAAGATATCTACGATCAGCCGAGGCAAGCAATTTTACCTAAAGTTACCCACACTGTTAATTGTTATCGATGATTATGATAGAACTACATGTTAGTAGGAGGCTATGGATCTTCAGAAATTACATGATAGAATTTCCTGATGTATGATGTCTGATAGCCTATAAGGACTTCTTGTATATTTTTTGAAATTGAAATCATTATTGTAGTTGCTTAGCATGTTCATCATAGTCATACATAGCTAAGATTCTATAACATGAGAATGTTTTATTTAGCCTTATTTCCTATTCCTTGTTTGGTTGTGGGCTTAGGGTAGAATCAAGTATTTCACTGTCTATGGGGTCCAGTGTTATGTATGATTAGCATGCACGAGCGGTTACAGGGTTGGTGGAAGTTTCATGAGTGAGTATGTGGGTGTAGCAAGCCAGTGGAGGAAGGATTTGATGGGTTTTGAGCATTCTAACACTCCTAAGGTGTGCATGCAATGCTAAATACCTTGGATCTATGTTTTCTCTATTATAAATACAAACTTGAACTTTCCAAGGTATTACCCTAGTTAGCATACAAGACTTCGATACTCGGGGTACTAAAACAAGTTAGATGACATAACTTTTGTTGTAGTTGGAAGCCTTGGACCTTTAAGAACTTAGTGCCCCAGGTGTTTCACCTCAAATGGAATCACACAACACCACCAACAATGGAGGAACTTGAGAAGAGATCACTAGCACTTCATAAAATCGGTTTGCCCTATTGTGTTTACACTAGTCACTCCTTAGTGCCACTTAAGTGCCAATTTCATGAGCTAGAGGGTTTCTTATATAGTGTGGCAAACTAGGTTAACACCATGTAAAACCTAATGACATTCCATATCCCTCATGCTCCATGGTTAAAAACCTCCATGGAGTATCCATGGGTTACCTCATGGGTTTAGCCCAACATGAAGAAATATGGATCATAAGCCCACTTTATAAGAATGAATAATTTACCAAATCATCCCCTTATATTTAGTTAGTCTCTTTTGATAAAAAAATTATTTCCAAATTAATTATTGATCAATACTAATTAAATAATATGATTTAATATTAATATATTAGAAGTTATAATATATTAATAAACCATAAATAACCTCTTCACAATTATCCATCCTTCAGATTGTTCTGGTGCTCTATAACCCAAATGGACCATGCTTCTCTCAGGTCAAGTATATAACAGTAATAGTTATGGGCTTAGACACCTAATCCAACAGCTTCCGACTTGGATAAGTCTAATAATTATTATTGCAAGCATGACTCCAATCCGACTAGCAATCGTAGCTCTTAAAAGCCGCTGTCGAACTCTGACCTAGTCATTAGATAAGGGATCATATATTCCTCCATTCTAGATATCATATGGACTAAGACGTAGATTATAATCATTCTCTCTGCCCATCTATTATTTCTCAATTTCTGATTTATGACGACCGACTAATTAAACAAATCAAATCAGTTCAGGCCTGTTGTCATCACTAAATCATGGATGGGCCCACATATATCTTTTTTTATCCACATGTGGTAAAAGGAACGGATAAACTTCGACCCAAATGCTCGCTTGTACTTACTCACCAAATTACACACAACGATATGTTTATAATATCCAAGGTACTGGTAAGTTTACATATGTCAATGTGCAACCGACTTGCAATTACAACTCACTTGTCTACGTTTGAAGAATATAAGATATTATCGTCTCATGATCACTCGTTATAAAATCCATGAAGTGATTCAAATGAGCGTGGGTTGAATCCAATACTTGAATCTTATTCTAGGAGTACTCATGAACACTGCAGCCACTTTGTTAAAGACAAACTACAGACCCATTCATGATAGTGTTGCCTCAATACCTACTTCCAAAGTATGATCGACTGTGGATGGTTTGAATAACCTAATTATTCGGGAAGTCAAAACATGCAAAGTGAAATAGAATAATAATCGAATCCAATATGGTCTCAGAACTTATGAATAGATATATAAAACACCTTTAATTAATCACCATATTGATTACACATTATTCATTGTATAATGTTTTGATTTATCAATCTAATACTTGAATTAGAACAATAGCTAGGAAATGCTCCAAGCATGCACATTATGTTTGTCTATGGCCTTGACTGTGTGAAATAGATCAAATGAAAACATTCAATGATGCTCATTTCACAATTCCAAATCTTTATTGCAAGTGTAAGACTTCCAAATTCTTTTCACTGCTAGAAAGTCACAGTGACTTAACCAATGATTCTTTTCTAATGCCTAGGTGCCAAAAGTCACAGTGACTTGACCAATGATATTACAAAATAATCCTTTTGGAGATTGTTACAAGACAATTCCATGGAAATGAAGTATCAAATTTAAAGTACATTCCTTTGAACATCCTTCTTGCATGAAAGTTTCTAACTTTTCATCTATTCTTCAACTCCCAATATGGAAACATTCCATATTTCCATTTTGACTATCACTTCTAAACAAGATTTGCCTCTCTTCAGAATATGTCAATATGGTCCATCCATTTTTATACTACCAACTATCCTTAAGCGACTAATATTTAGCAAACCTTAAATTGTCATTAACAGTTGTTTAACCACTTTAGTCAAATCCGATTCTATTCCTTTTTCCCTCATATGAAATCGATCATATACCCGAAGCATATGGGATACGCTTCATAATGTCTAACATAAAGACATGATACTTAATCATTCTTTTGCTATAATGTTTCTATTTGCCATGTTCTCAAAATTTAGATTATGAAGAGGGATGTCGTAATCATAACCAATTTTTGAGAATGCAATTAACCTTTCCATATATAGAATTTCCTTATGTTGAACCATTCCAACATAACATTCATATATATATATATATATATATATATATATATATATATATATATATATATATATATATATATATATATAATTGATTAAAATCTCAATCTAAGCTTTTAGATTTGAAATGAAGTATCAATTCCTCTCCCTTAATTATAGCAAAACAACTTTTCAAACCCTGCATTTTTCCAAATTGAAACTTTTTTTTTTCTATAATTTGTTGGGTTTTGAGCAATCTAACACTTCCTAAGTGTGCATGCAACCCTAATAAACCTTAGATCTATGTTTGTCTAATACATGCAAAATAATAATTTTTCCAAGGTTCATAACTTATCTAACATGGCATGGGGAACTTTTAAACATAAAAGAGTTATATGAGATTACATACCTTTTGATGAGATTGATTCCTTGGAGTTTGAGAGCCAAGCACCAATAGTGTGAATGCCTCAAATGGAAATCACAAATCACCACAAACACTTAGAAACCTTTAGAGAGTGTACACACACTTGTAATTTTCGGCCACACACAAGCACACACACTAGTGGCTATTTCATGCAACATAAGCATGCTTATATAGTGTACATGGTTAGGGTGAAACCCTAATAACCCATGACCTTTCCTTTTCCAAGGATCCATGGGTTAAAAGCTCCATGGATCATCCATGGACTTCCATATAAGCCTAGCCCATTAACAAATGAGTGTTAGCCCACACCGTATAAAACTAATAGCCCATAATCTAATTAGTCTTCCTTTTAATCTCTAAATTAATTCGTAATTAATTTAAGACTAAGACTAATTAAATAACATGACTTCATATTAATATATTATAACTTATAATATATTAATAAACATATGTATATAACTCTCATAAAATTATCCATAAATAGTTTGGGTGAAGTGCAACCCAAATGGACCATGCCGGGTCGGGTCAAGTATATATACCAAATAAGTTATGGATTCAGACACCTTATCCAACAGACTCCCACTTGGATAAGTCTAATAACTGTATTTGCCTATATAACTTCAGGAACCAACCAACAATCGTAGCTCTCGAAAACTCTGTTGAACTATGAAGTGCCATTTTAAGACAAGTGATCATATAATCCTCTGTTCTCATGATATCAGCCGGACAAACACATAGAACTATGTCTTGCTTATTGTCTGGCAGTTGTTTCTCGATCTCCGATTTGTTTGACAAAGAACTTTACTGAACACATCAGTTTAGTTCTGACCAGGCCCGGTGCATGGGTCAACACAAAATCATCGAGGGGCCTAGATATCGCTTCTATTTCTAGAAGGAACAGATAAACTTCGACTCATATGCTTGTTCTACTACTTGTTGAATTGTACACAAAGGCATGTTTTATAACATCAAGTTACTGATGCGTTTACGTGCAATCAATGCACAACCAACTCATAGGTAACAACTCATATTTCTAGGTTTGAAGACTTATATGATATTATCATCTCACGATCACTCGAGATAAATTCCATGAAGTGATACAAGTGAGCGTGGGTTTATACCAATACTCATAACTTATGAGTACTCATGAACGTTGCAGCAACCATTGCCATGTCTAAACACCTTTAGCCATCTACAATCCCAATTCATGACAATCTTGATTCATACCTACTTCCGACGTATGACCGATTGTGGAGGTTTGAATAAATTAATTATTCTAGAAGTCAAAACATGAAAAACTGAAACAATAGTTAATAATTGACAATGACAGTAACACCTTACTCATAAATAAATCACAAATTTTATTCATCATCAAATGTCGATTACATTTTACAAGTTTCAGGAAAACTTTCTAATCTGTAAAACTAATATCGTCCCTCAGCCCGATGCGCCTTGCATGCTGAAAATGCTTAACCCTCTTCAGTCCCTTCGTAAGGGGATCTGCAGGATTCTCATCTGACGATACCCTGTTTGCCACGAGGAGTCCTTCTTCAATCTTGTGTCTTATGCAGAGATATTTTCTGTCAATGTGTCGGGATCTGCCATGATCTCTTCGTTCCTTGGCTAAGGCAACCACACTATTGTTGTCACAGAAAATCTCCATAGGTTCTTTAATAGCTGGTACAACTCCAAGGTCTCCGATGAAGTTCTTCAGCCATATCGCCTCCTTCGCTGCTTCACTCGCTGCTATATACTCTGATTCACAAGTCGAATCAGCCATCGTCTCCTGCTTGGAACTCCTCCAAGAAATTGCCCCTCCATTTAAGGTAAAGACCCAGCTCGACTGAGAGCGGAAGTTATCCCTATCAGTCTGAAAACTGGCATCACTATACCCTAATACTCTCAAGTCATCACTGCCACCAAGGGTAAGGATTCAATCCTTAGTCCTCCGCAGGTACTTGAGAATGTTCTTTACCGCGGTCCAATGAGCCTTGCCAGGGTTCCCTTCATACCTGCTGACCATGCTCAAAGCAAAGGTCACATCAGGGAGGGTACAAGTCGTAGCATACATGATCAAGCCAACAGCGGAAGCATACGGTAATTGGCTCATCTCAGCTATCTCTGCCTGTGTACTCGGACTCTGAGTCTTACTCAGTTTGGCATTGCTTTGGATCGGTAAATCTCCTTTCTTGGAATTCTGCATGTTGAACCTTTTCAACACCTTATCCAAGTAGGTACTCTGACTAAGTCCAATTAGTCTTTTACTCCTTTCTCTTAATATCCTTATCCCTAGGATATAGGTAGCCTCCCCTAGGTCCTTCATAGCGAAGCACTTCCCAAGCCACGACTTAACCTCCTGCAAGGTTGGGATGTCATTTCCTATAAGTAGTATGTCATCCACATACAGTACCAAGAAGCTAACTATACTCCCACTAGCTCTGACATACACGCAAGTCTCATCTTCACTTCTTGAGAAGCCAAACTCTTTGACCTTCTCATCAAAACAAAGATTCCAGCTACGAGATGCTTGTTTTAATCCATAAATGGATTTCTCAAGCTTGCATACTCTATTAGGGTACTCTGCACTGACAAAACCCTCTGGCTGATTCATGTACACAACCTCAACCAACTTTCCATTAAGGAAAGCGATTTTGACATCCATTTTCCATATTTCATAATCATGAAATGCTGCAATGGCTAGCATAACCCTAATAGACTTAATCTTTGCTACCGGCGAGAAAGTTTCATCATACTCAATACCTTGAGTCTGAGTAAAACCCTTCGCAACCAGTCGAGCCTTATAAGTATGCACTTTTCCTTCCATGTCGGTCTTCTTCTTGAAGATCCATTTGCACCCGACTGTTTTACGGCCTGGTACATTGTCAACCAAGTTCCAAACTTGATTGTCATACATGGACTGTATCTTGCTGTCCATAGCCTCCTTCCATTTAGCAGACTTCGGGCCTTCCATGGCTTCCTTAACACTGCTAGGTTAATCCAAATTTACTAGTGTGCTATCGCTGATAAAAGTATCACCTTCCATAGTAATATGAAAACCATAATAAAACGAAGGTGTGTTCCTAACCCGTGTGGAACGCCTCGGAGGTACAGACTCGTCAGCTTGCTCAACAGGAGTTTCCTCCTCAGGTTGATTGCTAGTGTCTGAGGTTCCTTCACCAATTGCTTCTTGAATTTCTTCAAGATCAATTTGCCTCCCACTGTCTCCTTGGCTTATAAACTCCCTCTCACTGAAGACCCCTCTTCTTGCTACAAAGACCACATTCTCACTGGGTCTGTAGAAGAGGTAACCAAAAGATTTTTGTGGGTAGTCGATGAAAATACACCTTTCACTTCGGGGTTCGAGCTTATCATGAGTCTCACGCCTCACGAAAGCCTCGCAACCCCAAAACTTAATGTGGTCTAAATTTGGAACCTTCCCAGTCCACATCTCATGAGGTGTTTTGGTAACCTTCTTTGTAGGGACTAGATTAAGGATATGGGCAGCAGTCTCTAAGGCATACCCCCAAAAAGAGATTGGTAGAGAAGCTCGACTCATCATAAAGCAAACCATGTCTAACAAGGTTCGATTATGCCTCTCAGCTACAACATTTAGCTGTGGTGTCCTGGGAGGAGTCAATTGTGAGATAATCCCACACTCCTTAAGATAGTCAAGGAACTCGGTACTAAGATACTCACCACCTCGATCGGATCGAAGCATCTTAATGTTCCTACCCAATTGATTTTCTACTTCCTGTTTGAATTCCTTAAACCTTTCAAAGGTTTATGACTTATGTTTGATTAAGTAGACATACCCATATCTACTAAAATCATCAATAAAAGTCACATAATACCGATTAGCATCCCTTGTGGCGGTTTTGAATGGCCTACATACATCAGTATATATTAGGTCCAACAAACCCTCACCCCTTTCACAAGTTCCAGTGAAGGGTGATTTTTCCATCTTTCCAAGTAGACAAGATACAAAACTATCATCCGATTTAAGGTTGAATGACTCCAAGACTCCACTCTTTTGGAGTTGTCCTATGTGTTTCTTGTTTACATGTCTAAGACGACAATGCCACAATGATGCTTTATCTAGGCTAGTAGAAGAATCAATATACAACACATTATTTCCAAAGTTGTCTACAATCGACACAGTTTCATACACACCATCACAAGGTAATGCTTTAAAATAAAACACATTTTTAAAAGAAAGCATTAATACCAGCACATTCATTATCAAACAAAAAGGTAAAACCTTGTTTGTACAAAGCATGAAAAGAAATAATATACCTCGCCATTTCAGACAAGTACACACATTTATTCAAATCTAATTTTAACCCATTATTAAGCAACAAAGTATAAACTCCAATCTTGGAACCAGGTGAAGCCTTCCTATTCCCCATGATCAAGTTTATCTTCCCGTGCTCCACATCCTCACTTCTTCTTAGGCCCTACAAATCAAAACATATGTGAATACCACATCCTGTATCAAGCACCCAAGAGTTAGAATATGATAAGTAATTATACAATATTGTGTAAATACCTGCATGGGTGGGTTTCACTTTCCCATCCTTTAGATCCTGCAAGTACTTAGGGAAGTTTCGCTTCCAGTGCCCCTTGTCCAGGCAATAGTAGCAATTAGCATCCTTGGGAATGGCAGAAGGAGTGATAGAACCGCTATTGGTCTTCGATGAGGAGCCTTCAAGAGACTTTCCCTTCGTACCCTTCGAAGGGTGCTTCCTCTTTTTCCCTTTGCCTTGCCTGATAGCCAAAACAAGGGTAGATGTTGGAGTAGGAGTAGTAGAGGTAACAACCGCCTTGCCCTTAAGACCGATTTCAGCGGTCTTCAAGAGTCCTTGAAGCTTGCTGAGGGTAACCTCCTCCTTGTTCATATGATATGTCATACAAAAATGGTCATAACAAGAAGGTAAGGAGTGCAAAATGATGTCAATTGCCAACTCCTCAGGGAAGTTCACATTCAGCTTCAGCAAACGGTCCACATACCTTTGCATCTTTTGCATGTGGGCCGTGATGGATTCACCGTCCTTCATGCGGGTAGTTATTATGGAGGAGATTATTTCATACCGCTCCTGACGAGCACTCTGATGGTACCTTTCCATCAGGTCTTGGTGCATCTCAAAAGGGCAGAAGTCCTCATAGGACTTTTGGAGCTCGGCTGTCATCGTGGCCATCATGATGCATGCCACCTTAGTAGCATCTCTCTCATGTGTCCTGAATTCAATGATCTCCTCAGGAGTAGCAGTAGACTCATCAAGCTCTTTTAACTCCTTATCGAGGACATATTCCTTGTCCTCATAACGAGTAACCATCTTGATGTTCCTAATCCAATCCATGATGTTGGAACCATCAAAGATGACTCTCCCACAAAGATTCATGAGAGAGAAAGAACCAACTGGGTTAAAGCCCGAAGCATTAGTGTTGGAAGACATCTGAAAGAAGAAAGCAAGTTTAGATTATATATATATAGAATCCTTAATAAGACACCCAAATGTAATATTAAGGCTAGGATCCAATCACAATATATTATACTTAGAAGAGGGATGCCGTAATCTAAGTAATAATATATTTGAAAGGTAGGTGAATGACGATTCACCAATTTCCACCATGAAAACAAAATGAATTATTAGGTTTTAATTGGATTTGAAATTCCTAGATTCTTTTGAGATTCATTGAACTTTTCAATGACATGTTTCAATCTCGATTGTGCCCTTCAAGTTTTGTGACTGGGATGCCGAGGATCACAAAACAAGGTGTGAATAACCATGCTAATTCACTTGGTGCCCTTAATATTATCACCTAATCAATGTACCGTTTAACCACACACGCTCCAGTGATCTATGACAAACATTAAGTCACCCTTCGTGATCCTTACTAGTCCAAGTTAGTGTGCCGGTTAACCACACATGCTCCACCAACGACTTGGTAAGGTACAAAGTGTGAATTCCATGGACTAGCACCATGTTCACATTTTCCTAAAGTAACTAAGATTGGGAATTAAAAAAAATGTTTAATTACTTTATAATAATCATTATACTTTTAATGAGGATTTAAAGTCATTGTCCTACCCGTTCGGCTAACGACCCTCCACCGATCAAGGAAGCGGTGGGTGAGAGTGGACACCCATTAAGCTGCCATTTTATAGGCAACAACCTTATATCCCCCTTATAGACCGACTTCGTGAATGAGGCCTACTAACGGTAGAACGACTTATTCTTATACATATATATAATAACTAACCATTAATGTTATAAATAGTATAAGGGTTGAATTTTAACTATTAAAACTCTAAGGGTTGGAATTAAAGTTTATTAAAGTGTGTGAAACTTTACAAATTCCAAAACTTGAGGGCAAGTTTTGTAACTATCCAAAACTTTTCATTTCATAACTTATGAATTAAAGGTTCATAAAAATGAAGACTCTTCATTTTCATGTAACTTATGTGTTTAAATGTGTATTAAAGAAAAGTGACCTTTGGATATCCATAACCTGAGGATAAATTATGGACTCCATTAAAACACATAAATGATCAAGAATTAATTCTAAACAATTCAGCAAATAATTCCTATCATCTTCTAAATTCATAAGAACATGAACATGATCATCAAAATTTCAAGAATTACATGAACATATAAAAATCATGGAATTTTGATATATGCCATTGTAAATGGATTAGAACAACCATTACACGAACTAAAACAAGTTTTAAAACACCAAAACAGGTTAGGGTAATGTTTCTAGTC
Source organism: Lactuca serriola (assembly GCF_051521515.1). Lineage (NCBI taxonomy): Eukaryota > Viridiplantae > Streptophyta > Magnoliopsida > Asterales > Asteraceae > Lactuca > Lactuca serriola. The sequence continues at coordinate 8,531,450 of NC_136412.1, read as the reverse complement.
CATTTCCAGCAGCAAAAGTCGAAATTCTGCATTCTGATCATTCTACTCGCCGAGTGCACGAACCTACTCGGCGAGTAGGATGAATTTTGCCTTGAACTAGGCGAGTCCCCCCATGGACTCGGCGAGTCCATCAGCCAGACAGCAACAATTTCAACTTTTTTCACTATTTTGCATCAAGTATCAAACAAGCAAGCCTAGGCTCTGATACCACTGTTGGGTTTTGAGCAATCTAACACTTCCTAAGTGTGCATGCAACCCTAATAAACCTTGGATCTATGTTTGTCTAATACATGCAAAATAATAATTTTCCAAGGTTCATAACTTATCTAACTTGGCATGGGGAACTTTTAAACATAAAAGAGTTAGATGAGATTACATACCTTTTGATGAGATTGATTCCTTGGAGTTTGAGAGCCAAGCACCAATAGTGTGAATGCCTCAAATGGAAATCACAAATCACCACAAACACTTGGAAACCTTTAGAGAGTGTACACACACTTGTAATTTTCAGCCACACACAAGCACACACACTAGTGGCTATTTCATGCAACATAAGAATGCTTATATAGTGTACATGGTTAGGGTGAAACCCTAATAACCCATGACCTTTCCTTTTCCAAGGATCCATGGGTTAAAAGCTCCATGGATCATCCATGGACTTCCATATAAGCCTAGCCCATTAACAAATGAGTGTTAGCCCACACCATATAAAACCAATAGCCCATAATCTAATTAATCTTCCTTTTAATCTCTAAATTAATTCGTAATTAATTTAAGACTAAGACTAATTAAATAACATGACTTCATATTAATATATTATAACTTATAATATATTAATAAACATATGTGTATAACTCTCATAAAATTATCCATAAATAGTTCGGGTGAAGTGCAACCCAAATGGACCATGCCGGGTCGGGTCAAGTATATACCAAATAAGTTATGGACTTAGACACCTTATCCAACATAATTAACATTGCTAACTTGCAACATTTTCCATAACAATTATACTCCCACTAGCATTATAATTATTATCTTACTAGCATAACACTTATGCTCCCACTAGCTTTTACATGTACCCAAAAATCAACTGGACTTCTAGAAATCAATAGTTATTGACTTTCTTATCAAAGTTTAGATTTTTGATACGAGATGCTTCGATAAGACTTTATCTAGGCTTCTCAAAATCATACATCTTTCCCTAGATAGCTCACATGTGTGTCTAAACAATTTCAAAATTTACAACAATAAATCTGTAATGTTTATACCCTTTGCCATTTCTCGTAATTCAAATTATGAAAAGGGATGTCGTAATCATAATCAAATCTGAGAATGAAAATATCACAATTGCTATCTCCTTAAAATCTACTTGGTGAAAGCGTTTCCTCACCATCATTTTCATGAATCGGAGAGAAACCTTATGACACTTAGATTTTATGGTGTATGTGTTCATATCAATGTGAATTTGTCATAACCATAATCACAAGACAATGTTAGTGACAAATCCATACTCATACGGACTGAACTCGTTCAATCTTAATTTATTGCCACCTGGTAGCACAAGGGCATACCATTGCTTGTAAGTTGTTATGCAAAAAATTGAGAACTCATAGAACTCACATGCATAGTCAACTTTAACTGGAATGGGCACAGAAATAAGAATATGTCAACACGATAGGTTATAAACCTCAAGTCGTGTGCTAGTGATAAACAATAGATTTATTCTAGATCAGTTCTTGAAACTTGTCAAGATATTTAAGACTCCCACTGCCCCCTGGACATATAAGATTCTCTTTTTATGAATCATTCCTTGACAAATCAAATATTCAAGAGTTAGTGTGGATTCTTATCAAGAAAAACACTTCACACAATTTGGTCTTAGTTGGTCTTTGTTTTAACCAAAACATCACAACTTACCAATTTCAAATGTACAAGAGTAAAAAACATTTTACCCTACATCTGATAAGTGTTATAAACCTTTCTTAAGATTATGTCACTCAAGGTTATAATCTTGGACTATGACTCTAAGACTTGTTTTTGGAAAAAAGTATGACTCACATTATCTATTTAACCATTTCCACAATTCACGATTCCTCTTGTAAGGATGTGAATTTTCAAAACAATTTTTCATTTTTAACACATAACATATCTCCTAAAGTAATAACAAACTCAAGTGTATCAAATGTTATCTCAGTAAAACATATCCCAGAATCTCAAATACATAATACATAATACTCTATCAGTGTGTACAGATCATGCTGGCGCGTTCCCGCGATCCTCGCTAGTACCTGAAACACATATCACATAACACGGTAATCATAATTGCTTAGTGAGTTCCCCAAAATACCACATACCACACATAAGCCACTCGAGGCTATAACTCGGTATAACCCTCCGGTCAATGTTTCTCAGCGGGACCCTCCAGTCTCATAGCTCGTTGGACCCTCCGGTCCAGTCTAATATCACATAGCATACATAAATCACAAAGCACATAATCTCAAGCAAGCGCATAACATGTAAGACCCTCCGTTCTGCACATAGATACTACTCTAGGTAATGTACAGTGAGAAGACTCACCTCGTAAGATGTCTAGAAAACTCTCGTGCTCGAATCCCCGATCTAGCCTCCACAGTGATAACATCTCTAATCAACACACTCCTTACATCCTCCTCTCTAAGAATGAGTAGAAGACTATTCTACCCCTCCCCGACCTCTCTTAAATCAGTTTGACCAACCCTAAGGTCAACTGAAGTCAACTCAGTCAGCGGTCTAACTTTGAATAGAATCGTCGGGTGCACTCGGGTGGCTCGACGAGTCCATGCGTGTCCTCTGAATCCTCCTAAGGCCTTACTTGACTCGTTGAGTTAACCTTTCACTCGACGAGTTACCACTGATCATGAATTGTGGGGCAACCCAATTCGATTCAACGAGTCCTCTTATGGACTCGGAGAGTTTCCTCCATGGCAACACTCATTTGACCTTCTGAGGTCATATATGATTCTCTAACCTATAGATCGGACCTTCTAACACCCAAAAGTCACGTAAAGGTTCAATCTTTATGTCCATACACCACACATCAAGCTCTATTTGATGGAATAACTATGACAACCCGAAATTTCTATTCTGTACAAACCATATCATGTCAATAGTAGTCAGAACAATTGCAGTAAATTTTCAGACTTTTAGTATAAGTTTGAGTATTTCAGGATTTTACACTTAAAAGAGATATCAGGAGAGAGGGTGCACTATGGTTTTGTGCAAACTCAGTTATTTCAAAAACTCTATGATACTAGAATCCATTGCCTGAATAAAATATTTTCTGCCAAAAATCCCAGGAGTATATAGATGATTCTAAGCCAAAATAATTCATTTGTTACATTTACAACTAGAGAAAAGCCAATTTCTCTCTCTTTCTCGGATCTTCGGGTTTTCATCCCAAATCGTGAGTACCTCTCCCTAGTTGTATTATATGGCTTATTATGTGCTTATTAACCTATAATTCATAACAAAAGCTCATGATTTAAGAGTTCATGACCCAAGAAGTTCTTGTTGGATAATGTGTCTAAGTCCATAACTATTTCTAGTATGTGCTTGACCCGACCCGACATGGTCTATTTGGGTTGCATGGCACCTTGCAATTGGATAGACTAAATGAGAGAAATAAAACTTGTTATTATTAATATATTATAAGTTCTAATATATTAATAATATTATTTAATTAGTTTGATCAAGAATTAATTTTAGAATTAATTAAGTGATCAAAAGATAACTAATTAAATATATGGGTTGATTATGAAAATCATCCATAACATATATAGTGGGCTAAGAGGCTCCATGGATAATCAAGTTGGGTTAAACCCATTGGATGCTCGATGGAGGCTCCATGGGAGTTACAAACCCATGGGTCATGGAAATGAAGAGTCATGACACATTAGGCTTTACATGGTGTAACCCTAGATGTGTCAACACTATATAAAGCTCATGTATTCTCCCAAAATCGGACTACTAGTGAAAAAAGAGGGCTTGGCCGATTTTAGTGTGTTATACTTTCTCTCCAAGTTTACTCCATAACATTTGGTGTTGTCTGCAGCATTTGAGGCATCACACTTGGGGTGCTAGGCTCACAAGGTTTCAAGGAACATTTACAACAACAAGGTTTGTAGTTCTATCTATTATTTAAGTTAAAATTGTTCCCCATGTATGCTAGATAGGATGATAGCCTTGGAAGTCAACTTTGCATGATAATTAGACAAACATAGATCCAAGGTTATTAGGGTTGCATGTACACTTAGGAAGTGTTAGAATGCTCAAAACCCATCAGTGGTATCAGAGCCTAGGCTTGTTTGTTTGTTATTTGTGCTAAAAAGTTGAAAAAAGTCGAAAAACTTGCTGTCTGCCTGATGAGCTTGCCGATTCCATGGGGGGACTTGCTGAGTTCATGTGTATCTTCAACCTACTTGCCGAGTAGGTTCATGCACTCGGCGAGTAGGAGCGATAGAGTGCAGATTTTCGACCTTTGCTGCTGGAAATGGACTAAAAACATTACCCTAAACTGTTTTCGTGTTATTAAACTTGTTTTAGATGGTGTAATGTTTGTTCTAATCCATTTACAATGGCAAATATCAATTTTTCATGATTATATGTGTTCATATGGTCTTGAAACTTTGATATGAATATTCATGTACTTGATTTTATGAATTTAGATGATCATAGGAATTACTTGTAACCTACTTGGTAGTTTAATACTTGATCATAATGTGTTTTAATGGAGTCCATAACTTGTCCTCAAGTTATGGAAAAACCAAGAGTCACACTTGAATTAAAACCATTAAAAGAACACAAGAGTTAGAAAAATGAAGAGTCTTCATTTTTATTACTCTATTTAACTCATAAGTTACAAGAAATGAAAATTTTTGAAAGTTTACAAAACTTGACCTCAAGTTTTGGAACAAGTAAAGTCTTGATTAAAACTTTAGTTCCAACCCTTAGATTTTTAAAAGTTCAAATTATACCCTTATACTTATAATATTATAAAGCTATTAATAATATATATATATGTATAAGATCAAAGTCGTCTTACCGCTAGTACACCTCATTCACGAAGACGGTCTATAAGGTGGGTATAAGGTTGTTGCCTATAAAATGGCAACTTAATGGGTGTCCACTCTCACCCACCGCTTGCTTGAGTGGTGGAAGGTCGTTAGCCGAATGGGTAAGACAAGGACTTATAAATTCTCATTAAAGTATAATGATTATTATTAAGTAACTAAATGTTTTATAAAATTCCCAATCCTATTTACTTTAGGAAAATGTGAATAAGGTGCTAATCCATGAAATTACACTTTGCACCTTGTCTAAGTTGTTGGTGGAGTGTGTGTGGTTTACCGGCACACTAACTTGTACTTAACAAGGAAGGCAAAAGGTGACTTAAGTTTTTCATGAGGTCGGAAGGAGCGCGTGTGGTTTACCGGCACTACGATTAAGTGAAAAACATTAAGGGTACCAAGTAATTTGCATGGTTACTTCACACCTTGTTTTGTGATCCTCGGTATCCCAATCACAAAACATGAAGGGCACACTCGAGATTGAAACATGCCATTGAAAAGTTCAATGAATCTCAAAAAATCTAGGAATTTCTAAAAAGCCAAATAAAACCAAATAATTTATATTTCGTTTTCATGGTGGAAATTGGTGAATCGTCATTCACCTACCTTTCCAATATGTTATAACTTGGATTACGATATCCCTCTTCTAGGTTATAATATATTGTGATTGGATCCTAGCCTTAATTCTACATTTGGGTGTTTTATTAAGGACTATCCCAATATCTAAACTAAAGCTTTTCCTTCTTTTCAAATATCTTCCAACAATGCTACTCCTAGCTCAAACCCTAAAGGCTCCTTCTCTCTCATGAACCTTTGTGGGAGAGTCATCTTTGATGGATCTAACTTTACTGATTGGATCAGAAACATCAGGATGGTCACTCGTTACGAGAACAAGGAATATGTTCTTGACAAGGAGCTCAAGGTGCCTGAGCCAACTACTACTCCTGAGGAGTTTGCTGAATATGAGGCACATGAAAGAGATGCTACCAAAGTGGCATGTATCATGATGGCCACCATGACAGCCGAGCTCCAAAAGTCCTATGAGGACTACTATCCTTTTGAGATGCACCAGGATTTGATGGACCGCTACTATCAAAGTGCTCGTCAAGATCGATATGAAATCCTCTCCTCTATGATCACAAACCAAATGAAAGATGGCGAACCCATCACAAGCCACATGCAGAAAATGAAAAGGTATGTGGATCGATTGATGAAGTTGAATGTGAACTTCCCTGAGGAATTAGCAATAGATATTATTTTGCACTCCTTAGCTTTGTGTTATGATCAATTCCGCATGACATACCACATGAATAAGGAGGAAGTTACACTTAGAAAACTTCAGGGACTCCTAAAGACCGCAGAATCAGGTCTTAAAGGAAATTCGGTTGTGACCACTCCTGCTACTACTCCAAACTCAGCATCTGTCCTGGAAATCGGGAAAGGTAGAGGGAAGAAGAGAAAGAACCCTTCGAAGGGTACCAAGGGTAAGACCAAAGAAGCTGAATGCTTCTACTTCCACGAAAAGGAACATTGGAAGCGTAACTGCCCAAAGTACCAGCAAGATTTAAAGGATGGGAAAGTTAAACCCAACCATGCAAGTATTTACATTATCTAATCTAATAATTCACTCTATTCTAACTCTTGGGTCCTTGATACCGGTTGCGGTATTCATAATTGTTCTGAAATACAGGGACTAAGAAGAAGTGAGAATGTGGAGCATGGAAAGATAAACTTAATCATGGGGAATAGGAAAGTTTCACCTGTCACCAAGATTGGTGTTTATACTTTGTTGATTAGTAGTGGATTTACTTTAGATTTTAATAAATGTTGTTACTCGCCAGAAATGGCAAGAAATGTTATTTCTCTTCATGCTTTGTATAAACAAGGTTTTACCTTTTCTTTTGATAATGAAACTGGTGGAATAAATGCTTTCTTTAATAATGTGTTTTATTTTAAAGCATTACCTTGTGACGGTGTGTATGAAGCTGTGTTTGTTGTAGATAACTTAGGAAATAATGTATTGTGTATTGATTCTTCTAATAACTTGGATAAAGCATCATTATGGCATTGTCGTCTTGGGTATATAAGCAAGAAACACATAGGCCAACTCCAAAAGGATGGAGTTTTGGAGTCATTTGACCTAAAGTCAGATGATAGTTGCGAATCATGCTTGCTTGGAAAAATGACAAAGTCACCCTTCACTGGTTCGTGTGAGAGGGGTGAAGGTTTGTTGGATCTTGTACACACGGATGTGTGTGGACCCTTCAACATGCCACAAGGGATGCTAATCGTTATTACGTGACTTTTACGGATGATTATAGTAGATAAGGATATGTCTAGTTAATCAAGAATAAGTCAGAGACTTTCGAAAAGTTTAAGGAATTTAAACTGGAAGTCGAGAATCAATTGGGCAGGAACATTAAGATGCTCTGATCCGATCGAGGTGGTGAGTTTCATAGTTCAGAGTTCCTCGACTATCTTAGGGAATGTGGGATTGTCTCACAATTGACACCTCCCAGGACACCACAGTTGAATGGTGTAGCTGACAGGCGTAATCGAACCTTGTTGGACATGGTTTGTTCCATGATGAGTCGAGCTACGCTACCAATCTCATTTTGGGGGTATGCCTTAGAGACTGCCACCCATATCCTTAATCTGGTCCCTACAAAGAAGGTTGCCAAAACACCTCACGAGATGTGGACTGGAAAAGTTCCTAGTCTAGCCCACATCAAAGTTTGGGGTTGTGAGGCTTTCGTGAGACGTGAGACTCATGACAAGCTCGAACCTCGAAGTGAGAAGTGTATTTTCATCGGCTACCCACAAAAATCCTTTGGTTACCTCTTCTACAGACCTAGTGAGAATGTGGTCTTTGTAGCAAGGAGGGCTTTCTTTCGAGAGAGAGAGAGAGAGAGTTCATAAGCCAAGGAGACAGTGGGAGGCTAATTGACCTTGAAGAACTTCAAGAGTCAAGTGGTGAAGGAACCTCAAACCCTAGTAGTCAACTTGAGGAGGAACCTCCTGTGGATCCAATTATACCTCCAGTTGTACCTCTGAGGCGTTCCACTAGGGTTAGGAATGTACCTGAGCATTACTATGGTTTCCATATTAGTGCAGAAGGTGAGACACTTATTTGTGATGAGATACTAGTAGGTCTGGATGAACCTAACAGCTATGCAGAAGTCATGGCAGGCCCATAGTCTGCTAAGTGGAAAGAGGCAATGGATAGCGAGATACAATCCATGTATGACAATCAGGTCTAGGACTTTGTTGAGAATGTACCAGGTCGTAAGACCGTAGGGTGCAAATGGATCTTCAAGAAGAAGACCGACATGGATGGTAATGTACACACTTATAAGGCACGACTGGTTGCAAAGGGCTTTTCTCAAACTCCAGGAGTTGATTATGATGAGAAGTTTTCACGAGTAGCCAAGATTAAGTCTATTAGGGTATTGCTAGCCATAGCTGCATTTCATGACTATGAAATATGGCAAATGGATGTCAAAACCGCTTTCTTTAACGGAAAGTTGGCTGAGGATGTTTACATGAATCAGCCAGAGGGTTTTGTCAGGACTGAGTACCCTAATAGAGTGTGTAAGCTTGAGAAATCCATCTATGGATTAAAGCAAGCACCTCGCAGATGGAATCTTTTCTTTGATGAGAAAGTCAAGGAATTTGGCTTTTCGAGGAGTGAAGATGAATCTTGTGTATATGTTAAGGCTAGTGGGAGTATAGTTAGCTTTTTGGTACTGTATGTGGATGACATACTACTCATAGGTAATGACATCCCAACTCTGCAGGAAGTTAAGCCTTGGCTTGGGAAGTGTTTTGCTATGAAGGACCTAGGAGAAGCTGCCTATATTCTAAGGATAAGGATTTTGAGAAACCGGAGTAAAAGACTAATTGGACTTAGTCCAAGTACCTACTTGGACAAGGTGTTGAAGTGATTCAGCATGCAAGATTCCAAGAAAGGAGAGTTACCCATCCAGAGTAACACTAGACTGAGTAAGACTCAGAGCCCGAGTGCTGAGGATGAGATAGCAGAAATGAGTCGGATACTTTATGCTTCGGCAATAGGCTCGATCATATTCTCTATGACCTGTACTCGTCTTGATGTAGCCTTTGCTTTAATCATGGTTAGCAGGTATCAGTGGAATCTTGGTAAGGCTCACTGGACAGTGGTAAAGAACATTCTCAAGTACCTACGGAGGACTAAGGACTGGGTCCTTACCCTCGGTGGGAGTGATGACTTGAGAGTTGTAGGGTATAGTGATGCTAGCTTCCAGACTGATAGGGATAATTTTCGCTCTCAGTCGAGCTGGGTCTTTACCTTAAACGGAGGAGCAATCTCTTGGAAAAGTTCCAAGCAGGAGACAGTGGCTGATTCAACTTGCGAATCAGAGTATATAGCGGCAAGCGAAGTGGCAAAAGAGGCTATGTGGCTAAAGAACTTCATTGGACACCTTGGAGTTGTACCAGCTATATCGAAGCCTATAGATATTTTCTGTGACAGTGAAAGTGCAGTTGTCTTAGGAAAGGAACCAAGGGATCATGGGAGATCCAGACACATTGATAGAAAATATCATTCCATCAGACATCGTATAGAAGAAGGACTTCTCGTGGCAAAGAAGGTATCATCGGATGAGAACCCGGCAGATCCCCTCACGAAGGGACTGGGTAGGGTTAAGCATCTCCAGCATGCTAGGAGCATAGGGCTGAAGGATGATATTAGTTTTAGTGGTTAGATAACTTTGAAATTTGTAAAATGTAATTGACATTTGATGATGAATAAAAGTTGTGTTTATTTATGAGTAAAGTGTTACTATCTTTTGTCAATCGTTACCTATTATTTCTTTTGCATGTTTTGACTTCCAGAATATTTATGTTGTTTTACATATTATTCAAATTATCCACAGTCAGTCATATGTTGGAAGTAGATATGAAGTAAGACTGTCATGAGTTGGTTGTAGAGGTCTAAGATGTTGGACATGGCCTCAACACTCATGAATGCTCATAAGTTCTGAGTATTGGATTCAACCCACGCTCGCTGGTATCACTTCATGGAATTTATCTCGAGTGATCGCGAGATGGTAATATCATATAAGTCTTCAAACCTAGAGATATGACTTGTTAACTATGAGTTAGTTATACATTGAACGTGCGAAACCACATTGGTAACTCGATGTTATAAAATGTGTGTTTGTGTGTAATTTAACAAGTAGTAGAACAAGCATATGAGTCGAAGTTTATCTATTCCTTCTTGGATTAGAAGCTGATATCTGGGCCCCTCGATGATTTTGTTTTGACCCACGTACCGGGCCCGGTCAGAACTAAGTTGATGTGTTCAATTAAGTTCTTTGTCAAACAAATCAGAAATCGAGAAACAAACTGCTGGGCAATAAGCAAGACTATGTTCCATGTATTTGTCCGACTGATATCTAGAACAGAGAATTATATGATCCCTTATCTGAAATGGCGTACCATCATCTTCTCAGTTCCGAGAAACCATAAAAGTGCTACGATTGCCGATCGGTTCCAGAAGTCATACTTGCAGTTATAGTTATTAGACTTATCCAAGTAGGAGACTGTTGGATAAGGTGGCTAAGTCCATAACTATTTCTGGTATGTACTTGACCCGACCCGGCATGGTCCATTTGGGTTGCATGGCACCTTGCAATTGGATAGACTAAATGAGAGAAATAACACTTATGGTTATTAATATATTATAAGTTCTAATATATTAATAATATTATTTAATTAGTTTGATCAACAATTAATTTTAGAATTAATTAAGTGATCAAAAGATAACTAATTAAATATATGGGTTGATTATGTAAATCATCCATAACTTATATAGTGGGCTAAGAGGCTCCATGAATAATCAAGTTTGGTTAAACCCATTGGATGCTCCATGGAGGCTCCATGGGAGTTACAAACCCATGGGTCATGAAAATGAAGAGTCATGACACATTAGGGTTTACATGGTGTAAGCCTAGATGTGTCAACACTATATAAAGCTCATGTATTCTCCCAAAATCGGACTACCAGTGAAACAAGAGGGATTGGCCGATTTTAGTGTGTTATACTTTCTCTCCAAGTTTACTCCATAAAATTTGGTGTTGTGTGAAGTATTTGAGGCATCACACATGGGGTGCTAGGCTCAGAAGGTTTCGAGGAACATTTACAACAACAAGGTATGTAGTTCTATCTATTATTTAAGTTAAAATTGTTCTCCATGTATTCTAGATAGGATCATAGCCTTGGAAATCAACTTTTCATGATAATTAGACAAACATAGATCCAAGGTTATTAGGGTTGCATGTACACTTAGGATGTGTTAGAATGCTCAAACCCCATCAGTTCTTGGACCATGAACCCTTCTTTAAGGGGGCAAAATGATGCCTAGTTCGTTACTTATGAAATGAAACTATGCTAGGCTTGTATGTTAGTGTTTATAGGACTAGAAATCACCCATGAACACCAAGAGTAAGGTGTTCACGGCCCAAGAAGTTCTTGGACCGTGAACTCCAAATCAAGGGCCAAAAGGTGCCTTAATCACTCCTAAAGCCTTGGACAATTGCCTTGATTTACTCCTAGTTAATTTAGGGGCTTTAAACCATCAAAAACCCATCCCAAAGAGAGATTACGGCCGTAATCTCTAATGGTTTTGGTTCTTGGGCCGTGAACATCCAAGAAAGGTACCAAAGTGTGCCTAAGGCCTTCATTAGCCTTAGATAAATGTCTAAAAACCTATCCTAGATGAGCATGGGACTTGAAGACACAAAAATACCATTTCCATATGGCTTTACGACAGTAAACCCAAAAGCAAATGGCCTTGGGGCCGTGAACTCCTCAAAGGAGTGTATTTATGCCCTAAACCCTTCCAAGGATTAATCCATCAAGTAGAAATGCTTCTAGGGATCATGTAGAGCTTTAAAGCACAAGATAACCTAAATCTTAGGAGATTACGGCCGTAAACTCAAGGGTTTACGACCATAAACTCCTTGTGTGTTAGTTCTTGGGGTGTAAACTCAAGAATGGGGTCCTTTGGAACCCTTTAACCACTAGCCTTGTCCTACAACAACTTAGATGAAGTTCTTAAGGCTTATACCACTTATATAAAGTGTTTATTATGTTCTAGGATGTCTTAACATTTTCAATTTGTAGTTTAAGACTAATTGGATCCATATATGTGGTATTATATGTTAACTAGGATTATAAAGTGTGTTCAAGACTTCACTTGACACCTAGCGATCCTACATCTTCAGTTCATCCGTAGCACTCACTACAGGTGAGTTCATACCCCTTAATCAATGATTTAAATGTTTTTAAATGCTTTATGGGGGGGGGGGAATACAAGTTAAATACTTATAGTTTTTACATCAATCACATGTGATTAATAACTACAAAACTAGTGGTTTTTCTTACTGTTCAAACTGTATTGCTTCAAACTGTTTTACAAACTCTTTTACTTATCAAATACTTGTACTTAAACTCTTTTATACTTATTATCAATTGCATGTCTATGTATGTATAGTTATATAAGCAATGTTTAAAAGGCTTAGGAAGGCCTGCCCGCCCTATTTCCTTTTTGTCGTTGATATGTGGTCTGGTGGGATATCGGGTACCCGTCTGAAGGTCATTTAAATATTAGTTATATATCATGCATACGTATATAGTCATAAAGGATCTTGAATTTCATTCGGTACCCTTGGGTAGCAAGGGTATACTTCCATGTTCATACGTACCAGCTACATCACTAGTAAGTTACCATAGGGGTAGCATAGGAGGATACAAATACTATTACTAGCACAATGAAACATACAATGAGTCAGTTCATTCATGAGTCAGTTCGAGTAGTACTCACAGTACATTACTATACATGCTAGATAACGAGATAACATACATTACAGCTAGTACACATAGTACATTACTATACATGCTAGATAGAGAGAACATACATTACAGCTAGCACACGCAGAACATTTCAGTACATACATGCTAGACAGAGAAAGATTACACTTTCAATTAGCACATTCATTACCTATACATTCATGCAGTTATGTGAACCATTGAGCGGGTCATGGCACTTCCTGCCACGACCGCTCTTGTATCCTGAATCTCCTTAATTGGGGAGCGTATGAGTTTGCGTATAGATCTATATTGGATTGACTATCCTACACCTTGCTGCTCGCTACAGTGGGACTTGCAAGTCTACGGGTGCCAAATGTCATTTCTTACGGCGTCTTACATCGTCGTTTTACTAGAGTCGGTAGCAGGATACAAGTCGATCACATGTTACTTTGAACACCTTTTGTTTTAAGGTAGTTAGTACCACGGTAGTCACTTATTACAAATACTACGGTACGATAGTATTTTCCCATTACATTCACTTCGTGAATATTCACACGATGCACAGTAATGTAGTAACTATATTTTTGGTTAATGATAGTCAGAATTGGGAAAACACACACTCTAACAAGAGACACACGCACAGACACTAGATGCCTTGGTAGAAGGATAAAGTTAGTAGGAAACATAGGGTTTTCTAGGAGAGTTCAAACATTTAACAAAACACTGTACAAAACATCTTACGAAACATTTTACAAACGTGTTCATACAAACTCAGACATTAATATACTTATGAGCTCACCAGCATTAAGCTGATACTCGCTTTCAAAATAACTTGTATTCTCAGGTCACCACTAGATAGGTACAGGTGCTAGGCTTTTGAGAAGATGGTGTTCGTTCAAGACTCATCTTTTATTTTGATATGTATATTTTTGGTGTCTATAACTTTGACAGAACTCACATGTATGAAATTATATTATTAATGCAATGGATGATGTTGTTGCTTATTTACTACTATTCATTATTGTGATACTGTACATGACGTCCTCCGCCCCATAATGTTTTCACCATTCATGGTTTTGGGGTGTGACAATAACACTTAAAATGACAACCTAGATTCAAATATCCTTGCTTGAATAACTCATAACAACAACCTCCTCTAGTCCCTCTTGCTGGAACACTTCTCCTCTCTTGTAAAATCAAACCAAATAGATCAAGATAGCTCTTTCTCTCACTCTACACACTCAAGCTCGATAGGGTTCTCTCTTCTGGAAAGGTAGCCACAATACACTACCATAAGTGCCTTTAAATAGGGCTCAGGCCCAAAGATTTAGGGTTTCTACCAACAGCACGGACTCATCGAGTGGACTCACCGACTCGTCGAGTCCACTCATTAATCTGAGTCATCAGTCGCAACCTTACTCGACGAGTTTAGGCGTCAACTCGTCGAGTCCCTCTTCTTAACTCAAAAGTAAATACTTGAATTATCATAAGTTGAAATCCAGATGTTACACCACTTCTTAGACGTACAAGTGAACTAAGATATCCTTAGATGATCAATTGTGATATGGTTTTCCATAACCATTAAGATGATCATAAAACATGATACTAAAGTACTCTCCCATCTTTTAAAATTGGAGAAACTTTTATCTTTCTGCCTAATTTGATTATTCTCATTCGTTCAGCCATACATTGAACCTTTTCCAATGTTTCATAATTATACTTAAACTTGTAAGCATAAACATGTTTACTAAACTTTAGTAAATCATGACGAATAGTTTTATCGATCTTTATGGTGGACCTGACCCACACACACCCAATGTACCCGATCCCTAGTCCTTCACTTGACTCACATATACATATAAACAAGGAATCAGTCTTAATTTCCCATAGATGAAAATTCTCATTCATCATACACCTTGTATGATTCCAAGTTTCTATCTAATTGAAACTTGGGTGATGAGAATCTTTCCTTATTTGGCAAATTTTGAGATTACCATAAATAAAAGAATGAAATTCATATTTCTCACATAGAAACATACAAACATCAATTTCCCAAATTCCGTTTTAAGGAGATAAAATAAAACAAAATTTTATTTATTTATAAAATAAGTAAAAAACTTTTCCTTACAATGCAATTACAAATGAAAACTATGTTATTTCATATTTCCTAGCAATATATCATAACTTCTAAGCAGCAGCTCAAAAATCCGATCTTCGAACCATGCGATTGAAATCCATCTTCGAGACCAAATTCAACATACTCTTCCTTTAAGCTTCCTTCCTTTTGCATGATCTTACAAAACATCAAAATGCAACCTCGTCACATCATGTATTAAGAATCAACAATTAAGAACTTAATAGAGTTAGATAGTAGACTTACCTGAAGCAGAATCAAACTTTTCGATTCTACACTTTCTCAGATCTTTCAAGTAGTCAGGGCAGCTTTGCAACCAATGCCCCTTTTCTTGGAAATAGAAACATATAGACTCTTTGGCAATAGTACACGAGACAATCTCAGACTTAGCCTTTCTCTTTCCATTGAAAAGGGAAATCTTTTCTGGACTTCCATTGTTTCCATTGTCAATGTCCTTGGAAGTTAGGGGAGTATATCTTCCAATCAAATTAGCTTTTCCAATGTGCCAAATCATTGTTGATTCAGCAACAACAAGCAAATAGGTAAGATCAATAAGGGTCATGTCGTGGTCTGTCACATAGTAGTCCTTAATGAACTCACTATATGACTCAGGAAGTGATTGAAGAACCCAGTCAACAGCTAATTTCCTCGAGACAACGACATCGATGCTCTCAGCCTGTCAATCTGTGACTTCATCCCCAAGACGTGAGTACACACAGGCCTTCCATTTTGATGTTTCATTGCAAGTAGGGCTTGAGTGACCTTTAAAATTTCAAGTCTTTGAACTTGTGGGTTAGTTAGAATTATTGAAGGAGGTGGAGGAAGTGAAGTATGACTTCCACAATCCAACCGTGAGACATCATCTTTAAGAGGAAAGCTTGTTCCAAAGGATTTGGGAAGACCACAAATGTCTAAACTAGACATCTACAATGCGATAAATTCGAGTTAGTTTATTTAGTCCTTAATATAACACCCAACTGAAATATTAAGGCTATGACCCAACACAATATTATAAAATTTAGAAGAGGGTGTCCGTAATCCAAACTGCAAAATATTTGAAGGTAGGTAATTGACGATTTACCAATTTCCACAACGAAAAATGAAAAAGAATTCCATGTTTTAAGTGAATTAAAGCTCCTCGATCCTTTGAGATTCGTTGAACAATTCAATGGCATGTTTAAATCTCGAGTGTGCCCTTCTGTTGGATTAATGTCTAAATCCATAACTATAATTGGTAAGACTTGACCCGACCCGGCATGGTCCATTTGGGTTGCATACCATCATGCACTTGGATAGACTATAATGAGAGAAATAAGACACTTATGGTTATTAATATATTATAAGTTCTAGTATATTAATAATAAGAATGATAAGATTATTTAATTAGTATTGATCAAGAATTAATCTAGGATTAATTAAGTGATCAAAAGGAAACTAATTAAATATATGGGTTGATTGTATAAATCATCCATACTTGTATAGTGGGCTAATGCTCCATGGATAATCAAGTTGGGCTAAAACCCATAGGATGGTCCATGGATGCTCCATGGTGTATTTGTACCCATGGATCATGGAAATGAAAGGCCATGTCAATTAGGGTTTACATGGTGTAACCCTAACTATATAAGCATCTTATTCTTGACCAAATCAGCCACTAGTGTGAGAGTAAGAAAGGGCTAGCCGATTTCATGAGTTGTAGAATTCTCTCAAGTTATTCTAAGTGTTTTGGTGAATTGTGATTCCATTTGAGGCTTCCACACTATTAGGGCTAGGCACTCAAGCTTCATGAAGACTTTCTACATCAAAGAGGTATGTATTCTATCTTGTTACACTTATTGTTTTTGTATGCTAGATTAGGATTATACCTTGGATGTTCTTATTTGCATGTATAATAGAGAAAACATAGATCCGAGGTATTTCGGGTTGCATGTACACTTAGGATTGTTAGAATGCTCAAAACCCAACAGTGGTATCACAGCCCAGGTTTGTTTTCTATTATACTTGATGCAAATTGCTGAAAAATGCTGAAAAACTTGATTTTCTGGCTTTCTGGGCACTGTACTCGCCGAGTACATGAGTAAAATCATCCTACTCGCCGAGTAGGTTCATGCACTCGCCGAGTAGGAGCCCCAGACAACATATTTTCGAGGTTTTTGGCTAGAAATGGACTAGGAACATTACCCTAAGTTGTTTTTGAACTTATAAACTTGTTTTTGATGTGGTAATGTTCATGCTAATCCAAATTCAAAGAGATAATTGTCAATAGATTCATGTTTTGAATTAGTTTAGTGATTAGGGTAATTACATGAAAAAGTTTGATTTGAATTATCTTGTTCTTATGAGTTGCTTAGATTAATAGAAAAGTTAATTGATTATGTGTTTTCAATCCAAATTAATCTAAGAGTTGATTCTAAAATGTGTTTTTGTAACTTGTCCTCAAGTTATATGAAAAGTCACATTTAAGTTTCATAAAACTCATAAAAGTTGGCAATGGTTACAAAAGATGAAGAGTCTTGTCCTTAAGTTATGGAGGTTCAAGAGTCACTTCATTAAGTAATAAAATATGTAACCTTAATTAATTCCATAAGTTATAAAATAAAGAAAAGTTAATTCTTTTATTAGTTTAAAGTCTTCCATAACTTGTCCTCAAGTTATGGAACTTGAAGAGTTTTTGGATTAAAACTATTTTAAACACATAAGTTATGGAATTAATTAGTTTTGAATAGTTTCAAAACTTGCCCTCAAGTTTTGGAATTTGAAAAATTTTCACTTATGAATACTTTAATTTCAAGTTAGCCCTTAGAATTTTAAAAGTTAAAATTCAACCCTTATACTTTATAATATTATAAGTTAATAATATATATATATATATATATATATATATATATATATATATATATATATATATATATATATATATGTATGTATAAGAGCAAAGTCAGTCTTACCGCTAGTACGCCTCATTCACGAAGCCAGTCTATAAGGTGGGAATAAGGTTGTTGCCTATAAAATGACGACTTAATGGGTGTCCACTCTCACCCACCGCTTGCTTGACTGGTGGAGGGTCGTTAGCCGAACGGGTTTGACAAGACTATAATTCTCCCTTCATTAAAAGTATTAATGATAAATACTAAGTAACTAAACTCTTAATAATTCCCAATCTTAGTTACTTAGGAAAAATGTGAATTTGGTGTTAGCCCATGGAATTCACACTTTGTACCTTACCAAGTCGTTGGTGGAGCGTGTGTGGTTAACCGACACACTAACTTGGACTAGTAAGGATCACGAAGGGTGACTTAATGTTTGTCATAGATCAATGGAGCGTGTGTGGTTAACCGGCACATTGATTGGGTGATAATATTAAGGGTACCAAGTGAATTGGTATGGTTATTCACACCTTGTTTTGTGATCCTCGGCATCCCAGTCACAAAATTTGAGAGGGCACACTCGAGATTGAAACATGCCTTTGAACAGTTCAATGAATCTCAAAGATCTAGGAGTTTCAAAACCAATTAAAACCTAATAATACATTTCGTTTATCTTAGTGGAAATTGGTGAATCGTCATTCACCTACCTTCAAATATTTTATAGCTTGGATTACGGCATCCCTCTTCTAAGTTAAAAAATAGTTTGTTGGGTCCTAGCCTTAATATTTCATATTGGGTGTCATATTAAGGACTTTAAAATCAACTATCTTGAATATCTCCCAAAAGATGTCTGGTTTAGACATATATGATCTTCCCAAATCTCTTGAAACAAGCTTTCCTAAATGAAGATGATGTCCCTTGGAAATCATACTTGATTCACCTCCTCCAATTATTCTCCCGAACCCACAAGTTCTTGAAAAGTGTAAGGTCACTCAAGCCCTATTGGCAAGGCAAGGTCTAGGTGTGTTCACATCTTGGAGATGTAGTCACATATTGACAAGCCGGGAGAGTTGGGTGTCAAAGTCTTGAGAAAGTTGGTGGTTCAATCACTTTCTAAGTCACATAGTGAGTTCCTTTGGGACACCTATGAAACAGACTATGACAAGACCCTTAATGATCTTATCTACTTGTTAAGATCAACTTCCTGAAAACTTGATGGACATTGACAAAAGTGACACAGGATATCTAGTAAAGCTCTCTCTTCCCAGTGGAAAGGGATCGGCCATAGTCAACTCAGTTGACCAAATGGTAAAGAGAAAAGCTAAGTCTGTGATAGTCTCGTGTACCATTACGAAAGGGTCCATATGTTTATATTGCCAAAGGAAGGGGCATTGGTTGCGAATCTGCCAAATTTACCTAAGGATGTTAAAGTCAATAAGTTTGACTCTACTTCAGGTAAAGTCCACTATCTAACTCTGTTAAGTTTCTATTCTGAGACTCTTGATACATGATGTGACTGGGTCACATGGTGATGTTTTAAGAATCAAAGAAAAATGAAGAAACTTAAAGAAAGAATATGCTGAATCTGATCGCATAGATGGATTTCTATCGCATAGTTTGAAGATCAGATTCTTGAGCTACTTCTTAGGAGTTATGAGATATTGCTTAGGAATAGATAACAACAAGTTTTCATATGGATTGTAAGGATAAGTTTTTCCGCAAAGTTTTAAAATAAAAGAAAAATTTTTGACTTTATTTACTTTAAAATATCCTTACAATGAAATTTGAGGAAAAACTGTTGCTTATATGATTCCATTAATAACAAGAGTGGAAATATGAAATTGATTCTTTCATTTGTGGTAATGTCTAAATTTACCAAATAAGGAAAGATTCTCATCACCCAAGTTTCAATTGGACCGAAACACGGAATCATGCAAGTTGTATAGCATGATGAATGAGAACTTTCAAGTATTGGAAAAATTAAGACTAATTACTTATTCACATGGATGTGTGAGTCAAGTAATGGACTAAGGGATCGAGTACATAGTCTTGTGCACTGGTGAAGTCCACAACAAAAGATTGATAAGACTATTCGTCATAGTTTACTAAAGCTCAGAAAATATGATTATACTTACAAGCTTAAGTGTAACTCTAAGACATTAGAAAAGGTTCCAATGTATGGCAGGGCGAATAAAAAGAATCAAATTAGGCAGAAGGATAAAAGTTTCTCAAATCTGAAAAGATGGGAGAGTACTTTAGTATCAGTTTTGTGATCATCTTAATGATTAAGAAACCATATCAAAATTAGTTCTCTAAGGAAAATCTTAGTGCATTCTTATGACTAAGAAGAGGAACTTGAATTGTTGAAATGGTTAAATCAAGAAGATGAGTCATACTTCATTCCAAAACAATTTTTAGAGTCATACTCCAAGATTGTAACTTGAGTGACATGTCTTAAAGAAGGTTTAAAACACTTGTCAAATGTAAGAGTAAAAGTTTTCTACTCTTGTACATTTGAAATTGGTAAGTTGTGATGTTTTGGATAAAACAAAGACCAACTAAGGCCAATTGTGTGAAGTGTTTTTCCTTATTAGAATCTTCACTATCTCTTGGATGTTTGGCAAGGAAGTCTTATAGGTCAAGAGGACAGTGGGAGTCTTATAGGTCTTGAAAGTCTCAAGAACTAATCAAGAATAGAACCTGAAGTTCTTCACTAGCACACGACTTGCGGTTTATAACCTATCGTGTTGACATATTCTGTGCCCATTCCAGTTAAAGTTGGCTTTGCATATGAGTTCTTAGAGTTCTCAATGTGTTGCACAACAACTTGGAAGCAATGGCAGGCCCTTGAGCTGCTAGGTGGCAAGAAATTAAGATTGAGTTCAATCCATATGAGTGTGGATTTGTCATTATCCTTGTCTTGTGTCTATGGTTTTGACAATTCACATGGATAAGAACACATACACCATTAAATCTAAGTGTCATAAGGTTTCGCTCCGATTCATGAAAATGATGGTGAGGGAACACTTTCACTAAGTAGATTTTAGCTAGATAGCAACTGTGATATTTGCATTCTCAAAGTCGTTAGTGGAGCGTGCGTGGTTTACCGGCACACTAACCTGGACTTATGAGAAGTGGCAAAAAGGTCTAACCATTATGATTACGACATACCTCTTCATAATTGTTTAGACACACAAGTGTGCTATCTAAGGGAAGGTGTATGATTTTGATAAAGTTTTATCAAAACAATCTAGTATCAGAAATATGAACTTTGGTAAGGAAGTCAGTTGATTTCTGAGTACATGTCAAAGCTAGTGGGAGCATAAGTGTTATGCTAATAATCATCATGTTAGTGGGAGCATGATAATTATGAGAAGTATTGCAAGTTAGCAATGTTAATTATAGAAAACAAAAGGTTTCAATTAGGAAAAGTTGTTTTGCTATAATTAAGGGAGAGGAAATTATACTTCATCTCAAATCTATAAGCTTAGATCGTGAGGTTTTAATCATTTAGTCAAGGATATATATATATATATATATATATATATATATATGAATTTCATGTTGGAATGACTCAACATAAGGAAATTCTGTATATGGGTCCATTATTTGCGTTCTAAAATTCGATTATGATTACGGCATCCGTTTTCATAATCTGAATTATGATAACTTGGCAAATAGAAATGGAAATGTTATAGCAAAAGACTGGTTTAGTCTTTATGTGAGACATCATGAATCGATTCCCATATGCTTCGGATATAGGATCGATTACATGTGTTATATTCATCCTTTCTAAAATTTTCCAAATGCCTAGGGCATTGAGAAGGGAAAAGGTTTAGAACTGGATATGAGTAAAAGGATTAAACAATTGTCGAGGACAATCTAAGGTTTACCAAAGATTGGATGCTCAAGGACAGTTGGAAGTATAGTGATAATTCTGGAAGGACCATATTGATATAATCTGGAAGGAGGCAACTCTTGTTCAGAAGTGATAGTCAAAATGGAATCTGGAAAGGTTTCAAAGTTAGAAATTTTTCAATCTGTTTAAGATTAAGGAAACTTAATGCAAGAAAGATGTTTCCCAAGGAGTTGATCTCCTTTGGAATACTCTGTAATGACTGTTGTCAAGTTTTTCTGACTTTGTGCATAATCATTACAAGAGGATCAATGCATATAAGTTTAGAATCTAACAGATTTCAGTAAATGGCATGAATTTGGAATTCTTGCATTTGCAGTAAGGATTTGGGAGTATGAAAAGAGAATCATTGAAGTTATGTTAAATTGATCTAGTTCACAAAGTAAAGATCATAGACAAACATAGTATACATACTTGGTGTGTGGCATGACTAGTGTTTTGAAAAAAAACATAGTGTACATGCTTGGAGCATGGGACAACTATTGTTTTAAATTCAAGAATAAAGTTGATAATTGAAACAGTATACAATGAATAATGTGTAATCATATGGTGATAAATAAAAGGTGTTTTATTTATGTTCATAGGTTTTGATACCATATTGGATTCAATTATTATTGTGTTTCACTTTGCATGTTTTGACTTCCCGAATAAACTAGGTTATTCTTCCGGAATGACTAAGTTATTCAAACCATCCACAGTCGGTCATATGTTGGAAGTAGATATGAATTAAGATTGTCATGGGTTGGCTTGTAGAGGTCTAAGGTGTTGGACAAAGGGCTACAACACTCATGAGTGCTCATAAGTTCTGAGTATTGGATTCAACCCGCGCTCATTGGAATCACTTCATGGATTTTATCACGAGTGATCATGAGACGATAATATCTTATATTCTTCAAACCTAGAGATATGAGTTGTTACTATGAATTGATAGTACATTGATTGCACGAAAACGCATTTGGTAACTCGGTGCTATAAAACGTGCCTTTGTGTATGATTCAACAAGTAGTAGAACAAGCCATATGAGTCGAAGTTTATCCATTCCTTTTACCTTCGGGATAAAAGCGATATCTGTGGGCCCCTCGATGATTTGATGATGACAAATGGAAGTGCTCGGCCGGGCCAGGACTGATTTGATTTGTTCAATTAGTTAGTCGTCATAAATCAGAAATCGGGAAACAACAAATGGACAGAGAGAATGATTATAATCCATGTCTCAGTCCATATGATATGTAGAATGGAGGAATATATGATCCCTTATCTAATGGACAAGTCATTGACAAAGGTCAGAGTTCATCTACAAGGTCAGAGTTCGACAGAAGCTTTTGAGAGCTACGATTGCCAGTTGGTTCCTGAAGTCATACGCAATAATAGTTTTAGACTTATCCAAGTGGGAGACTGTTGGATTAATGTCTAAGTCCATAACTATAATTGGTAAGACTTGACCCGACCCGGCATGGTCCATTTGGGTTGCATACCATCATGCACTTGGATAGACTATAATGAGAGAAATAAGACACTTATGGTTATTAATATATTATAAGTTCTAGTATATTAATAATAAGAATGATAAGATTATTTAATTAGTATTGATCAAGAATTAATCTAGGATTAATTAAGTGATCAAAAGGAAACTAATTAAATATATGGGTTGATTGTATAAATCATCCATACTTGTATAGTGGGCTAATGCTCCATGGATAATCAAGTTGGGCTAAAACCCATAGGATGGTCCATGGTGTATTTGTACCCATGGATCATGGAAATGAAAGGCCATGTCAATTAGGGTTTACATGGTGTAACCCTAACTATATAAGCATCTTATTCTTGACCAAATCGGCCACTAGTGTGAGAGTAAGAAAGGGCTAGCCGATTTCATGAGTTATAGAATTCTCTCAAGTTATTCTAAGTGTTTTGGTGAATTGTGATTCCATTTGAGGCTTCCACACTATTGGGGCTAGGCACTCAAGCTTCATGAAGACTTTCTACATCAAAGAGGTATGTATTCTATCTTGTTACACTTATTGTTTTTGTATGCTAGATTAGGATTATACCTTGGATGTTCTTATTTGCATGTATAATAGAGAAAACATAGATCCGAGGTATTTAGGGTTGCATGTACACTTAGGAGTGTTAGAATGCTCAAAACCTAACACCTTCAAGTTTGTGACTGGGATGTCGAGGATCACAAACAAGGTGTGAGTAATCATGCAAATTAGCTTGGTACACCCAATGTTACAACCACCTAATCAATGTGTCGGTGAACTAGACATGCTCCATTGATCTATGATTAACATCAAACTACCCTTTGCCATGCACTGTCAGTCCATATTAGTGTGTTGGTTAACAACACACGCTCCACTAACGACTTAACATGGTGCAAAGTGCAATTTCATGGGTTAGCACCATATTCACATTTTCCTAAAGTAACTAAGATTGGGAATTTATAAGTGTTTAGTTACTTTATATTTATCATCTATCCTACCCGTTCGGCTAACGACCCTCCACCGGTCAAGGAAGCAGTGGGTGAGAATGGACACCCATTAAACTGCCATTTTATAGGCAGTAACCTTATACCCCCTTATAGACCGGCTTCGTGAATGAGGCCTACTAACGATAAGACTGACTTTACACTTATACATATATATAAATATTAAACCAATAATATTATAATAGTATCATAATTGAATTTTAAACTTTTAAAATTCTAGGGTTTGGAACTAAATGTTTCAAAATATAGAATTTTACGTTTACAAATTCCAAAACTTGAGGGCAAGTTTTATAAATTTCAAAACTTTTTGGAATCCACAACTTATGAGTAGAGATGACAATGGGGGAAGGGAATACAGGGGACCCTAATCCCCATCCCCATCCCCGAATTCTTATAGCAATCCCCATCCCCATCCTCGTCCCCATCGAGGAATATAAATAAACCTCTATACCCACCCCCAATGGGGACTGGGGATCCCCAGCGGGGAATCGGGGATTTCTTTTACTCTTTTACTATGAAAATTTTTACATAAATAAAAACTCTAAATTTCAATTTTACCAACATAAGTTTAAAGAATGTACGAAAATAAAAAAATATTCATAGATTGCATAAAAAATATAAACTAATTTTCTACCAAATTTAAATAAATACTTGAAAAATAAAGTAAAATAAAATTATTATAGTGATACTTAAGGTAAAATAGATAAACCAGATAGAAAGAATTATACATTATATAAAAGAAAAAGAAAAATTATAATATCAACCAACTAATTGTTAATGAGTTATGTTACTTGGATTAAATTTTATGTATTGTAAATTGTAATGTAAATATATGTTTTGTATTACTTTTATATATTAACATATATTAAGGGCGGATCCAGGGTCGGGTTTAGGGGTATCCACATCCCTACTTTTTTATTCGGGGATTCCCCATCCCCGCTCAACTCGGGGATTCCCAGTCAAAACGGATGCGGGTTCGGGTTCCCCATTGGGTATGGGGTTTTTTGTCATCCCTACTTATGAGTTTAATAAAGATTTTATGAAAAGACTCTTGACATTCCATAACTTGAGGACAAGTTATGGATTTCATAAAAAAAACCATTTATGAGAAAAAGACTCTTCAAGTTCATGACCTATGACTTTAATGATTTCCTTCAAAGAAAACTTTTCATTTTCCATAACTTGAGGATAAGTTATGGAATTCATCAAAATCATTTAGATCAAAATTCTAACAATAAAATCAAGCAATTTGTCGATGATCTAATTTAAACTCATAACAACAAGACAATTCAAATCAAACATATTTCATATAATTAGCCTACCAATATAAACTAACACAAAAAATGAAATTTTGACAATTATCTTTTAAATTGGATAAGCATGATCATTACCACATCAAAAACAGGTTTATAAGTTCAAAAAGAGCTTAGGGTAATGATCCTAGTCCAATTCTAGCCAAAAACATCAGAAATCTTCATTTTGGAGCACCAAATCGTTGAGTGCAAGAGCTGACTCAGCGAGTTGGATGAGTTTGTGCTTAGACTCGGCGAGTCCATTATTGGACTCGGCGAGGAGAAAATAAATTTTTCAAGCTTAAACAACAAGTAGCATCAAGTATAATTGAAAACAAGCCTAGGCTCTGATACCACTGATGGGTTTTGAACATTCTAACACTCCTAAGGTGTGCATGCAACCCTAAATACCTTGGATCTATATTTTCTCTATTATACATGCAAACTTCAACTTTCCAAGGTATTACCCTAACTAGCATACAAAACTTTGATACTTGGTTACTAAAACAAGTTAGATGACATACCTTTTGCTGTAGTTGGAAGCCTTGGACCTTTAAAAAATTAGTGCCCCAAGTGTTGCACCTCAAATGGAATCACACAACACCACCAACAATGGAGGAACTTGAGAAGAGATCACTAGCATTTCATAAACTCGGCTTGCCCTCTTGTGTTTCCACTAGTCACTCCTTAGTGCCACTTAAGTGCCAATTTCATGAGCTAGAGGGTTTCTTATATAGTGTGGCAAACTAGGGTTACACCATGTAAACCCTAATGACTTTCCATATCCCTCATGCTCCATGGGTTAAAACCTCCATGGAGTATCCATGGGTTACCACATGGATTTAGCCCGACATAAAGAACTATGGATCACAAGCTCACTTTATAAGAATGAATGATTTACCAAATCAACCCCTTATATTTAGTTAGTCTCTTTTGATTACAACATTAATTCTAGATTAATTCTTGATCAATACTAATTACAAAATATGATTTCATATTAATATATTATTAGACCATAAATAACCTCTTCTCAATTATCCATCCTTTAGGTTCTTCCGGTGCCATGCAAACCAAATGGACCATGATACTCTCGGGTCAAGTAGATACCAATAATAGTTATGAGCTTAGACACCTAATCCAACATGATTAGCCATACTCGACAGAGTGGGAATAGCATGTATGCCTATCCTAGATGTGGGTTTCTTTTCGGGTAGTTTCTGATGATCCATTAAGATAAATATGGGTAGGTGTGGAAAGTAGTATAGGCTCGCATTACTGAAAGCATAGGAACCGTACGTGGAACAAGGATGTCATAGACCCTGAGGGTTAGTCTTGTCGTGTTGGTTATAGAAATATGAACTTTGCCCTTTCTGATATATATATATATATATATATATATATATATATATATATATATATATTGGTTTATTTTTAGTATGCTGATAACGAGAGGTTCTGGTTCTAAAGTTGGTGGCCAGGAAAGGTCGGTATGGACAGATGATGACATTCGCAAGTTTGATCACTAATGAGGTAGATGTTGCTGTCCGGAGTTCTATTCCGGAGTTGTTTAGGTCTATCAAGACCGCAATGACTAAGCTATTTGATGGTCAGTATGTTGCACTAACTGAGGCTGATGTTGTTGATGGGTTTTATGTAAAACAAATAAACTAGAAAACAATTCCTAAGTTCACATGCAACCTACTTTGGATCTATGTTTTAGCTATTGAACATACAACTTTGAATTGCAAAAAAAGAACTCTAGAGGAGGAGGCTATTTTCGAAAATAGTAAACTAGGGTTAGGAGTTACATACCTTTCAATTCTTATAGTAAACAGTTGATAATTCCCTTGATCTTGATCTTCTTAGAAGCTTAGCAGCACAAGTGTAGTGCCTCTAATGGAATCACACCCAAACTAGCAAGAAAGAAAATAGAAGAGAGAGGGGAGGGAGTATGCAATTCGGCCAAGGTTTCTTCCAAAGAAATTAGTGTCCTCAAATGTGAACCAGGAGGCTCCTTATATAGCTGAAGGATCTAGGGTTTAGGGGAAACCTTAGTTATCCTTTGCTTAGGTCTTAAGCAAAAACCCAAGGGCCTTATCTTGGACCCCTTGGACGAATTCTCTAGAGTTTCCCCTAGGGTTTTCGTCCACCTCCTTCCAAGGGGGTTCAGGATCCTTCCATTCAACTATCAGTTAATTGCAAACTAGTCCCTGCACTTTATAATTAATTCTTTTAACCCCAAAATTAATTCTAATTAATTTCTAGTTAAATATTAATTAAACATAATGATTTCTAATTAATATATTAATCTTTTAACATATTAATAAATTCATTTATATTAATTTATTAACCTTATAACAAATTAATATCTCTCCCTTCATAATTTCCTTGTCCGGTTGCTAGGTTTGAGGGCAACCCAAAAGGACTATGCTGCTATCAATTCAAGTACATACCAATTATAGTTATGGGCTTAGACACCTAATCCAACAGTCTCCCACTTGGATAAGTCTGTAACTATAATTGCTAGTATGCCTTCTAAATTTGACCAGCAAATTGTAGCTTCCAAAAAGCTGCTACCGAACTCTGACCCAGTCAGTTACGTGTCCTAAGATAAGAGATCATATTGTCCTTCGTTCTACAAGATATCCCTAGACAAAAGACATGGAATGTAATCAATCTCTTTGTTCAGAATCTATGTTTCCCGATTCCTAATTTGTGATAATGTAGGACTTCTATTTGAACACATCAATTTAGTCCTGGCTGGGCCTAGCACATAAGTCAACACTCAACACCAAATAATCGAGGGGCCCATAGAAATCGCTTTTCCGGTTACGGCAAAAGGAACAAATAAACGTTGACTTATATGCTTATATCTTTTACTCATCAAATTATACATGACAATATGTTTTATAACACCAAGTTACTGATGCGTTTTCGTATCACCAATGCATGACCAACTTGCAAATTACAACTCATATATCTTCGTTTCAAGATTATAAGATATTATCGTCTCAGTATTTCTCGTGATGAATTCCATGAAGTAATACTCTGAGCGAGGGTTTATCCAATACTCAAATCTCAGTTTCTGAGTACCCATGAACGTTGCAGCAAATCTATTGCCATGTCTATCCTTAGACAATCTACAATCCAGTTCATGACAGTCTTGATTCACTACTTACTTCCAAAAGTATGAGCGACTGTGGAGTTTTGAATAATCTTATTATTCGGGAAGTAAAACATGCAAAAAATGAAACATAATAATAAACAATTGACAAAAGGTAGAACCCAAACTTATAAATACTACTTTATTATTTAATCACCAAAAGTCAATTACATTTACTTTGTTACAAGTTTCAGAACAAAACTACTTTAACTACTAAAACTAATATCATCTTTCAGTCCTATGCTTTGAGCATGCTGAATATGCTTAGCCCTACTCAGACCCTTTGTGAGGGGATCTGCTGGGTAATTTTCAGATGACACCCTCTTCACTATAAGATGGACTTCTTCTACTCTATGTCTGATGAAATGGTACTTTCTGTCGATATGTCTGGTTTTACCATGATCTCTCGGTTCCTTTGTCAAGGCAACCGCTCCTTCGTAATCGCGGAACAATTCCATAGGCTCCTGGATGGTTGGAAAAACTCTAAGATCCCCGATGAAGTTCCTCAACCAAGCTGCTTCTTTCGACGCTTCACTTGCTGCTATGTACTGTGATTCACAAGTAGAATCAGCCACCGTATCTTTCTTGGAACTCTTCCAAGTAACTGCTCCTCCATTCAGTAAAAATACCTAGCCTGAATGAGAACAGAAGTTATCTTTATCCGTCTGAAAGCTAGCATCACTGTAACCATCTACTCTCAAAGTATCATTGCCACCAAGCACAAGGACCCAGTCCTTCGTCCTTCGCAAATACTTGAGTATATTCTTTACGGCTATCCAATGAGCTCTACCTGGGTTTCCCTGATAGCGACGGACCATGCTCAAAGCAAAGGCCACATCAGGGCGAGTACATGTCATAGCGTACATGATCGATCCAACAGCAGAAGCATAAGGTACACGACTCATGTTATCTATTTCCACATCTGTACTCGGGCATTGAGTCTTACTCAATTTGGTATTGCTCTGCTCTCCCTTCTTGGAATTTTCCATACTAAACCTCTTTAGTACCTTATCCAAGTATGTGATCTGACTAACTCCAATTAGTCTCTTCTTTCTATCTCTCAATATTCTAATCCCAAGAATATATGCGGCTTCTCCAAGGTCTTTCATGGCAAAACACTTTCCAAGCCAAGACTTAAATTCATTCAAGGTTGGAACGTCGTTACCAATGAGTAATATGTCATCGACATATAACACCAAAAAAGTTACTATACTCCCACTAGCCTTGATATACACACAAAACTCATCTTCACTTCTAGAGAAACCAAACTCTTTGACTTTCTCATGGAAGCAAAGATTCCAACTACGAGATGCTGTTTTCAATCTATAAATGGATTTCTCAAGCTTGCATACTCTATTGGGAAACTTTGCATCAACAAAACCCTCTTGCTGACTCATGTAAACATCCTCAGCCAACTTCCCGTTAAGGAAGGCAGTCTTGAAATCCATTTTCCAGATTTCATAGTCATGAAAGGCAGTTATGGCGAGCAATATCCTAATGGATTTAATCTTAGCTGCTGGCGAAAAAGTCTCATCATAGTCATGATGGGTTTTGTTCATAAGACATCCTATGTGCTCATACAAACCCTAAAGCTCGGATCTAGGTTTCTCTATTGTACATACTTTGAATCCAAGACTTTGAACCCTAATTCTAGCATATGGAAATCAGAATTCACATGTAAATAGGTTTGAGAACATACCTTGATTGTTATATAGCAATAACAATCCAATTCCTCCTTGAATTGACCTTGGAAAGCAGAGAGTCACAAGTGTCACTCCTCTGATGGCTTACAAACACCATAAGCAAGTGGAGAAAGTATATAGAGAGAGGAGGGAGGTTAGAATTCGTATTTGGGACCTCTTAGGAAGGGATACACGAATTCATGACCTTGGGGTTGTTTATATAGGTGTAGAGATAGGGTTTCAGTCATTATCCTTATCTAGTTGATTATCCATTAAGCAACCAATAAGATAATCCTTGAATCCTTATCATACTCGAATTCTAAGACTTTCCAACCTTAAATTCGTTCACCATACTTATAAGATAATTCTTACCTTATTTTGTAACTATCACATAATTACAAATCAGCCCCTATAGTTTAATTAATTACATTTGATCACAAAACTAATTCTTAATTAATTATTGACCAATATTAATTAACAAATATGATTTCTCCTTTAATATATTATCCTTATAACATATTAATAAATCGTATTATCCTCTCTCTCTATTTATTTCTCCAATCAAGTTGCTTTGGTGAAGGCAACCCAAAAGGACCATGCACCATCGGGTCAAGTACATACCAAAATAGTTATGGACTTAGACACTAATCCAACAAGTCAACCCCTGGGGTTTGAGTGAAATCTTTTGCAACCAGTCGAGCCTTGAATGTATGCACATTCCCATCCATGTCTGTCTTCTTCTTGAAGATCCATTTTCACCCAACTGTCTTACGACCTGGTGCACT
The DNA here is from genome assembly GCF_051521515.1 of Lactuca serriola. Lineage (NCBI taxonomy): Eukaryota > Viridiplantae > Streptophyta > Magnoliopsida > Asterales > Asteraceae > Lactuca > Lactuca serriola. The sequence continues at coordinate 8,500,167 of NC_136412.1, read as the reverse complement.
ATCAACCAATTACATACTTGGTTGTCATACATGGACTTAATCTCGCTGTCCATTGCCACTTTCCACTTGGAAGCCTCTGGGCCTACCATTGCTTCCTTATAAGTGACTGGTTCATCTAAGTTTACCAGTGTTCTGTCACTTATGAATGTGTCACCATCTGAAGTAATATGAAAACCATACAATTCAGGTGACACACTCACCCTAGTGAATCTTCGAAGAGGTAGTGATTTATCAACCAAGAATCTCTTCAAGGTCAATGGTACTCCCACTGTCCTCTTTGAATATGAGCTCTCTTTCTAGAAAGACTCCTCTTCGAGCTACAAACACCACCTTCTCACTAGGTCTGTAGAACAATATCCAAAAGAATGCTTTGGGTAACCAATGAAAACACATTTCTCACTTCTAGCTGCTATCTTGTTGTGAGTCTCTCGTCTTAAGAAAGCTTCACAACCCCAGACTTTAATATGTGCTAACGAGGGAACTTTCCCTGTCCACATTTCGTGAGGCATTTTGGCAACCTTCTTTGTAGGGACAAGGTTGAGGATGTGGGCAGCTGTCTCTAAGGCATACCCCCAGAAGTAAATAAGAAGTGAGGCACGACTCATCAGAGAACGAACCATGTCTAACAAGGTTCGATTACGCCTCTCAACTACACCATTTAACTGTGGTGTCCTAGGAGGAGTCAATTGTGAGACTATCCCACATTCTTTCAGATAGTCGTTGAACTCGATACTAAGATACTCCCCGCCTCTATCGGATCTAAGTATCTTTATCTTTTTGTCCAATTGATTTTCGACTTCATGTTTAAACTCTTTGAAGTTTTCAAAGGTTTCTGACTTATGTTTGATCAAGTAAATGTAACCATATCTGCTATAATCGTCAGTGAAAGTCACATAGAATCGATTAGCATCCCTTGTGGTTGATCTGAAGGGCCCACACACATTTGTGTGTATGAGATCCAACAGACCTTCACCTCTTTCACAAGACCCTATGAATGGTGATTTTGTCATCTTTCCCAAAAGACAAGACTCACACATATCATCTTCTTTTAGGTCAAATGATTCCAGCACTCCATCCTTTTGGAGTTGGGCTATGTGTTTCTTGTTAATGTGTCCAAGACGACAATGCCACAAGCATGCCTTGGCTACACTATTAGACAAGTCAATATTAAGTACACTATTTCCTAAGCTATCTACACAAGTTACTGTTTCATACACACCATCACAAGGTAAAGCTTCAAACACAAAAACACCATTCTTATAAACAGAAATTGAACCATTCAAATCATTAAAAGAATATTTAAAACCTTGTTTGAACAATGCATGAAATGAAATAATGTTTCTCGTCATCTCAGATGTATAGAAACAATTTATTAAACCTAATCTAACATCATTACTAAGCAAAAGTTGATAAACTCCGATCTTGGTAACTGGTGAAGACTTTCTGTTCCCCATGATCAAGTTTATTCTCCCATGCTCTATCTCCTCACTTTCCCTTAGCCCCTGCATATCAGAACAAATATGAAAACCACATCCTGTATCAAGGACCCATGAACGAGAAGATAATGAGTTATTCGCAGAAATAGTGTAAATACCTGCCGAGGATGGCTTCACTTTGCCATCCTTGATATCTTGCAGATATTGTGGGCAAGATCTCTTCCAATGCCCCTTTTGATTGCAGTAAAAGCAAACTGCCTCTTTTGGATCAGAAACATGGGGAGTGGAACCATTGGGCTTAGCCTTTGGGCCATTACTAGATGACACAGCTTGAGCCTTGCTCTTCCAGTTTTTCTTGGGAGGACCTTTCCTCTTCTTCCCCTTTCCATGTCCAATGGCCATGACAGGGGCACTTGCAGGTGTGGAAGGTATACTTTTACCCTTCATCCCTGCCTCAGCTGTCTGCAACAAGTTGTGCAATTGGGCCAATGTCTGCTCAGTGTTGTTCAAATGGTAAGTTAAGATAAACTGACCATAACAATCAGGAAATGAGTTCAAGACCATGTCAATGGCCAATTCCTCATTGAAGTGAATGTTGAGCTTGACCAAACGCTCTATGTAGCGATGCATTCTTTGCACATGAGATACAACCGATTCCCCCTCTTTCATCTTTCAAGCCATGAGTGACTTGACTATTTCAAACTTTTCTTGACGAGCTCGCTTATGGTACTTTTCAATCAGGTCCTTGTTCATCTCAAAAGGCTAGTAGTCCTCATCGTACCTCTGTAGTTCTAGGAACATGGTTGCGACCATGAAGCATGCCACTTTGGTAGCATCATCATAGTGCTTCTTGTAAGCAGCATACTCTTTGGGAGTGGCTTTGGACTCATCAAGTTCTTTGAGCTCCTTTTCAAAGACATACTCTTTGTCCTCGAATCTAAGCGCCATCCTGATGTTACGCATCCAATCGTTATAGTTTGAGCCATCCATAACGACTTTGGATCAGATGTTGTGTAAAGAGAAGTTGTGGCTGGAGGATGATGAAGCAGAAGTGTTTCCAGGAGTAGACATCTGAAAATAAAGATAGTTTTAGTTAGATTTCATGACACCTCAATATAATAACCCAAAGATATCATATCAAGGTAAGGACCCAAGTATGACGATTTACAACTTAGAAATTGGATGCCGAGATCCAAGTTCAAATCTCATAAAGGTAGGTGAATGACGACTCACCAATTTCACCATTAGACAAATAAACGAAGTGAAATTCCTAATTCTTTTGAGATACATTAAAACCTTTTTATGGCATGTTTTAATCTCGGATTATGCTCTACTATTTGTGACTGGGATACCGAGGATCACAAACTAGATGTGAATAACCATGCAAATGTGCTTGTTAACCTTATTGTCTTTATCATTAACTATTGATGTGCCGGTAAACCACACATGCTCCATCAAAATGATAATTATAAGATACCCATTACTACTCTTTATTAGTGCCTATTAGTGTGCCGATTATCCACACACGCTCCACCAACGACCAATAAAGCATAATGTGCAATTTCATGCATTAGCATACTTTTCACATTTTTCTGAAAGTAACTAGAGTTGAGATTTTGGAAAAGTAATGTTCTAGTACTTTCTTTAATAGCATTATACTTTTAATGAGAAGTAGTTATCCTATCAAATCCGTTCTGCTAACGACCCTCCACTAATCAAGGAAGCGGTGGGTAAGAGTGGACACCCATTCAACTACCATTTTATAGGCAGTTTCCTTATACCCCCCTTATAGAATAGCTTCGTGAATGAGGCATACTAGCGATTTGACTGACCATATTCTTATACATATATAATATTTAACTTTTAATTAATATATATATATATATATATATATATATATATATATATATATATATATATATATATAAGGAAGCGGTGGGTGAGAGTGGACACCCATTCAACTACCATTTTATAGGCAGTTTCCTTATACCCCCTTATAGACTAGCTTCGTGAATGAGGCATACTAGCGATTTGACTGACCATATTCTTATACATACATAATATTTAGCTTTTAATTAATATATATATATATATATATATATATATATATATATATATATATATATATATATATATATATAAGGTGTGTTTTAAAACATTTTAAAACTCCAAGGGTTTATATAAATTTCGAACATTAAACTTTTATATTTTAAATTTAAATAAACCAATTAACTAGATTTAATATTTATCTATTAATTAACTTTTAATTAATTTATTAAATCTTGTAAGGATTATCTAATTAAATTAATCAATTAATTTAATCCTAATCCTTATCCCACTAAATTTCGAAAATTAGGGTAAAGGATAATTATCCAATTAATATAATCAAGTAACAATTATCTAAAACAAGAAACCCTAAAATACCTAGCATATTTCGAAATTTACAAGGGAGGAGGCTAGGGTTTTCATAACCCTAACCCTAATTTCGATTAGGGTTCTTTGGAGGCTAGGGTTTTCGAAAACCCTTTGATCCACAACCCTAAAAATCGAAAAAATGGCCTTTAGGGTTTAATTGCTATAAACCCTAATTTGCAATTCAACAATTATAACAATTCAATTTAAAACAAACAATGGCTCTGATACCACTGATGGGTTTTAGGTAAAACAAATAAACTAGAAAACAATTCCTAAGTTAACATGCAACCTCCTTTGGATCTATGTTTTAGCTATTGAACATACAACTTTGAATTGCAAAACAAGAACCCTAGAGGAGGAGGCTATTTTTGAAAATAGTAAAATAGGGTTAGGAGTTACATACCTTTCAATTGTTATAGCAAACAATTGATAATTCCCTTGATCTTGATCTTGATCTTCTTGGAAGCATAGCACTACAAGTGTAATGCCTCTAATGGAATCACACCCAAACTAACAAGAAAGAAAATAGAAGAGAGGGGGGAGGGAGTATGCAATTTGGCTAGGGTTTCTTCCAAAGAAATCAGTGTCCTTAAATGTGAACCAGGAGGCTCCTTATATAGTTGAAGGATCTAGGGTTTAGGGGAAACCCTAGTTATCCTTTGCTTAGGGCCTAAGCAAAACTCAATGGCCTTATCTTGGACCCCTTGGACGAATTCTCTATGGTTTCCCCTAGGGTTTTCGTCCACTTCCTTCCAAGGGGGTTCTGGATCCTTCCATTCAACTATCAGTTAATTGCAAACTAGTCCTTGCACTTTATAATTAATTCTTTTAACCCCAAAATTAATTCTAATTAATTTCTGGTTAAATATTAATTAAACATAATGATTTGTAATTAATATATTAATCTTTTAACATATTAATAAATTCATTTATATTAATTTATTAACCTTATAATAAATTAATATCTCTCCTTTCATAATTTCCATGTCCGGTTGCTAGGTTTGAGGGCAACCCAAAAGGACTGTGTTGCTATCAATTCAAGTACATACCAATTATAGTTATGGGCTTAGACACCTAATCCAACAATTGTTGCTTCTGCAGGGGTTTAAGGGGAGAGATCAATCCAGTATCAAGACTGTGACAACACAAAGCCCCCAGATTTTAATGGGTTCAAGGACCCGGTTGTGGTGATGAGGTGGTTGTCTGGTGTGGATGGTTTTTTCTTCACATGTTCTATCCCGGATTACCAGAAGGTCAAGTGCACCCTGAACCTTCTTCGGTTAGGGGCGAAGGATTAGTGTAGATTGGTGACTGGTTCATATACTCTTAAGCAAAGGGTTTCTGTTACTTGGGAGCAATTCTCGAAGATGTTCCATATTAGATATGTTCCCCTGGTGGAGAGGGACAAATTGGATTAGGAGTACCTAGACATGCGACAAACGACTGAGACGGTGACAAAGATCACCAAGATGTTCACGAAGAAGGATATGTGTTTCCCAGATTTTTGTTGCTTTAGAATAGAACCAGATGACTCGGTACTTGAGGATGCTCAAGACGTAAATCCGACAGTTCATGTCTATCTAATGTTACGGTACCCTCGCCGAGCTTCAAAAATGCCGCGAGGAGTCAGGAGATTGAGATGGAGATCCAGACAAAGGAGCAATGACAGTCTATTGTTTAGTTACAGACAACACCGAAGCCATTTAAGCTCGTTGATTCACGATCAGGAGGCCAAAGGGTCCGCACTTGTAGCAAGTGAAGCAAGGCTCATGATGGTGTTTTCCGATATTCTTATTCTGGATGCCACAAATGTGGCGAGGGGCACTATGCGAGGCATTGTCGCTAGCAGACCCCAACGCCAAGTAGCAGGATATGCTACCATTACGAGCAAGTGGTCCATGTGAAGGCCCAATGTCCCTTGATTAAGGGTAGGCCCGTTCATGCACCATTTACTTATACCCTTCAGATCACGGATGGATGTCAAGGCAGGGGGACCCCCGATGGCTCGGGGTCATGCTTTCCAACTCATAGCGGAGGAGGCCATGGTGGCGCCAGACGTCGTTACTGGTATATTTTAATTTATTATTTTTTCAGTTATGTTATGATATGCTTATGTTTATAATTCTACTAGGTACCTTCTTAGTGAAATCCATGTCTGCTCTTGTGCTTTTTGACTCGGATGCAAGTCGATCTTTTCTGTCTCATACTTTCAGTAGGAGTTTTGAGATGACTTTGGGAGAGTTGGAGTTTCTGTTATGGGTTTCTATCGCTAATGGATATGGGGTTTCTACATCGAGCGTTTATCGTGGTTGTGTTATATAGATTTTTGGGGTGTTTTACACAATTGATCTGATCCCCCTTTCCATGGGGAATGTATACGTGATAGTAGGTATGGAGTGGTTGAGCAATATTGGTTGCGAAGGTCAATAAGTGATAGTTTGAACACTAAGTGGGGGATAACTGGTCATTTATGGAGAGGGTACCAGGATTGGAGCAGCGTTTTGTTCTGTAGGTAGGCCTCGGCGGTGTCTTCAACGTGGGTGTTTGGGTTACCTAGCGTATGTGGTTGACAATCAAGATGGGAAGGAGGTTTTGGTTGTGGTTGTGCCAGTAGTTAGAGAGTTTGTAGATGTTTTCTTGAAGGAGTTACCCAGAGTGCCTCCTGAGAGGTAGGTTGAGTTCAAGATTGATTTGGTTACCGGTGTTTTACTAATTGCTAAGGCATCACATCGATTGGCGCCACCTGAGATGCAAGAGTTGTCCTTTTAGCTTCAGGAGCTGTTGGGCAAGCAGTTTATTAGACCAATAAATTCCTCGTGAGGAGCACTGATCTTGCTTGTTAAGAAGAAGGATAGTACACACCGAATGTGCATTGATTTACGGGAGTTGAACAAGTTAAAAGTGAAGAACTGTTATCCACTTTGGCAGAATAACGACCTCTTCGATCAATTGCAAGGTGTATGTTGGTTCTCCAAGATTGATTTGAGGTCAATGTATCATTAGATGAGGGCTAGAGAGGAGGATGGAGTGAAGACCGCATTTTAGACTCGTTAATGTCATTACGAGTTTGCGGTGATGACGTTTGCGCTCACCAATATGCCTGCAATATTTATGGATTTGATGCATCGAGTGTGCAAGCCGATGCTCGATCGATCAGTCATTGCTTTTATTGATGTTTTCCTCGTCTATTTGAAGACCACGGACCAACATGAGGGGCACCTTTGAGAGCTTATGGGATTTTTGAGGCGGTAACATATATATGCCAAGTTCTCAAAGTGTGAATTTTGGGGAGGTCCATTTCTCCGGAAACCTTGTTAACTAGAACGGGATTATGGTTGACCCAGCCAAGATTGAGGCCATGATGAAGTGGGAGGTTTCGAAGTCTCCATCAGTGATCATGAGTTTTTTGGGTTTAATCTGGTATTATCAGAGATTCATTCATGATTTCTCCATGGTGGTCATACGCCTCACTCGTATGACGAGGAAGAGCATGGATTCCGTTTGGGGGCCTGACTAGTAGGTTGCATTCGAGACACAATGGCAGAAGTTATGTGAGGCCCCAATGTTGATGCTTCCTGTGGGTGTTGAGAATTTTGTTGTTTATTGTGATGCTTTCATCACCGATCTAGGGGTTGTTCTTATGCAGCGAGGGAGGTTTATTATGTATGCTTCTAGGTAGCTGAAGTTGCCTGAAGTCCAATATCCATCACACGATTTGGAGTTGGCAGCAGTGGTGTTTGATCTCAAGATTTTGTGGCATTATCTTTATGGGGTATAGTGTACCATCTACACGGATCACAAGAGTTTGAGATATCTCATGGATCTGCCAAATATGAATATGAGACAGTGTAGGTGGCTTGATGTGGTCAAGGATTATGACTGCAAGATTCTTTACCACCCACAAAAAGAGAATGTGGTCGTTGATGCTTTGAGCCGCAAGTTAGCTATTTATTTTGTTGGGAGGCTATGTATAAGGATTTTATCGACTCTTCGCTTCTAAATTTGATTAGAGAGGCTCAGGCCATGGGATTCAAGAAGGAGAACTAGAATCAGGAGAGACTTGGGGCTAAGATTAACAAGTTTTCTACTGACAACCGTGGATTGTTGACCCGATGTGGTCAAGTTTGCGTACCAGATTTTGGTGGGATCAGGAAGACTGTTCTGGAGGAGGAACACAAGTCTAGATTTTTGATACATCCTGGGCCCACCAAGATGTATCTAGATTTATGATACAATACTGGTGGTCAGAAATGAATTGGGAAATAGTCTGGTATGTTGAAAGGTGGTTGACCTGTCGGATGGTCAAGGTTAAGCACCAGGGGTCGTATGGAAAGTTTCATCCTTTGGAGGTTCCCATATATAAATAGGAGCACATCATCAGGGACTTAAAAACCAAGCTACCTCGAACGGCTAAGGGGTTCAATGCAATTTGGGTGATAGTGGACCATCTGACCAAGAGTGCCCACTTCTTAGCTATTCGAGAGATTTCATTGGCCAAAAAATTGGCCAATGTATATGTGTGTGAGATCATCTCCTGTCATGGTGCTTTAGTTTCTATTGTATCAGATCGGGATATCCGGTTCACTTTGCAGTTTGTTGCATAGGTTCCATGAGGAACTAGGTACACGATTGCACTTTAGCATTTCTTATCAGCCGCAAAATGATTGCCAGAGAAAGAGGACCATTCAGATGCTCGAGGATTTGTTGCGAGCCCATGTGATCGATTTCGATGGGAGATGGTATTCCTACCTACCCCTAGTTGAGTTTTCATACAATAATAGTCATCACTCCAGTATCGTTACGCTGCTATTTAAGCTTCTTTATGGGAGGAAATGTTAGACCTCAGTTGTGACAACCCGAAGTTTGCTCCATCGCCGCAACCCGTTTCCGTCCATAAAGTTCGTCTTTTTTGAATCGTTTCCGTTAAAGTTTTAAATTAAGTCATTGTTTTTGAGGCTTCTATTATGACTTAATTTGTATCCAAACACGTTAATAACTCAAGAAAATATTCCAAATTATCAATTAGAAAAATTGTAGTTTTTACCATATCGGGTAACGACAACTTAATCGGGTGCAACCAAAAGCCACGTCTAACGTCGGTATCGGGTAGAATTCCACGGTGTCCCGAACTTAGGACCTATTTAAAGCTCAAAAGACTTCATTTGAAGCTTTTACTCTCTCTCACTACTCTCTCTCTAACCTCTCTCCCCAAACTCAAGATTTAGGTCCAAAATCATCAAATTTAAGCTCCAAATCACCAAGGTAACTACCCTAACTCCTAGTATAACATCTTAGACCTTAATTTTCATGTTCAAATCATGGAATAAGACCATTATAATGAGTTTACGGCCCTAGAAAAGTCCTAGGCCGTGAACTCATATAAATTGGGTTTTGGAGCCCAAAAACCCTTCCAATCGACCTTTGGAGCTTACATATGGCTTAATGGCTTAATGGACCAGACTTAGAACACCTTGAGCTTAACTTTTGGGGAGTAAACATGAGTTTACTGCCCAAGAACATGCTTGGGCCATAAACTCCTCTTCATGGGTAGTAAACTTATTTTAAAGTGATAAAATGCCATTTAAACACACCAATGACCTTGGAATAAATTCTAGAATCAACCACAAACGAATTAGAAGCCTTAAACACAATGAAAACCCATCCCTTAGGAGTTCACAGCCGTAAACCCCCCAAGGATGGGCTCCTGGGCCGTAAACTCTTAAAACATGGTCAAATGATGCCCTAAATTCCATCCAAGGCTTATAAAATGAGTTTAAATCACATGTGATTGTCCTAGCACCACCAAAACACATAAGGAATGGGTATGGTGGATTTTACGGCCGTAAACTCCTATTTTACTGCCATAAACTCCATTAAATGGTCCATATGTGGGTTAAATCCATTCATTTGCCTTAGATTTGATCCTAGCCGATTTTCCCAAGTGAAATAAGACCATTTAGCACCTTAAAACCATCATCCATGAGTTCACGGCAGTGAACTCATGTGGACATGGTCTTAGGGCCGAAAACACCATAAGGAGTTTACTCTTGAAGAGTAAACTCGATATTCAAGCCATATACGTCCTTAGATGTCACTCGGGTCGCTCCAAACGCTTGATTTGAGGTGTTTTCGCATCCTAGATTAAATAATCATATCTAATTAGTGAATTAAAGTCTAATTAGATACAAATGTTTATCATTTCACATTACATAGGAACCGCGCACGTTTTCAAGCCTTGAACTGACGTTTACCATCCAAACCGACACATTCCGCGATTGGTGAGTTCATACCCCTACGCCTTTTCTGTGTTTTTCAATGTTTTCAGGGGGGAATACAAGAAAAACTACAAATGTTTTCAAAAACCTAAAACTGATGTATTTCTATAAATATCTAGCTAACCTTTAGATATCTTTACCTCTTATGTATTATGTTGAGCATAAGGGATGTTTTCTCAACTATAACTACGTGAATTTCAGTAAAGGAAACAATCAAACTTATTAAATTATTATGGGAATAATTTGGGATCTTTAGTTCTTGTTTTATGAATCTAGACTTACGTAAAGTAAATAGATAAACTATGTCTGATTCAGTTTATCTCTGTTTTTTATTTAGATTATATTGCCAGATCATTTCATTGTCTCAAACGGTGTGTATTGTATTATGTTTCTAAACGATTAGTAAGTTTGATAACGTTCAAGAACACCGTCAATAATATAATACTAGCTTGTGAGGTTCGTCATCATTATCAGTAAATCCTCCCCGGATGTGTAACCAGAGTCTCCTGGAAGGAGAGCGTGGAATTTGTGGATAGATCTATTCGGGACTAACAATCCAACACCTAAACTGCTAGGTACAATTATGCGGGCACGCCTGGGGTGACAAATTTTGGATATCGTCCGACGTCTGACAAACGTCAAGGAGGTCTCGTTGTCGTAATAGCATGGTTACCCGACTCACAATAGGTATTAATATAATTTTATTCACGGATTCAATTTCATATCTACTTTCTATCTATAGTTCTTATATCTAGTACGGGATGGTAGTCCCATGGTTTTGTTTCCTATATCTAGTACGAGATGATAGTCCCATGGTTTTCAATCTATATCTATTACGGGATGATAGTCCTATGGTTTTCAATCTATATCTAGTACGGGATGATAGTCCTATGGTTTTCAATCTATATCTAGTACGAGATGATAGTCCCATGGTTTTCAATCTATATCTAGTACGTGATGATAGTCCTATGATTTTCAATCTATATCTATCTATAGTTTTGTGTATATCAAACTATCTTATAACTGGTACGGGATAGTAATCCCATGATTTTCAGTAAATAGTTTTATGTGTAAAACTATACAATGTGGTCTTTAACTAAAACTTTACTTGTAGGAAAATATAGGATTTTCCTGAGATAACAATTAGACATAATCAGAATCGTGTAAGAAAACGATTAACCAAACATTACTTTTAACAAAATATGGGATTTTCTTGGGTTCGTAATCTTTCAGAAAACCAAAGGAAACTTAAACATTTTCAGAAAAACAAACATCTTATGAACTCACCAGCTCTATGCTGATTTTCAAATTGCTTGTATTCTCAGGTCTGCGTTAGACAGGTAACCAACGATCCTTTTTGGAAAAGACGGAGCGTACTGAAGATCTCGTCTTATCTTTTGTTCATATATACCTATGTATAACACTTGTAATACTTTACTTTTGAACAAATGTAAATACCAATATGTAATGTAATGGTTGTTTACTTTGCTTACTATGTGCATTGGATTTGATACTCAACGTGGAGTCCGCCCCGGAAATGTTTCCGCCTTGGTTTTCGGGGTGTGACAGATTGGTATCAAAGCCCTTGTTTATAGTGAACCAAGTATACCAGACCATACATGGTATAAGACTATAAACACTAAGGGGCCTAAGTGCTCTGAACTAAAAGTATACTTCAACGTATAAGTATTTTCAAAAGTATACAAGTATACCTAACCGTCGAGATCCGTAACTACAAGTAGAAAAAAACACATGTAAACGGGTGTTGTACGCTACGGTTAAACCTGGGCAGTTATGTAGTCGTGTCTAGGATCAATATAGCCTGGCCAATTATATTCGTTCGAGACACGGCCAAAATGTGCTTGGGAGTGACTGTGGTGAGCGGCATGCCTAAAACTTACCCAATACCCAAACAACGAACCGTCGTCACAGCGAATCATGAAATACTATGGGAGTATTTCTCTAGCCAAATTCTTTGTAGAAATCCTAATTCCAGCGTTGCTCCTCAATCATTCCTTTAGCGATAATTTATCCGCTTTGATAACTCTTTCCTGCTTAATTGCTTAATAGAATTCTATATCCGTCATAATAAGATATCCCTTGTATCATATCTCTTGATTCAAGTTAGAGGACTTATGAACCTCTCTTTCCTGATCTTTTTAGATCAAGATGCCTCCAAGAAAAAGACCCAGTTCAAAGAATAACCACAGCAACCCTCCGCCACCCCGACCTCCTCCTCAATTTGATCTTGTATCACTTCAGGCAGTTATTACTACCGCAATGATAGCAGCCATGTCGCAAATGAACCTCGGTAGTTCAGGAGGTGGTCCCCAGCCACAAAACCAGGGAAGTAACCAGGGACACCAGAAGGAGTGTTCCTATAAAGATTTTATGAACGTGAAACCCACATCCTTCGATGGCACTGGAGGTGTCCTTTCCCTAACTCGATGGTTTTAGAAAATCGAATCTATTTTCGAAATTTGTGCTTCCTCTGAATCGGATAAAGTGAAGTTTGCCGCTTGTACCTTCACTGATAAAGCCTTGACTTGGTCGAACAGCCGAGTCAAATCCTTAACTTTACCTATAGCTAATGCTATGGGTTAGGAGACCATGAAGGATCTTCTTCTTGCCGAGTACTGCCCACGCGGCGAGATGCAAAAGTTAGAACATGAACTATGGAATCTAAAGATGCAAGGTTCTGACATAGCCTCTTATACTTCAAGGTTTGATGACCTGGTGCTACTCTGCCCGGGAATGGTTACCCCGGAGAGTAAAAAGATTGAGAGATTCATCTGGGGGTTGACCCAGCCAACCAAGGGAAATGTCTTGGCTGCGAAGCCAGACACCTATGACAGCGCCAAAGATCTTGCGCAAATCCTGATTGATCACGAAGATAACCCCGATGAGGATACCACCGCTCCTAGGCTAACTAAGGGTAGTGGTGGAAGTAAAAAGGAATTCTGGAACAAGCGAAAGGCCCAAAGTACACAGGGATCTTCTAAGAAATAGCAAACAATAGCAGTCCACGCTGCCACGTGTTGGAATAGTGTCTAAGGCTACAACTATATTAGGCAAGTATTTGACCGGGTTGAGCATGGTCCTATTGGGTTGCCTTCACCATAGCAACTTGACAGGATGATTTATTATGAGAAGGAATATTATTAATATATTATAAGAATAATATATGGAATAATAATATTATTATTTGATTAATATAAGATATAAATAAATTAGGAATTAATTTGGTGACTTAAAGAGGTTAATTAAATAAAGGGGTATAAACTGTCAATTGTTTAATAGTTGCACTTTAGGCGATATATCCTTTATGGATAAGGGGTGGACGATTTCTAGGGCTAAGGATAGCCATAAAATCGTCCAAGGCTTATCATGGAAAGGATTTGGATTGCTTAGGGCTTAAGTTAGCCAATTAGGGTTTAAGGGTGAAACCCTAGGAGCCTTACAAGTATAAATAGACCCCAAGGGCTAAGGAATTTTGTGACTTGTGCTTAGAGAAGAAACCCTGGCCGAATTTATCTTCCTTCCTCTCTCTCAAATCATCCTCCTTGCTAGTTGGTGTTTGTAAGCCATTAGAGGAGTGACAATTAAGACTCTAAAGCCTCAAGGACAACAAGATCAAGCAAGTGATTCAAGGTAAACTTCTAATCTCTGATTTCATATTATTGTTATTGTATATTAGCCATTAGGAGTCTTGGATTCAATGTATGTTCAATTAGAGAAACCTAGATCCAAGCATTAGGGTTGCATGTGCACATAGGAATGTTCATATGGCCAAAACCCATCAGTGGTATCAGAGCCTAGATTGGTTTCTATTGAATTCATACTTTGATTGCTTGTTTGTTGCTGAAAAAATCGTTTTGTGTCCTCTGGCTGATGAACTCGGCGAGTCCCATGGTGGTACTTGGCGAGTACGCTCAACTCGGCGAGTCCATCTGGGTACTCGGCGAGTTCGAGCGTCAGAAAAAGGAAACTTCGGGATTTCTTGCTGTTTATCTTTAAGATACTTGCCTTAATCATATTGGATCAATATAAATCCGATTTTATGATATATATGAGTATATTTTTGACCTAATTGAAGATATTTATCAATTAATAAAATATTTATTTCCTTATGAGATAATTGATTAATTATTTTATTAAATTGGTAAATTGTTTTGCAAGAAATCATTAAATAAATCAAATATGGATAATTATGGAATAATTGTTAATTAAGATTATTTGTTATTTGATCCTCTATGCTTTTAAAAGTTTAAAACTTGCCCTTAAGTTTTGAAATTTATGTTTTGTGATTAAAAGTTTAATTTAGACAATTTAAATTTCAAACCCTAGAATTTTACAAGTTTAAAATCCAACCATATACTAATATAATATTACAAGATTAATATATATATATATATATATATATATATATATATATATATATAATTAAAATGCTAGTCTTACCGTTAGTAGGCCTCATTCATGAAGCCGGTCTATAAGGTGGGTATAAGGTTGTTGTTAATAAAATGGAGCTTAATTGGTGTACACTCACACCCACCGCTTGCTTGATTAGTGGAGGGTCGTTAGCCGAATGGGTAGGATAGGGCAACCTCATCTCTTCATTAAAAGTATAATATAAAATACAAAGTAACTACATGTTTTTCAACAATTTCCCAATCTTAGTTACTTTAGAAAAAGTGAATTGATGCAATCCCATGAAATTACACTTTGCACCCTTGCTAAAAAGTTAGTGGAGCGTGTGTGGTTTACCGGCACACTAATTGGTTCTAAGCAAAGGTGGCAAAGGGTGATTCATTGTTTATCATAGTCCGATGGAGCGTGTGTGGTTTACCGGCACATCGAATAGGTGATCGTTACAATGAAGGCACCATGTAACTTTGCATGGTAATTCACACCCACTTTGTGATCCTCGGTATCCCAGTCACAAACGAGAGGGCATATCAAGATTTAAACATGCCATTAAAAAGTTTCAATGAATCTCATCCAAACCTAGGAATTCTCAATGCATTTAGAACTTAAAGTTATGTTTTCATGATGGATAATTAGTGAATCGTCATTCACTTACCTTCAAATTGTTTGCATGTTAGATTACGGCATCCCTTTTCTAATGTGTAAGTATTTTTGTTGGATCCTAGCCCTAATTTTTCTTATTGGGTGATAATTAGGGATTCATATTCTAATCTATCTTTGTCCTTTCTATTTGCAGATGTCGAACGCCAACAACGCTGCTGCTAATTCATTCACATTGATGAGCCTTTGTCAAAAGGTGACTTTCGATTGGACGAACTTTAGCGAATGGATAAGATACATTCGCACAATTACTCGCTATGAGGACAAGGAGTATGTCCTAGATGAGAAGCTCAAGAAAATCAACCCAGAAATCGCTACTCTGGCTGAAATAACCGCTTTTGAAACTCACGAGCATGATGCAACGAAGGTACATTGCATCATGATAGCCACCATGAATGCCGAATTCCAAAAATCCTATGAGGACATGTATCTGTATGAAATGAACCAAGACTTATTGGAGAGATACCACCAGAACGCGAGGCAAGAGCGTTACGAGATTTTCACTAACATGATTTCCGCTAAAATGGGTCATGGAGAATCTCTTACCGTGCACCTGCAAAAGACGCAAAGGTATGTCGATCATCTTCGCAAGTTGAATGTTGACTTTGGGGAAGACTTGGCGATCGACATGGTGCTTCACTCTTTGCCTCCGTGTTACAATCAATTTAGTATGACCTACCACATGAACAAGGAAGAGGTCATCCTAAGCAAGCTCCAAGGTCTCCTTAGGGTTGCTGAAAGCAACCTAAAGGACAAGTCTGTTTCACCCACTCCCAATCCACCCGTTTCACCTATTTTGGCCATTAGGCAAGGAAGAGGCAAGAAGAGGAAGGCTCCGTCTAAGAACCACCGCAAGGGAAAGTCCCAAGATGGTTCCTCTTCTAGTAGGACCAAAGTTGATCCTGCTAAACCATGTCCTAACCCTAAGGAGGCAGAGTGCCATCACTGCCATAAAATAGGGCATTGGAAGAGAAGCTGCCCAGACTACCTGCAAGCCATAAGGGAAGGAAAGATCAAGCCATCTTTCTCAGATATATATACAATTAAATCTAACGATTCATCTCATTCTATTTCTTGGGTCCTTGATACCGGTTGTGGTTACCATATTTGTTCTGAATTGCAGGGACTAAAAAGAAATAGGGATGTGGAGCATGGAAGAATAAATCTAATCATGGGGAACAGAAGATCGTCGCCTGTAACCAAGATTGGAGTGTATTCTTTAGTGCTTAGGAATGGTTTATCTTTAGACTTGAACAATTGTTGCTATTCTCCAGAAATGGCTAGAAACATCATTTCATTTCATGGTTTGTTTAGACAAGGTTTTAGATTTTCTTTTAATAATGAGAATGGTTCTATTTTGGCTTATCTAAATGGTGTCTTTTATTTTGAAGCAATACCGTGTAATGGAATTTATGAAACTGTTATGATTGTTGATAACTTAGGAAATGATGTTTTATGCATGGATTCTTCCAATAGTATGGATAAAGCATCCTTGTGGCATTGTCGTCTTGGACATGTCAATAAGAAACGCATAGCCCAACTCCAAAAGGATGGAGTGTTGGAGTCATTCGACCTTAGGGAAGATGACACATGCGAGTCTTGTTTGCTTGGAAAGATGAGTAAGTCACCCTTCGCTGGTACATGCGAAAGGGGTGAGGGTCTATTGGACCTCATAGATACCGATGTGTGTGGACCGTTTAGATCAACCACGAAGGATGGAAACCGCTTCTACGTGACTTTTACCGATGACTATAGTAGATATGGGTATATCTATTTAATCAAGCAAAAGTCAGAAACTTTTGAAAAGTTCAAAGAGTTCAAAAATAAAGTGGAGAATCAATTGGGCAGGAAAATCAAGATGCTTTGATCCGTTCGAGGAGGAGAGTACCTAAGTCTTGAATTCCACGATTATCTCAAGGAGTGTGGATTAGTTTCACAATTGACGCCACCTAGGACACCGTAGTTGAATGGTGTGGCAGAAAGGCATAATCGAACCTTGTTGGACATGGTTCGCTCTATGATGAGTCGTTCTTCACTATCTATCTCCTTTTGGGGGTATGCCTTAGAGACTTCCGCCCATATCCTTAACCGAGTCCCTACTAAGAAGGTTGCCAAAACACCTCACGAGATGTGGACGGGGAAAGTTCCTTCGTTAGCACATATCAAGGTTTGGGGTTGCGAGGCTTTCGTAAGATGAGATACTCACGACAAGCTTGAACCTCATAGTGAGCGATGTATTTTCATCGGCTACCCGCAGAAATCCTTTGGATATCTCTTCTATAGACCGAAGGACAATGTTGTCTTTGTTGCAAGGAGAGGCGTTTTCCGAGAACGAGAACTCATAGGCCAAGGAGACAGTGGGAGGCAAATCGAGCTTGAAGAGATTCAAGAGTCGATAGATGAAGGAACCTCTACCACTGGCACTCAACCCGAGGAGGAAACTCCGGTTGAACTGATTGACGTATCATTACCTCTTGGACATTCCGAAAGAGTTAGAGTTCAACTCCAGTTGTATGGTTTTCATATTACTACCGAAGGGGACACGTATATTAGTGATAGTACACTAATAAACCTTGATGAACCTAATAGCTATAAAGAAGCCATGGCAGGCCCGGAGTCTGTGAAATGGAAAGAGGCAATGGATAGCGAGATCCAATCCATGTATGATAACCAAGTTTGGAATTTGGTTGATTGGGTGCAAATGGATCTTCAAGAAAAAGACTGACGTGGATGGAAAAGTACACACGTATAAGGCGTGATTGGTTGCGAAGGGCTTTACTCAAACTCCCGGAGTTGACTATGATGAGACCTTCTCACCAGTTGCGAAGATAAAGTCTATTAGAGTGATGCTAGCTATTGCGGCATTTCATGATTATGAGATTTGGCAAATGGATGTCAAGACCACTTTCTTTAACGAGAAGTTGGGTGAGGATGTTTACATGGCTCAGCCAGAGGGGTTTGTGAATCCAAAGCATCCGAATAGAGTGTGTAAGCTTGAGAAGTCCATTTATGGACTTAAGCAAGCGTCTCGCAGATGGAATCTCTGCTTCAGTGAGAAAGTCAAAGAGTTTGGATTTGTACGAAGCGAAGATGAATCGTGTGTATATGTCAAAGCCAGTGGGAGTATTGTAAGCTTCCTCGTTCTATATGTCGATGAGATATTGCTCATAGGAAACGCGTCCCGACTCTGCAGGAGGTTAAGTCATGGCACGGGAAATGCTTTGCTATGAAGGACCTCGGAGAGGCTTCCTATATTTTGGGAATAAGGATAGTGAGAGAAAGAAGTAAGAGACTAATAGGACTTAGTCAGAACACTTACTTAGATAAGGTACTAAAACGTTTTAGTATGGAAAACTCGAAGAAGGGAGAATTACCGATACAAAGTAATGCCAAGTTAAGTAAGACTCAAAGTCCAAGTACCGAAGCTGAAATAGCAGAAATGAGCCAAGTACCATACGCTTCCGCAGTTGGCTCAATCATGTATGCTATGACTTGTACTCGCCGTGATGTAGCCTTTGCTTTGAGCATGGTCAATAGATATCAAGGGAACCCTGGCAGAGCTCATTGGATTGCGGTTAAGAATATCCTTAAGTACCTTCGGAGGACGAATGAATGGTTCTTAGTCCTCGGAGGGAGTGATGACTTGAAGGTGCGAGGGTATAGTGACGCTAGCTTTCAGACCGACAGGGACAACTACCGTTCGCAGTCGGGCTGGGTCTTTACCCTGAATGGAGGAGCAGTGACTTGGAAAAGTTCCAAGCAGGAAACCATAGCTAATTCAACGTGTAAATCAGAGTACATTGCAGCGAGCGAAGCGTCGAAGGAGGCAATATGGTTCAAGAACTTCATCGGTGATCTTGGAGTTGTACCCGCCATAAAGGAGCCCAAGGAGATTTTCTGTGATAATGAAGGAGCGGTTGCCTTGACCAAGGAACCGAGGGATCATGGTAGATCTAGACATATCGACAGAAAATATCACTTTATTAGACATCGTGTAGAAGAAGGACAACTCGTAGTGAAGAGGATATCATCAGAAGATAACCCAACAGATCTGCTTATGAAGGGACTGAGTAGGGTTAAGCATTTGCAGCATGCTAGGAGTATTGGGCTGAAGGATGATATTAGTATAGATTAGATAATATTAGAAACGTGTAATAGATAAATGTAATTAACATTTGATGATTAAATAAAAGAGTGTTATTTATGAGTAATGTTACTGTCTTATGTTAATTGTTTAACTATTGTTTCATTTTGCATGTTTTGAATTCCAGAATAATTGAGTTTATTAAGAATAATCGAATTATTAAAATTGTCCACAATCGTTCATATGTTGGAAGTAGATATGAATGAAGATTGTCATGGATTGGTGCGTAGATTGATTAAATGGTATTAGACATAGCAAAAGTTTGTTGCAACATTCATGAGTGCTTATGAACTAGTTTTGAGCATTGGAACAAACCCGTGCTTGCTGGAATCACCTTATGGAATGTGATAAAGGGGTGATCGCAAGACGATAATATCATATAGTCTTAAAACCAAGATATATGGTTTTTTATTTGTTGATTGGTTGTACATTGATAGTGCGAAACCGCATCAGTAACTTGATGTTATAAAACACATTGTTGTGTATGGCTGATTAATGAATAAGTAAATGCATATAAGTCGAAGTTTATCTGTTACTTTTATCCCAAGAGGGTAAAAGCGATATCTCGGCCGCTCGATGATTTGATTTGACTGATGTGTCGGGCCCGGCCAGAATTGAATTGATGTGTTCGATTAAGTTTTATGTCAAATGAATCGGAGATCGAGAAACAAAATGCTAGACAAATTGTTCCATAGAATTGTGAGTATGATGTCTAAACAGAGTACTGTACGATCCCTTATCTAAAGGACAAGATTGATTAAATCAGAGTTTGACAGCGTCTTTGAGAGCTACGATTGGTAATCGGAATATACTTGTATATATAGTTACTACACTTATCCACGTGGGAGACTGTTGGAATAGTGTCTAAAGCTACAACTATATTAGGCAAGTATTTGACCCGGTTGAACATGGTCCTTTTGGGTTGCCTTTACCATAGCAACTTGACAGGATGATTTATTATGAGAAGGAATATTATTAATATATTATAAGAATAATATATGGAATAATAATATTATTATTTGATTAATATAAGTCATAAATTAATTAGGAATTAATTTGGTGACTTAAAGAGATTAATTAAATAAAGGGGTATAAACTGTCAATTGTTTAATAGTTGCACTTTAGGCGATATATCCTTTATGGATAAGGGGTGGACGATTTCTAGGGCTAAGGATAGCCATAAAACCCTCCAAGGCTTATCATTGAAAGGATTTGGATTGCTTAGGGCTTAAGTTAGCCAATTAAGGTTTAAGGGTGAAACCCTAGGAGCCTTACAAGTATAAATAGACCCCAAGGGCTAAGGGATTTTGTGACTTGTGCTTAGAGAAGAAACCCTGGCCGAATTTATCTTCCTTCCTCTCTCTCAAATCATCCTCCTTGCTAGTTGGTGTTTGTAAGCCATTAGAGGAGTGACAATTAAGACTCTAAAGCCTCAAGGACAACAAGATCAAGCAAGTGATTCAAGGTAAACTTCTAATCTCTGATTTCATATTATTGTTATTGTATATTAGCCATTAGGAGTCTTGGATTCAATGTATGTTCAATTAGAGAAACCTAGATCCAAGCATTAGGGTTGCATGTGCACATAGGAATGTTCATATGGCCAAAACCCATCACCACTGTCCCTGCAGCTGTCTCTGCAATTGGATCCACAACTCAGACTCCTACCAGGGGATATACCGGTACCCTTCCCTGGTGCGACAAGTGCAGCTACCATCATGGTACTCATGGGCCATGTCGCGAAAGACTCTGCAGCAACTGTGGCAAGAAGGGCCACCTTGCTCGAAGCTGCAGA
This sequence comes from Lactuca serriola, assembly GCF_051521515.1. NCBI lineage: Eukaryota > Viridiplantae > Streptophyta > Magnoliopsida > Asterales > Asteraceae > Lactuca > Lactuca serriola. Next base: position 8,479,014 of record NC_136412.1, on the reverse strand, counting down.
AACCAGCCCAATCAACCAACCAATCATCCGGAGCATGTGTCGGTCAGGCCTGCTACGGTTGCGGCGAACTAGGGCATTTCAAGAGCAATTGCCCCATAGCAGCAACAACTGGCAGCGCAGTAAGAGTCCTAGCTATAGGACAAGGTGAGGCAGCCGCTGATCCCACCGTTGCCATAGGTATATTCTTCCCCGACAGCCCTTATACTTGCAAACTTTTTTCATTATATTATTGGAGAGAATTTGTTATCCGTTGAATCAAACATCACCTTAACCTTAGTCCTCCAGTAGTAACCGAAATGTCTACCGTCGAGATGTCTAACAACGAGAAAAAGGAAGTTAGAGACCTCGAGAACGTCCCCGAAATTTGTGACTTTCCTGATGTATTTCCTGTATAGCTCTAGGAATTCTTTCCGAACGTCAGGTTGAAGATTCACATTGATCAAATTCCTGGAACTACCCTCGTAGCCAATCTCCCATGCCGATTAGCGACTACTGTAATGCAAGACTTATCTAGTCAGCTTGATGAGTTGACCATCAAAACCGATATCCCCTTTCCTCGAATAGATTACCATTTCAATCCACCTCAAAGAAACCCTAGTAATTCCTTCGATGTGACCAAAATCAGCGAAAGTTTGAACCTCATGGAGGAATCATTCGAAACCATAAATCGAGAGATTAAACATACGGAAAAAAAACGTATCCCGATAACGAAGGTTCGCTGGAATGCCATACAAAGACACGAATCCATTAGGAGCATAAAGATCCGATAAAATTGAAGTATCCATATCTCTTTCGAAATCCTTGAGTCGTGTTTAAAGTTTGAATTTCGGGACGAAATTCCCTCTAACGGGGGGATAATGAGACAACCCGAAGTTTGCTCCATCGCCGTAACCCGTTTCCGTCCACAAAGTTCGTCTTTTTCGAATCGTTTCTGTTAAAGTTTTAAATTAAGTCATTGTTTTTGAGGCTTCTATTATGAATTAATTGGTATCCAAACACGTTAATAACTCAAGAAAATATTCCAAATTATCAATTAGAAAAATTGTAGTTTCGACCATATCGGGTAACGGCAACTTAATCGGGTGCGACCAAAATCAACGTCTAACGTCGGTTTCGGGTAGAATTCCACCGTGTCCCGAACTTAGGACATATTTAAAGCTCAAAAGACTTCATTTGAAGCTTTTACTCTCTCTCACTACTCTCTCTCTCTAACCTCTCTCCTCAAACTCAAGATTTAGGTCCAAATTCATCAAATTTAAGCTCCAAATCACCAAGGTAACTACCCTAACTCCTAGTATAACATCTTAGACCTTCATTTTCGTGTTCAAATCATGGAAGAGGACCATTATCATGATTTTACGGCCCTAGAACAGTCCTAGGCTGTGAACTCATACAAATTGGGTTTTGGAGCCCAAAAACCCTTCCAATCGACCTTTGGAGCTTAGATATCGCTTAATGGCTTTATGGACCGGACATAGAACATCTTGAACTTGACTTTTGGGGAGTAAACATGAGTCTACTGCCCAATAACATGCTTGGGCCGTAAACACCTCTTCATGGGGAGTAAACTCATTTTGAAGTGTTAAAATGCCATTTAAACACACCAATGACCTTGGAATAAATTCTAGAATCAACCACAAACGAATTACAAGCCTTAATCACAATGAAAACCCCTCCCTTAGTAGTTCACATCCGTAAACCCCCCAAGGATGGGTTCCTGGGCCTTAAACTCATCAAACATGGTCAAATGATGCCCTAAATTCCATCCAAGGCTTGTAAAATGAGTTTAAATCACATGTGATTGTCCTAGCACCACCAAAACACATAAGGAATGGGTATGGGGGAGTTTACTACCATAAACTCCTAGTTTACTGCCATAAACTCCATTAAATAGTCCATATGTGGGTTAAATCCATTCATATGCCTAGATTTGATCCTAGCCAATTTTCCCAAGTGAAATAAGACCATTGAGCACCTTAAAACCCATTATCCATGAGTTCACGGCTGTGAACTCATGTGGACATGGTATTAGGGCCGAAAACTCCATAAGGAGTTTACTCTTGAAGAGTAAACTCGATATTCAAGCCATATACGTCCTTAGATGTCACCCGGGTCGCTCCAAACGCTTGATTTGAGGTGTTTTCGCATCCTAGAGTAAATAATCATATCTAATTCGTGAATTAAAGTTGAATTAGATACAAATGTGTATCATTTCACATTACATAGGAACCTCACGCGTTTTCAAGGCTTGAACTGACGTTTAGCATCCAAACCGACACATTCCGCGATTGGTGAGTTCATACCCCTACGCCTTTTTCCGTGTTTTTCAATGTTTTCAGGGGGGAATACAAGCAAAACTACAAATGTTTTCAAAAACCTAAAACTGATGTATTTTTATAAATATCTGGCTAACCTTTAGATATCTTTACCTCTTATGTATTATGTTGAGCATAAGGGATGTTTTCTCAACTATAACTACGTGAATTTCAGTAAAGGAAACAATCAAACCAATTAAATTATTATGGGAATAATTTGGGATCTTTAGTTCTTGTTTTACGAATATAGACTTACGTAAAGTAAATAGATAAACTATGTCTGATTCCGTTTATCTCTGTTTAATTTAGATTATATTGCCAGATCATTTCATTGTATCAAACTGTTTGTATTGTATTACGTTTCTAAACGATTAGTATGTTTGATAACATTCAAGAACACCGTGAATAATATAATACTAGCTTGTGAGGTTCGTCATCATTATCATTAAATCCTCCCTGAAAGTGTAACCAGGGTCTCCTGTAGGGAGAGCGTGGAATTTGTTGATAGATCTATTCGGGACTGACAATCACACACCTAAACTGCTAGCTACAGCTAGGCGAGCACGCCTGGGGTGACAAATTCTAGATATCGTCCGACGTCTGACAAACGTCAAGGAGGTCTCGTTGCCGTATTATCATGGTTACCCGACTCACAATACGTTTTAATATAAGTTTATTCAGAGATTGAATTTCATATCTATTGTCTATCTATAGTTCTAATATCTACTACGGGATGGTAGCCCCATGGTTTTGTATCCTATATTTAGTACGGGATGATAGTCCCATGGTTTTCACTCTATATCTTGTACGGGATGATAGTCCTATGGTTTTCAATCTATATCTAGTACGGGATGATAGTCCTATGGTTTTCAATCTATATCTAGTACGAGATGATAGTCCCATGGTTTTCAATCTATATCTAGTACGTGATGATAGTCCTATGATTTTCAATCTATATCTATCTATAGTTTTGTGTATATCAAACTATCTTATAACTGGTACGGGATAGTAATCCCATGATTTTCAGTAAATAGTTTTATGTGTAAAACTATAGAATGCGGTCTTTAACTAAAACTTTACTTGTAGGAAAATATATGATTTTCCTGGGATAACAATTATACATAATCAGAATCGTGTAAGAAAATGGTTAACCAAACATTACTTTTAAGAAAATATGGGATATTCTTGGGTTCGTAATATTTCGGAAAGCCAAAGGAAACTTAAACATTTTCAGAAAACAAACATCTTATGAACTCACCAGCTTTATGTTGATTTTCAAACTGCTTGTATTCTCAGATTTGCGTTAGACAGGTAGCCATCGATCCTTTTTGGAAAAGACGGAGCGTACTGAAGATCTCGTCTTATCTTTTGTTCATATATACCTATGTATAACACTTGTAATACTTTACTTTTGAACAAATGTAAATTCCAACATGTAATGTAATGGTTGTTTACTTTGCTTACTATGTGCATTGGATTTGATACTCAACGTGGAGTCCGCCCGGGAAATGTTTCCGCCTTGGTTTTCGGGGTGTGACAGATTGGTATCAGAGCCCTTTTTTATAGTGAACTAACTATACCAGACCTTACGTGGTATAAGACTATAAACACTAAGGTGCCTAAGTGCTCTGAACTAAAAGTATACTTCAAAGTATAAGTATTTTCAAAAGTATACAAGTATACCTAACCATCGAGATCCATAACTACAAGTAGAACAAAACATATGTAAACGGGTGTTGTACGCTACGGTTAAACCTGGGCAGTTATGTAGTCGTGTCTAGGATCAATATAGTCTGGCCAACTATATTCGTTCGAGACACGGCCAACATGTTCTTGGGAGTGACTGTGGTGAGCGGCATGCCTAAAACTTACCCAATACCCAAACAACGAATCTTCGTCACAGCGAATCATGAAATACTATGGGAGTATTTCTCTAGCCAAATTCTTTGTAGAAATCCGAATTCCAGCATTGCTCCTCAATTATTCCTTTAGCGACAATTTATCTAATTTGATAACTCTTTCCTTCTTTATCGCTTAATAGAATTCTATATCCGTCATAATGAGATATCCCTTGTATCATATCTCTTGATTCAATTCAGAGGACTTATAAACCTCTCTTTCCTGATCTTTTTAGATCAAGATGCCTCCAAGAAAAAGATCCAGTTCAAAGAATAACAACAGCAACCCTCCGCCACCACCACCTCCTCCTCAATTTGATCTTGTATCACTTCAGGCAGTTATTACTGCCGCAATGATAGCTGCCATGTCATAAATGAACCCCGGTAGTTCAGGAGGTGGTCCCCAGCCGCAAATCGAATCTATTTTCGAAATTTGTGCTTGCTCTGAATCGGATAAAGTGAAGTTCGCCGCTTATACCTTCACTGATAAAGCCTTGACTTGGTGGAACGGCCGAGTCAAATCCTTAACTTTACCTGTAGCTAATGCTATGGGTTGGGAGACCATGTAGGTTCTTCTTCTTGCCGAGTACTGCACACAGGGCGAGATGCAAAAGTTAGAACATGAACTATGGAATCTAAAGATGCAAGGTTCCGACATAGCCTCTTATACTTCAAGGTTCGATGACCTGGCGCTACTCTGCCCGGGAATGGTTACCTCGGAGAGTAAAAATATTGAGAGATTCATCTAGGGGTTGACCTAGCCAACCAAGGGATATGTCTTGGCTGCGAAGCCAGACACCTATGATAGTGCCAAATGTCTTGCGCAAATCCTGATCGAGCACGAAGATAACCTCGATGAGGAGACCACCGCTCCTGGGCTAACTAAGGGTAGTGGTGGAAGTAAAAAGGAATTCTGGAACAAGCGGAAGGCCCAAAGTACACAGGGATCTTCTAAGAAACAGCAAGCAATAGCAGTCCACGCTGCTACTGTCCCTGCAGCTGTCTCTGCCATTGGATCCACAGCTCAGACTCCTACCAGTGGATATACCGGTACCCTTCCCTGGTGCGACAAGTGCAACTACCATCATCGCACTCCTGGGCCATGTCGCGAAAGACTCTGCAGCAACTGTGGCAAGAAGGGCCACCTTGCTCGAAGCTGCAGAAAACCAGCCCCATCAACCAACCAATCATTCGGAGTAGGTGTCGGTCAGGCCTGCTACGGTTGTGGCGAAGTAGGGCATTTCAAGAGAAATTGCCCCAAAGCAGCAGCAACTGGCAGCGCAGTAAGAGTCCTAGCTATAGGACAAAGTGAGGCGGCCGCTGATCCCACCGTTGCCACAGGTATATTCTTCCCCGACAGCCCTTATACTTGCAAACTTTTTTGATTATATTGTTGGAGAGAATATGTTATCCATTGAATCAAACATCATGTTAACCTTAGTCCTCTAGTAGTAACCGAAACGTCTACCGTCGAGATGTCTAACAACGAGAAAAAGGAAGTTAGAGACCTCGAGAATGTCCCCGAAATCTATGACTTTTATGATGTATTTCCTCTATAGCTCCAGGAACTCTTTCCGAACGTCAGGTTGAAGTTTCACATCGATCAAATTCCTGGAACTACCCTCGTAGCCAAACCCCCATGTCGATTAGCGCCAGCTGTAATGCAACAGTTATCTAGTCAACTTGATGAGTTGACTATCAAAACCGATATCCCCTTTCCTCGAATAAATTACCATTTCGATCCACCTCAAAGAAACCCTAGTAATTCCTTTGATGTGACCGAAATCAGCGAAAGTATGAACCTCATGGAGGAATCATTCGAAACCATAAATATAGAGATTAAACATACGAAACAAAACCGTATCCCGATAATAAAGGTTCGCTGGAATGCCATACGAAGAAACGAATCCATTAGGAGCGTAAACATCCGATAAAATTGAAGTATCCGTATCTCTTTCGAAATCCTTGAGTCATATTTAAAGTTTGAATTTCGGGACGAAATTCCCTCTAACGGGGGGATAATGTGACAACCCGAAGTTTGCTCCATCGCCGTAACCCGTTTCCGTCTATAAAGTTCGTCTTTTTCGAATCGTTTCCGTTAAAGTTTTAAATTAAGTCATTGTTTTTGAGGCTTCTATGATGACTTAAATTGTATCCAAACACATTAATAACTCAAGAAAATATTCCAAATTATCAATTAGAAAAATTGTAGTTTCGACCATATCGGGTAACGGCAACTTAATCGGGTGCGACCAAAAGCCACGTCTAACGTCGGTATCGGGTAGAATTCCACCATGTCCCAAACTTAGGACCTATTTAAAGCTCAAAAGACTTCATTTGAAGCTTTTACTCTCTCTCACTACTCTCTCTCTCTAACCTCTCTCCTCAAACTCAAGATTTAGGTCCAAAATCATAAAATTTAAGCTCCAAATCACCAAGGTAACTACCTAACTCCTAGCATAACATCTTAGACCTTCATTTTTGTGTTCAAATCATGGAATAGGACCATTATCATGATTTTATAGCCCTAGAACAGTGCTACGCCGTGAACTCATATAAATTAGGTTTTGGAGCCCAAAAACCCTTCCAATCGACCTTTGGAGCTTAGATATGGCTTAATGGCATAATGGACCGGACTTAGAACACCTTGAACTTAACTTTTTGGGGAGTAAACATGAGTTTACTGCCCAAGAACATACATGGGCCGTAAAATCCTCTTCATGGGGAGTATACTCATTTTAAAGTGTTAAAATGCCATTTAAACACACAAATGACCTTGGAATAAATTCTAGAATCAACCACAAATGAATTAGAAGCCTTAAACACAATGAAAACCCCTCCATTAGGAGTTCACAGCCGTAAACCCCCAAAGGATCGGTTCCTGGGCCGTAAAATCTTAAAACATGGTCAAATGATGCCCTAAATTCCAGCCAAGGCTTGTAAAATGAGTTTAAATCACATGTGATTGTCCTAGCACCACGAAAACACATAAGGAATGGGTATGGGAGATTTTATGGCTGTAAACTCCTAGTTGACTACCGTAATCTCCATTAAATGGTCCATATGTGGGTTAAATCCATTCATATGCCTTAGATTTGATCCTAGCCAATTTTCCCAAGTGAAATAAGACCATTCAGCACCTTAAAACCCATCATCCATGAGTTCACGGCCGTGAACTCATGTGGACATGGTCTTAGGGCCAAAAACTCCATAAGGAGTTTACTCTTGAAGAGTAAACTCGATATTCAAGCCATATACGCCCTTAGATGTCACCCGGGTCGCTCCAAACGCTTGATTTGAGGTGTTTTCGCATCCTAGAGTAAATAATCATATCTAATTAGTGAATTAAAATCTAATTAGATACAAATGTGTACCATTTCACATTACATTGGAACCTCGCATGTTTTCAAGCCTTGAACTGACGTTTAGCATCCAAACCGACACATTCTGCGATTGGTGAGTTCATACCCTACGCCTTTTTCCGTCTTTTTAATGTTTTCAGGGGGAATACAAGCAAAAATACAAATGTTTTCAAAAACCTAAAACTAATGTATTTCTATAAATATCTAGCTAACCTTTAGATATCTTTACCTCTTATGTATTATGTTGAGCGTAAGGGATGTTTTCTCAACTATAACTACGTGAATTTCAGTAAAGGAAACAATCAAACAAATTAAATTATTATGGGAATAATTTGGGATCTTTAGTTCTTGTTTTATGAATATAGACTTACGTAAAGTAAATAGATAAACTATGTCTGATTCAGTTTATCTCTGTTTAATTTAGATTATATTGCCAGATCATTTCATTGTATCAAACTGTTTGTATTGTATTATGTTTCTAAACGATTAGTATGTTTGATAAGGTTCGAGAACATCATGAATAATATAATACTAGCTTGTGAGGTTCGTCATCATTATCAGTAAATCCTCCCCAGAAGTGTAACCAGAGTCTCCTGGAGGGAGAGCGTGGAATTTGTGGATAGATCTATTCGGGACTGACAATCCCACACCTAAACTGCTAGCTACAGTTAGGCGAGCATGCCTGGGGTGACAAATTATGGATATTGTCCGACGTCTGACAAACATCAAGGAGGTCTCGTTGTCGTATTAGCATGGTTACCCGACTCACAATACGTATTAATATAAGTTTATTCACGGATTGAATTTCATATCTACTTTCTATCTATAGTTCTTATATCTAGTACAGGATGTTAGTCCCATGGTTTTGTATCCTATATCTAGTATGTGATGATAGTCCCATGGTTTTCAATCTATATCTAGTATGGGATGATAGTCCTATGGTTTTCAATCTATATCCAGTATGGGATGATAGTCATATGGTTTTCAATCTATATCTAGTACGGTATGATAGTCCCATGGTTTTCAATCTATATCTAGTACGGGATGATAGTCCTATGATTTTCAATCTAAAACTATCTATAGTTTTTTGTATATCAAACTATCTTATAACTGGTATGGGATAGTAATCCCATGATTTTCACTGAATACTTTTTTAAGAAAATGGTTAACCAAACATTACTTTTAAGAAAATATGGGATATTCTTGGGTTCGTAATATTTCGGAAAGCCAAAGGAAACTTAAACATTTTCAGAAAACAAACATCTTATGAACTCACCAGCTTTATGTTGATTTTCAAACTGCTTGTATTCTCAGATTTGCGTTAGACAGGTACCCATCGATCCTTTTTGGAAAAGACGGAGCGTACTGAAGATCTCGTCTTATCTTTTGTTCATATATACCTATGTATAACACTTGTAATACTTTACTTTTGAAAAAATGTAAATTCCAACATGTAATGTAATGGTTGTTTACTTTGCTTACTATATGCATTGGATTTGATACTCAACGTGGAGTCCGCCCCAGAAATGTTTCTACCTTGGTTTTCGGGGTGTGACATCAGTCTTTTAGGGAGATCTTATTTAGCAGATCAGATAGAGGTTGCAGTCAACTTAGATTCGGCAAAAGACTTATGCCGACAAACGTTGATCTAACTTAGAGTTCTAGGTTGGCGACTTGGTGTTAGTAAGGGTGTCACCCTCGAAGGGTGTAATACGCTTCATGAAGAGGGGAAATTTGAGGCCCTGACATACTGGTCATTATGAGTGGTTACCAGGGTTGGCAGGGTAGCTTACCAATTGGATTTGTCTAAGGAGCTCAGTCAAATTCACATCACGTTCCAAGTCTCATAGCTTCAAGTGTGTGGCTGATGATTCAACCATTGTTCCTCTGGACGATATTCAGGTTTATGGTTGCATGAATTATGATGAGAGACCTGTGGCGATTCTGGATAGGAAGATGAAGGTCTTGTGCAACAAAGAGGTATCTTTGGTCAAGGTCCAGTGGCAACATTAGAAGGGTTCCGAATGGACTTGGGAACCCAAGGCGGAGATGCGAGAGCATTACACTGAGTTATTTGCGGTAGAGGACTTCGAGGACGAAGTCTCATTCAAGTGGGGGAGAATTGTAACATTCAATTATTTATATAATTTTACATTTGACCTGTAATATGTTAATTGTTTGCAAAATGTTCCCTTGGCATTAAATGGAGAAAATGTGGGATGCATGCGTACGCGGGGCATACTCTATGTATGCTGGATGTACATGGAGAAGACTCAAACCCTAATATTTAGGGTTTTGACCTTATTTAAAAATCCTTAACTCCTAAAATCCCCTTCATTTATCATCCTCCATCCACATCTTTCACCCTAGCTAACCCTAATCTCTTGTGTGAGCATTTTTTTACCTTGAGTGTGTATTTTGGTGATCTTGAAGAAGAAGGAAGTGGAATTATCTTGGGGTCTCAAAGACAATCTAGATCCATAAGCACGTCATCTATTTGCACCACCTGGAGGTAAAAATCTTTGATCTTGATGAAGTTTTGTTTAGATCTTGTTAGCCATGGATTTGTATTAGTTTTGGTCCCATAAGCTTGGTGTTTATGAGTATGGTTTACTCTAAATCGTATGAGCTGTCCTTTCAGGGGTTTTGGAGTGTTTAGAGTCATAAAGATGTAATCTTGGTCCTTATTTTCCTTCCATGCATGGGCTATGAGTTCTTAATAAGTTAAGAAGTTAGGGTTTTTGGTATTGGGTACTTTCTAGGCATGCAAGGTCATAAAGTTGGAAACTTTATGACTTAAATTTTTATTTTAGGACTAGATATGGGTTTTGGATGAAGTGTCTAAATGGAATAAGCACTTATTAGAAAGGAAAGTTGGCAAACACATACGTTGGGCGTACCTGATGGTATCTTGCGGGTACGTAGTCAACTCCTCGTAATCTAGTCAATATGTACTATGCCACACGTACAAGCTGAGTATGTTGGGCGTACTCAGCTGAGTTGACTCGGTTAACCCCTTTGACTTTTGACATTGACCATGATTTTGACTATGTTTGATCTAGGGGTATTTTGGGTACTATGAGTTATGGATTGAGTTTTGGTCACTAGTTATTGTGAAGGTGGTCGGTAGAGTTTGAATTTAGAGCAGCATGTTCTTCAACTATTTCGTCAATCTGTACGGTGAGTTTTTCCCTTATTGTCCTTGTGGGTCAAAGGCACTAATGTCGGCTCATTGGATCATGGACCTTGGTATATTTGCTTGATGTTATGCTGAGTATGTGCTAGATTAGCAGATCAGTATGATTACTTATGTTCACTGACTATGTGTTAGACTAGTAGATATGTATGATTATATGTGTTGTTGATTATTAATTGTAATTTTATATGTCTACATATTGTGGTTTGATGGGTTGAGGCGGTCCAACTTTGTGTTGAAGGCCAAGACACACGCACGAGGGGGGGGGGGTCCGGATAGACTAAAGACACGCGAGGGCTCCAGTCAGATCGAAGGCGCGAAGAGTGGTCCATATAGACCGTAGGCCCAATAAGGCAGTCCAGTCATGATGAAGGCTTTGAGAGTGATCCAAATACATTGCAAGCCATGAGAGGCGGCCTATTCAGGCTAAAGGCTCATGTATGCAAGTTGTTATCTGTTTGGTTGTGTGTGGTACTTGGGGGAACTCACTAAGCTTTGGCTTACAGTTTCTATTTATTTTTTTAGGTACATCATATGATTGAAGAAAGATAAGGCGTGATCGTTCACATCCTTCTGATTTTATGGTATTGGATTTTGGGATACTTTGATTATGAATATTACTTTTAGAACAATATTTTGTAAACAATTATGGTATTTGGATTTGTTTTGGAAAAATAAAAGTTTTACTCTTCTTTTTGGGATGTTACAACAATATAATATGTCAGTGCATTAGGACCAACCCCAAAATAGTTTAGTTGTTTACGTAATGTTAGTATACAATGAAACCAAGTGTTCCAGAACATAAAATTGCATTTTGAAACTCCCCGTAATGTGATGAATTTGTTCGGAACTCGAAGAACAAGTCTGAAACACTAAGAACTAGTAAGGGATATTGGTCCGTTTTCATTCCATAATTGGTTTGTAGCATTTTTTTATTGTGGTACAAGAGAGTTTTTGATGCATATTTTACACTGTCTTGTAAACCCAAAATCGACAGGGAAATCCTTACGACATTGAAAGATATACCGACATACGAGGCTGTATTTCGGAATTCATGTTATGGGAGGTGGTTATGCATTCCTAATGTAGATAGGGATCATTTTCTTCTACATTATGTTTTATACCAATCAGTTATCGTGGACCCCTAAAGCGAAGTAGGGGAAATGGTTTTTAAGAATGTGGGTTACAAGTTGTCTTTTAGGAAGAAAGAATTTTGTCTTGTCAGCAGCTTCTCTTTTGGAGATTATTTATCTACGTCTGGTTTTGACGCTGCCTTCTATTCTCGTGTGTTTCCTATGGTTACAAGGAATGTCTTCGTTAAATTAGACGATGTGAAGAATGTGTTTGAGCATTCGCTTAATGACTTATCGGAAGAGAATATGGTACGTGTATGTCTTTTATCTCTGTTAGAGAAGGGGTTCAATGGGCGGTTGCCTACAACCTAAGCGAATTTTTATATGCTTTTAAGGTAAGTACATGATTAACAATTTAGTATTTTTTTTTTTTGCTAACATTCTAATAAATGATTTTTAAGATATGGATTCTTGAGACTTTTCCTATGAAGAATTTTTTTTGGTACTGGCAAGAGAATATGATCCCTCAGGTCGTTGCATGGTCAAAACTGAGGCCATTACAAAAGCCTTCAGTGGAACCAGTTTATAAAAATTGATGCCATATGGGTACATATATATTTTAAAATTTTCTTTTATATGTATAATTTATGTTTATTTATATTTTATAATTTTCTTAGCAAGGTAATAGACTTGTATATAAGTTAGAGCCAAGAGAAGATGAGAGTTATGTCGAATGGTGGATAGCTAGCTCAATCTGGATTGATCACCCTAATTTTCCCGAAACAAAAGTTCACAAGGAACCACCCCTAACACCCACACCCAACCACTCCCCTATCCATGAGCCTTGAAAAAAGAAGGATCGGATAGATGTTCCATCTCACCTGCCACCACCACCACTGTCGGTCGTTGAACCATCAACTAATAAGGACCATACTAATTATCAATGGCTTGCAAAACGAGTTCCATCAATTGCCAAACGAGCTCAGAGAATGTCGCGAACATATGAGTTCATAGGATAAGTGTTTAGCAGAGCATGACACTACTTTATCCATGCTTCTAAAAGTTATCAATAATACTCCCGGAGAGGATGTTCGTACCTCAAAGTGAGTGGAGGTATATTGTTAATTATTTCATTCCCATACAGTTTTTTTTAACTTTATGGTACTTATGTTTTGCATCGTTTATAACTAAACACTATTGAACCGTACAATCACTTATCGTGCAAAATTATGGGTTACGCACAACCGAACAACCATTTAATCACATCCTTGTGCAGTCATTTGTATGTATTCAATCTTGGATGTAAAAGAGATTTCATGGGATGAATACAAAATGCCATCGGGAGCTACTCTTAGGCGTTTTTTGATCTGCCAAAAAGTTATATCTATATGGTATAGGCCCCATGGATACTAATGAAGAGGAGAGATGATGCACGCCAACAACCAACACTGTTGGACAATCTTTTAGAACCTATCATATATATTCTATATAAAGAATGGGATGGTTCGATGTTGTTTGCTCACTGCTTTTTGACTGGTATTCTAACGATTGAATTTTGGAATGTGATGTAAGTTATATAATCGTGTACCACAAATGTATCCAGGAAAGCTTAAGTAGTCATTGCACACTAGACTAATGCCTTTAACCAATAAAGGATGAAGTTAAATTTCATTGCTTAAGCATATGTTTTTCTAGGTTTTTAGTTTTGAGTGGAAAAAGTGTGTTGAAAAAAGAGAAAAAAAAGAAAAAAAAGAAAAAAAAAGAAAAAAAAAAGTTGAAAAAAAAAGAGTGATGAAATGTTCGAGTAACGAATCTACAAAGCTATGAAGACAAAGAAGAATATCAAGAAGAAAAGCTACAAAGTATAAAAGATTCAATCAAAAGTTGTATTTGTCTTTTATTTGTAATTTTCTTTTCTAGGTTATTTTATCATATGTACGCTTGGGGATTTAACCAAAAATGACTTGAGGTTAAGAAAGTTTTCTGGGGATGGATTCGGAGGGATGCATAAAATGAGTATTGTTCAAAAGAAGTGGGTGAATGTTTATGAGGATTGTAAGTATTTAGAATTGGGGGGGGGGGGGGGTCCTTAGGAAAAATTTTAGACACAAATGCATGCGTTGCGGTCTTGGCATAATAATTGGATTTGATCTTATGTTGTATTAGTGTGCTAAAATCAGTTTTTCTTGGGGGCAAGCAAAAGTCAAGTGTGGGTATTTTGATATGGGCATATTTAGTTATAAAATTCATGCATTATGTTAATACTTTATGTTGTTTTTATATCATTTAATGAACAAAAGGTGCTTATTTAGCTTAAATATTTCATTTTCAGCAATAAAGACATGCTCGGAAGGAAAAGTAAGTGGAATTGGCGATTGAAAGCTTGGATCTTTAATTTTGAAGAAAGAAGGATGTTGCTGGACAACTTGACCCCTCATCAGTGTTTTGGCCATATCTCATGGACCGTAACTCCGATTGACGAGATTCAAAATGTTCTGAAGATTAGACACAATTTCGAACGACTTTTGTGTTATGAGAAAATGTTGATTCCAAGAGAACTCGACAAGCTTGGACTAAACTCGACGAGTTGGTCAGAATGTTCCCAATTCGAAGATGCCTTGCCGTACAAGTTGTATACACGGATTATCGAAAAAACTCGATGAGTTGGTGGTGAAAACTCATCGAGTTGGCACGGTTTTCAATATATATATATATATATATATATATATATATATATATATATATATATATATATATATATATATATATATATATATATATATATATATATAGAAACACTTCTCATTCGAACCCTAAATTTTGTTGGAGGCTAGTTGCGACTATTGAAGACCATAAGGGTTCTTGAAGCTTCAGTTTTCGAGATTGCAACCTAAGAGACAAATTAGAAGAGAATCAAAGGCAAATAATCATTTTTATTTTCTTAATCTTTGTTTTTGAATCATTAGATTTTGATTTCAGGTTATTACTTGCTTTAGATATGAGCTAAAAGCTTTTTACTTCTGGTTGGATGAGATGATCTTGTGAACATGGTTTGATTTAGTGGTTGGATTAATATTAATTTGGTTATTCATCTTGTTAAGATTGTTAAAGATCCTCATGTATTGATGATAAATATTTATGTTAATAAGTGAGTTATTAAGTTGTATGAACATCTTCTTGATTACCTGATTCATATAGTTTTGTGAATACAAGATTGTATGCCTAGGAATAATGAATATGAAACTAGGGTTAACTAGAAAAATATGTAAATCAATGTGTGAGCATGCGTGATGAACAACCACATATGAGTTGATTGGATTGAAAAATTTTGATTAGCTATTATTACAAGTCTTACTTGATACGAACCAAACACTAGGAAGCTTGTTAGTTTAATCAACTAGCCTTTGTTTGAATTAACTTGTCTACCAAAGGATTGGTAATAGTGAACATGAACCCAATCACATTAGGAATCGGTAACCATTGACATATTGATCCATTGCACTTGCCACCAAATCAACCATAGGAATAAGTGAATCGAATCTGAACAGAAGCCTCTTTTATCATTGAATCTAGTTGTCCTTTCTTGTTCTTCTTAGTTGTTAACTATTTTTGTTTGGGTGTTTATTGATTATTTAAGTTTCTAGTCTTGCAAAACTAGAGAAACCCCCTCTTTTATTACTTGCTTTATTTAGATAATATTAGAATTTATTTTAATTGTTTACCGTTCCCTGTGTTCGATACCCTACTTGCTTGAACTATATTGCTAATCGATAGGTAGACTACATTTTGTGTGTTCGTCTTTGTGTTGAAGTTAGTAGGATTAAAACTAGCTTGTTTCACACACATCATGATTCATATGACCGTGGGTTTAATCCAATACTCAAATATTATTTCAAGATCACTCATGAACGTTGCATCAAACCTTTGCTTAGTCTGAACACTTCGATAATCTACAAGCCAATTCATGACAGTCTTCTTTCATAGCTACTTCCAATGTATTAGAGACTGTGGATAGTTTAAATAATCTTATTATTTAGGAAGTCAAAACATGCAAATTGAAACAATAGTAAATAATTAACACAATACAATAATTTTACTCATAAATAATACACCTTTATTTAATCATCAAATGTAAATTACAATTTATCTATTACAAGTTTCAAAAAGCTATCTAGTCAATAAAACTAATATCGTCCTTAAGTTTAATGCTCCTAGCATGTTGTAAGTGCTTAACCCTACTCAGTCCCTTCGCAAGGGCATCTGTTGGATTCTCTTATGACGATACCCTCTTAACTACGAGGAGTCCCTCTTCTACCCGATGTCTGATGAAATGATATTTTCTATCGATATGCCTGGATCTACCATGATCCCTCGGTTCCTTGGTCAAGGAAACCATACCTTCGTTATCACAGAAAATCTCCATAGGCTCCTTTGTGGCCGGTACAACTCCAAGTTCTCTAATGAAGTTATTTAGCCATATCACCTCCTTTGACGCTTCGCTCGCTGCTATGTATTCTGATTCGCACATTGAATCAGCTACGGTCTCCTGCTTGGAAATTTTCCAAGTCACTGCTCCTCCATTCAAGGTAAAGAACCAGCCTGACTACAATCGGGAATTGTCCCTGTCAGTCTGAGATCTATCGTTACTATACCCTCGCATTATCAAGTCATCACTCCTACCGAGTATAAGAAACATTCCTTAGTACTTCGAAGGTACTTAAGAATATTCTTTAATGCGGTCCAATGTGCTCTATTGGGGTTCCCTTGATATCTGCTGACCATGCTCAAAGAGAAGGCCGCATCAGGGTGAGTACAAGTCATAGCGTGCATGAAAGAGCCAACTACGAAAGCATAAGTTACTCTACTCATGTCTTCTATCTTGGCTTTGGTACTCGGGCTTTGAGTCTTACTCAACTTAGTATTGCTTTGGATTGGTAACTCCCTTTTCTTGGAATTCTTCATGCTAAAACGTTTCACCACATTATCGAAGTAAGTACTTTGACCAAGTCCTATTAGTCTCTTACTCCTATTTCACAAAATCCTTATCCCAATAGTATATGCAGCTTCTCCAAGGTCCTTCATAGCGAAGAACTTCCCAAGCTAGGACTTAACCTACTGCAAGGTTGAGACGTCGTTTACTATGAGCAGTATGTCATCAACATACTATACGAGAAACCTAATTATACTCCCATTGGATTTGACATACACACAGGACTCATCCTCGCTTCTTGAAAAGCCAAACTCTTTGACTTTCTCATCGAAACAAAGATTCCATCTGCGAGATGCATGTTTCAATTCTAAATGGATTTATCAAGCTTACACACTCTATTTGGGTACTTTGCATCGACAAAACCCTCTGGCTGACTCATTTAAACATCTTCAGCCAACTTCCCATTAAGGAAGGCGGTTTTGACATCCATCTACCATATTTCATAATCATGAAATGCAGATATGGCCAGCATAACCCTTATAGATTTAATCTTCACTACTGGGGAGAAGGTTTCATCATAGTAAATGTATCACCCTCAGAATTTATATTGAAACCATATAATATTGGTGGAACGCTAACTCTACTGGAACGTCTAAGAGGCAAGGATTCGTCAATCTGTTCAACAGGAGTTTCCTCGTCAGGTTGAAGGCCAGTGTTAGAAGTTCCTTCATCACTTGACTCTTGAATCTCTTCAAGATAAATTTGCCTCCCATTGTCCTCTTGACATATGAGTTCTCGCTCTCTGAAAACCCCTCTCCTCACAGTGAAGAAACCATTGTCACTCGGTCTATAGAAGAGCTATCCAAAGGACTTTTATGGATAGCCGATGAAAATACACTACTCACTACATGGTTCGAGCTTGTCGTGAGTCTCTCGTATTACGAAAGCGTCTCAACCCCAAACCTTGATATGTGCCAACGAATGAGCTTTCCATGTCCACATCTCATGAGGTGTTTTGGAAACCTTCTTTTTCGGGACTAGATTAAGGATATGGGATGCAGTCTCCAAGGCATACCCCCAGAATGAGATAGATAACAAAGCTCGACTCATCATGAAACGAATCATGTCCAATAAGGTTTGATTGCGCCTCTCAGCCACACCATTCAACTGTGGTGTCCTAGGTGGCGTCAATTGCAAAACAATTCCGCATTCCTTGAGGTATTCGTGGAACTCGATACTAAGATACTCACCCCCTCGATCAGATTGGAGCATCTTTATGCTGGATTAGGTGTCAAAGCCCATAACTATTATTGGTATGTATTTGACCTGAGAGTAGCATGGTCCATTTGGGTTGCATATCATCAGGCCAATCTGTTAGGATGGACTTTTGAGAGAAGCTTATTTATGGTCTATTAATATATTATAAGTTCTAATATATTAATAAGAAATCATATGTTTTAATTAGTATTTATCAAGAATTAGTTTGGAATTAATTTAGTGGTCAAAAGAGACTAATTAAATCTATGGGGACTAATTATGATAACTAGTTATATTTATATGTGTTGGGCTTATGATCCATGTTGGACCAAGTTTATGTATGGATACATAAAGAGTTGGGCCACATGGACCATGGATCATAAAACCCAAGGGTATGGAT
The DNA here is from genome assembly GCF_051521515.1 of Lactuca serriola. Classification (NCBI taxonomy): domain Eukaryota; kingdom Viridiplantae; phylum Streptophyta; class Magnoliopsida; order Asterales; family Asteraceae; genus Lactuca; species Lactuca serriola. The sequence continues at coordinate 8,460,583 of NC_136412.1, read as the reverse complement.
TTGGGTTATATCCATGACCCTAGAAATTCCACATATAAATACGTACTTAATTGCCCAAAATCGCCACTTGTATCTTTTTAGAGTTCATGGTGTCTTTTTTGTGCATGGAAGTCTCTCTCAAGTTCATCCTTTGTCCATGGTGTGTTGTAATTCCATTTGAGCCTTCCACACTATTGGGGCTAAGCTCTTTAAGGCCAAATACACCAAGAATTCAAGTTCCATCAAAAGGTATGTCATGCTAACTAGTATATTATATTTGTATGTTAAATGCATGCTAGTTGTAAGATTAATACTTTGGAAACCATTTCCATGTATAATTAGTGAAAACATAGATACAAGGTATTTAGGGTTGTATGTGCACCATAGGATGTTGTAGTATACCAAAACCCAACAGTGGTATCAGAGACATGGGTTGTTTTCAGTTATACTTGATGCAAATAGCTGGAAAAAAAACCGAATTTTTTGTTGTCTAGACTGCAGACTCGACGAGTCCATTGATGGATTCGATGAGTCCATGAACAAATTCATACAACTCGTCGAGTTGGTTCAGGAACTCGACGAGTTGGACCCCCTCACAGCATAACTTCGAGTTTTTTGGCATGTTTTGGATTAGAATCGTTACCACAAAGTGTTTTTGTTCATAAAATTTGTTTTTTGATACTATGGTAATGTTTATTCTCATCCAACTAAATGATAATAACCAAAGTTTAAAGTTTTATACATGTTTATATGATGCTTGAAAAGTGTTGATTATGAATGTTCATGTTTATGAGTTTGTTTAGATTAAAAGAAAAAATTATGAGATTGTTGTTTTCAATCCAAATTAATCTAGAAGTTGGTAATAATATGTGTTTTTGTAACTTGTCCTCAAGTTACTTGAAAAGTCACATTTACGAATTTTATAACTCATAAACTTTCCATAAGTTCTGAAAAAATGAAGAGTCACATTTTTTAAATGCTTGTAAAGTCTTCCATAACTTGTCTACAAGTTATGGAACTTGAAGAGTTTTTCCATTAAACCACTTTAAAACCCATAAGTTATGGAAACCGTAAGTTTTTGAATTGTTCAAAACTTGTCCTCAAGTTTTGGAAGTTGTAAAGTCACCCCCCATATACACTTTAATTCCAAACTCTAGAATTTTAAAAGTTAAAGTTCAAACTTTATGGACTTCATTAAATTAATTAAAGTGTTTAATTAAAAGAGTTAATAATTTCATAAAGACATGGTTTAAGTTTAATTAAATTAAGACTGTAGTTTAATTAATAAATTAGACAACCAAGTATTTTAAATGTTTAAAATACACCCTTATACTATTATAATATTAAAAGTTAATGATTATATATACGTATAAGAGTAAATTCAATCTTACTGTTAGTAGGCCTCATTCACGAAGCCGGTCTATAAGGGGGGGGGGGTATAAGGTTACTGCCTATAAAATGACAGTTTAATGGGTGTCCACTCTCACTCATTGCTTCCTTGACCGGTGGAGGGTCATTAGTCGAACGGGTAGGACAAGGACTATAATTCTCCCTTCATTAAAAGTATTAATGATAAATACTAAGTAACTAAACCTTTTATAAATACCCAATCTTAGTTACTTAGGAAAAAGCGAATAAGGTGCTAATCCATGAAATTACACTTTGCACTTTGTTTAATTCGGTTAGTGGAGCATGTGTGGTTAACCGACACACTAACTCGTATTTAACAAGGTAGGCAAAGGGTAACTTAATGTTTATCATAGTATCGATGGAGTGCGTGTGGTTAACCGGCACATCGATTGAGGGGTAAACACTTAAGGGTACCAAGTAATTTGCATGGTTACTTCACACCTTGTTGTGTGATCCTCGGCATCCCAGTCACAAAAACTGAAGGGCACACTCGAGATTGAATCATGCCATTAAAAGGTTCAATGAATCTCAAAAGATCTAGGAGTTTCAAATCATATTAAAACCTAATGAATTATTTCGTTTTTCATGGTGGAAACTGGTGAATCGTCATTCACCTACCTTCAAATATTTTATAGCTTGGATTACGGCATCCCTCTTCTAAGTTATAAAATAGTTTGTTGGTCCTAGCCTTTATATTTCATCTTGGGTGTCATATTACGGACTTTAAATCAACTATCTTGAATATCTCCCAAAAGATGTCTGGTTTAGACATTTTTGATCTTCCCAAATCTCTTGAAACAACCTTTCCTAAATGAAGATGATGTCCCATGGAAATCATACTTCTTTCACCTCCTCCAATTATTCTCCCTAACCCACAAGTTATTGAAAAGTTTAAGGTCACTCAAGCCCTATTGGCAAGTAAAGGTGTATGTGTGGTCACATCTTGGAGATGTAGTCACATATTGACAAGCCGGGAGAGTTGGGTGTCCAAGTCTTGAGAAAGTTGGTGGCTCAACTACTTTCTAAGTCACATAGTGAGTTCCTTTGGGAATCCTATGAAACAGACTATGACAAGATCCTTAATGATCTTATCTATTTGCTAAGATCAACTTCCTAAAACTTGTGGACATTGACAATGTAACATTGGATATCCAGTAAAGCTCTCTCTTCCCAATGGAAAGGGATCGGCCATAGCCAACGCTGTTGAGCAAATGGTAAAGAGAATGGCTAAGTCTGTGATAGTCCCATGTTCCATTACCAAAGCATCCATATGTTAAATTGCCAAAGGAAAGGGCATTGGTTGTGAAGCTGCCAATTTACCTAAGGATGTTAAAGTCAATAAGTTTGACTCTACTTCAGGTAAAGCCCACTATCTAACTCTGCTGAGTTTCTATTCTGAGATTCTTGATACATGATGTGACTCGGTCACATGTTGATGTTTTAAAAATCAAAGAAAAATGAAGAAACTTAAAGAAAGAATATGTTGAATTTGATCGCGTAGATGGATTTCTATCGCATAGTTTGAAGATCTGATTCTTGAGCTACTTCTTAGGAGTTATGAGATATTGCTTAGGAATAGATAACAACAAGTTTGCATATGGATTGTAAGGATAAGTTTTTCCACAAAGTTTTAAAATAAAAGGAAAAAAATTTGATTTTATTTATTTTAAAATATCCTTACAATGGCATTTGTGAAAATTTTTGTTGCTTATAAAGATTCCATTAAGAGCAAGAGTGGAAATATGAATTTGATTCTTTCATTTGTGGTATTGTCTAAATTTACCAAATAAGGAAAGATTCTCATAACCCAAGCTTTCAATAAGACTGAAACTTTGAATCATGCAAGTTGTATAGCATGATGAATGAGAATTTTTTCATCTTTGGAAAAATTAAGACTAGTTCCTTGTTAACATGTATATGTGAGTGAAGTGAAGGACTAAGGGATCGGGTACACATTCTTGTGAACCGGTCAGAGTCCACCACAAAAGATCGATAAGATTATTCGTCATAATTTACTAAAGCTCAGTAAGTATGGTTATTCTTACAAGCTTAAGTGTAATTCTGAGACATTGGAAAAGGTTCCAATTTATGGCAGAGAGAATAAGAAGAATCAAAATAGGCAGAAGGATAAAAGTTTCTCAAATCAAAAAAATGGGATAGTACTTTAGTATCATGTTATATGATCATCTTAATGATTAAGAGACCTTATCACAATTCATCCTCTAAGTGCATTCTGATAGCTAAGAAGAGGAGCTATGAATTGTTGAAGTGGTTAAATAAACAAGATGATTCATACTTCGTTCCAAAAAAAAAATCTTAGAGTTATACTCTAAGAATGTAACTTGAGTGACATGTCTTAAAGAAGGTTTAAAACACTTATCAAATGTAAGAGTAAAAGTTTTCTACTCTTGTACATTTGAAATTGGTAAGTTGTGATGTTTTGGATATAACAAAGACCAACTAAGACCAATTGTGTTAATTGTTTGTCTTGATTAGAATCCACACTATCTCTTGAATATCTGACAAGAAAGTCTTATACATCAAGAGGACAGTGGGAGTCTCAAAGGTCTTGAAAGTCTCAAGAACTAATCAAGAATAAAACCTGAAGTTCTTCACTAGCACACAACTTGAGGTTTATAACCTATCATCTTGACATATTTTGTGCCCATTCCAGTTAAAGTTGGCTTTGCATATGAGCTCTTAGAGTTCTCAATTGGTTTCACAACAACTTGGAAGTAATGGCAGGCCCTTGAGCTGCCAGGTGGCAAGAAATTAAGATTGAATTCAGTTCGTATGAGTTTGGATTTGTCATTATCCTTGTCTTGTAACTATGGTTTTGACAATTCACATGGATAAGAACACATACACCATTAAATCTAAGGGTCATAAGGTTTCTCTTCGATTCATGAAAACGATGGTGAGGAAACACTTCCACCAAGTAGATTTGAAGTAGATTGCAATTGTGATATTTGCATTCTCAAAGTCGTTAGTGGAGCTGTGTGGTTAACCGGCACACTAACATGGACTTGTGAGAAGTGGAAAAGGTCTAAAAAATTGATACTATGATTACGACAACCCTTTTCATAGTTCTGAAATTGTTTAGACACACATGTGAGCTATCTAAGATAAGGTGTATGATATTGATAAAGTTTCATCAAAGCAATGTAGTATCAGAAATCTGAACTTTGGTAAGAAAGTCAATAAAGTATTGTTTTTTCTAGAAGTTCAGCTGATTTCTGAGTACATGTCAAAGATAGTGGGAGCATAAGTGTTATGCTAATAATCATCATGCTAGTGGGAGCATGATAATTATGATAAAGGTTGCAAGTTAGCAATGTTAATTATAGAAAACGAAAGGTTTCAATTAGGAAAAAGTTGTTTTGCTATAATTAAGGGAGAGGAAATTATACTTCATCTCAAATCTAAAAGCTTAGATTGAGGTTTTAATCGTATTTAGTCAAGTATATATATGAATGTTATGCTGGAATGGCTCAACATAAGAAAATTCTAATATATGGGTCCATTATTTGCGTTCTAAAATTCGATTATGATTACGGCATCCCTTTTCATAATCTGAATTATGAGAACTTGGCAAATTGAAATGGAAATATTATAGCAAAAGACTGGTTTAGTCTTTATGTGAGACATCATGAATCGTGTCCCATATGCTTCGGATATAGGATCGATTGCATGTGCTATATTGAAATGGAAATATTATAGCAAAAGACTGGTTTAGTCTTTATGTGAGACATCATGAATCATGTCCCATATGCTTCAGATATAGGATCGATTTCATATGCTATATTCATCCTTTCTAAAATTTTCCAAATGCCTGGGGCATTAAGAAGGGAAACGGTCTAGAATTGGATATGACTAAAAGGATTAAAAAATTGTCGAGGACAATCTAAGGTTTACCAAAGATTAGTTACTCAAGGACATTTAGAAGTATAGTGATAATTCTGGAAGGACCATATTGACATAATCTGTAAGGAGGCAACTCTTATTCAGAAGTGATAGTCAAAATGGAATATGGAAATGTTTCAAAGTTATAAATTATTCAATCTGTGTAAGATTAGGAAACTTAATGCAAGAAGGATGTTTCCAAGGAGCTAATCTCCTTTGGAATGCTCTGTAATGTTTGTTGTCAAGTCTTTCTGACTTTGTGCATAATCATTACAAGAGGATCAATGCATATAAGTTTAGAATCTAACAGATTTTAGTAAATGGCGTGAATTTGGAATTCTTGCTTTGGCAGTAAGGATTTGGGACTATGAAAAAAGGATAATCGGAGTTATGTTCAATCGATCTATTTCACAAAGTAAAGATCATAAACAAACATAGTATGCATACATGGTGTATGGCATGACTAGTGTTTAGAAAACATAGTGTACATGCTTGGAGTATGGGACAACTATTGTTTTAAATTCAAAAATAAAGTTGATAGCTGAAACAGTATACAACGAATAATGTGTAATCATATGGTGATAAATAAAAGGTGTTTTAATTATGTTCATAGGTTTTGGTACCATATTCGATTCAATTATTCTTGTGTTTCATTTTGCATGTTTTGACTTCCAAAATAAACTACGTCATTGTTCTGGATGACTAAGTTATTCAAACCATCCACAGTCGGTCATATGTTGGAAGGAGATATGAATTAAGGCTGTCATGGGTTGGCTTGTAGAGGTCTAAGATGTTGAACAAAGGGCTACAACACTCATGAGTGCTCATAAGTTCTGAGTATTGGATTCAACCCGCGCTCATTGGAATCACTTGATGGATTTTATCACGAGTGATCATGAGACGATAATATCTTATATTCTTCAAACCTAGAGATATGAGTTGTTACTATGAGTTGGTTATACATTGATTGCACGAAAACGCATTGGTAACTCGATGTTATAAAACGTGCCTTTGTGTATCATTCAACAAGTAGTAGAACAAGCCATATGAGTTGTAGTTTATCCATTCCTTTTACCTTCGGGATAAAAGCGATATCTGTGGGCCCCTCGATGATTTGGTGATGACAAACATAAGTGCTCGGCCGGGCCTGGACTTATTTGATTTGTTCAATTAGTCAGTCATCATAAATCGGAAATCAGGAAACAACAAATGGACAGAGAGAATGATTATAATCCATGTCTTAGTCCATATGATATCTAGAATGGAGGAATATATGATCCCTTATCTAATGGACATGTCATTGATTTGTTCAGAGTTCGACAGTGGCTTTTAAGAGCTACGATTGCTAGTCGGGATCTTGGAGTCACACTTGAATAATAGTTTTAGACTTGTCCAAGTGGGTGACTGTTGGATTAGATGCCTAAGCCCATAACTATTATTGGTATGTATTCGACTCGAGAGTAGCATGGTCCATTTGGGTTGCATATCATCAGGACAATCTGTTAGGATGGACTTTTGAGAGAAGCTTATTTATGGTTTATTAATATATTATAAGTTATAATATATTAATATGAAATCATAGGTTTTAATTAGTATTGATCAGGAATTAATTTGGAATTAATTTAGTGGTCAAAAAAGACTAATTGAATCTATGGGGACTAATTATGATAATTAGTTATATTTATATGTGTTGGGCTTATGATACATGTTGGACCAAGTTTATGTATGGATACATAAAGAGTTGGGCCACATGGACCATGGATCATAAAACCCAAGGGTATGGATTTGGGTTATATCCATGACCCTAGATATAAATAGATACTTCATTGCCCAAAATCGCCACTTGTATCTTTTTAGAGTTCATGGTGTCTTTTATGTGCATGTAATTCTCTCTCAAGTTCATCCTTTGTCCATGTGTGTTGTGATTCCATTTGAGGCTTCCACACTATTGGGGCTAAGCTCTTTAAGGCGAAATACACCAGGAATTCAAGCTCCATCAAAAGGTATGTCATACTAACTAGTATATTATATTTTTATGTTAAATGCATGCTAATTGTAAGATTAATACCTTGGAAACCATTTACATGTATAATTAGTGAAAACATAGATCCAAGGTATTTAAGGTTGTATGTGCACCATAGGATGTTGTAGTATACCAAAACCCAACACTTTATCTTCCAGCCCAGCTGATTCCCCACTTCTTGTTTAAACTCTTTGAACTTTTCAAAGGTTTTTGACTTGTGATTGATTAAGTAGATATACCCATATTTGCTATAATAATAGGTAAATTCACATAGAAATTATTCGCATCCCTTGTGGTGGATCTAAAGGGCCCACATACATCGGTATGTATGAGATTCAATAAACCCTCACCCCTTTCACAAGTACCAGTAAAGGGTGACTTGGTCATCTTTCCAAGTAAACCATACTCGCACGTGTCATCGTCCCTAAGGTCGAATGACTCCAACACTCCATCTTTTTGGAGTTGGACTATGCGTTTCTTGTTGACATGTCACAGATGAAAATACCATAATGATGCTTTATCCAAACTATTGGAAGAATCGATATGCAACACATCATTGCCTAAGTTTATTACAACCATCACTATTTCATATATACCATTATAAGGTAATGCTTCAAAAGTAGAAAGCACCATTAAAGAAAGCATTAATAGAACCAGTTTCATTATTAAATGAAAATCTAAAACCTTGTTTATACAAACCATGAAAAGATTTAATGTTTCGTGTCATTTCTGACGAATAGAAGTAGTTATTCAAATCTAAACCTAACCTACTACTAAGCACTAAATAATAAACTCGAATCTTGGTAACAGACGATGCTTTCCAATCCCCATGATTAAGCTTGTCTTCCCATGCTCCACATCCCTACATATTCTTAGACCCTGCAAATCAGAACAAATGTGAAAACCATTTCCTGTACCGAGGACCCAAGACATAGCATGTGATGAGTTATTAGAATGAATAGTATAAATACCTGCGAAGGATGGCTTTATCTTCCCATCCTTGATATCTTGCAGATACTTCAGGCACCTTCGTTTCAAATTCCCTTTATCATGGCAGTAGAAGCAATCTGCATCCTTTGGGTTTGAAGAGGGAGCAGCGGGACTAGTCTTGGTTCCACTAGAAGAAGTACCATCTTGGGATGTTCCCTTACGGTGGCTCTTTGATGGAGCCTTCCTCTTCTTCCCTTTCCTTGACCAATATCTAAAAAAGCGGAAACAACAATAGGAGTGGATGCAACCGATTTCCCTTTTAGACTACTCTCAGCAGTCCTTACAGGCCTTGAAGCTTGCTTAGAGTGACCTCCTCCTTGTTCAAGTGGTAGGTCATACGAAATTGGTCGTAGTAAGGAGGTAATGAGTGTAGACTAATATCTATGGCCAGCTCCTCATCAAAGTTAACATTTGACTTCAGCAAGCGGTACACATACCTTTGCATTTTCTATAGGTGGGCCGTGATGGACTCTCCATCCTCCATTTTCGTAGTGATCATCGCAACAATGATCTCATACCATTCCTGCCTGGCACTTTGATGGTACCTATCCATCAAATCTTGGTGCATCTCATATGCATAGTAGTCCTCATAGGAGCTTAGGAGTTCATCAGTCCTTGTTGTGAGCATGATGCAATGAACCTTCTTAGCATCTCGCTCATGAGCCTCATAGGAAACAATCTCTTCAGGAGTAGCAGTGTTCACATTAACCTCCTTCGACTCCTTGTCAATAACATACTCTTTATCCTCGTAATGGGTGACCATGCGAATGTTTCGGGTCTAATCATCGAAGTTGGACCCATTGAATATCACCCTCCCACAAAAGTTCATGAGTGAGAACGATCTGAAGGGGTCGATCCAAAAGCGTTGTTGTTGTTTGAAGCAAACATCTGAAAAAGAAAAGGAACAAAGTTTAGATTAGATAAGAATCCCTAATTTAACACCCAAATGAAAAATTAGGACTAGGACCCAACACAATTATTTTCAATTTAGAAAAGGGATGCCCTAATCTAATTGTAAATAATTTGAAGGTAAGTAAATGACGATTTGACCAATTTCCACCATGAAAAATAAAAAAGACAATTAAGTTTTAAATGAGTTGAAATTCCTAGATTCTTTTGAGATTCACTGAACTTTTCAATGGCATGTTTAAATCTCGATATGCCCATCAAGCTGGTGACCAGAATACCGAGGATCACAAACAAGGTGTGAATAACCATGGAAATGTACTTGGTACTCTCAATGTCATTTACCACCTAATCAATGTGTCGGTTAGCCACACATGCTCCATTAATCTATCATAAACATCGAGTTACCTTTTGCCACATTTGCTAGTCCCAAATTAGTGTGACGGTTAACCACACATGCTCCACTAACGACTAAGCAAGGTGCAAAGTGTAATTTCATGGAATATCATCATTTTCACATTTTTCCTAAAGTAACTAAGATTAGGAAGTTTATAAAACATTTAGTTACTTTATAAAATCATTATACTTATTAATGATGTAACAACCCAAAGTTTTCCATCGCTGAGACCCGTTCCGCCCGTAAAATTCGCCGTTTATCAATTCGTTCCGATTTTGTTTTTGGGTTAAATTATTTAAACTTATATGTTTATTTAATACTAATGAGTCTCCAAACCCCTTAGGAACTCATGAGATTAGCCTAAAATGTTTATTTCAGAAATTTTAGAAACGTCCCCGCCGTGTTACGGACACTTAATCGGGTGCGACCAAAAGCCTCGTTTAATGCCGGTATCGGGTAGAATTCCTTTGTGTACAAGTTTTAGGACCTATTTAAACGTGTTCAAGCTTTCATTTGAAGCTTTTTCTTCATCTGTCTACTCTCTCTCTCTAACGTCTCTCCTCAACAAAATTTAAGGGTCCAAAACATCAAATTTAAGGCTTCTAATCACCAAGGTACCTTCCCTAACTTGTTATACAACCCCTCTAGCTTTCAAATTCGAGTTTAAACCATGGATTAGGACTATTATCATGAGTTTACGGCCCTAGAACAGTCCTAGGCCGTAAACTCATATAAATGGGGTTTTTATGCCCTTAAACTCTTACAAAACACCAACAAGGCTTAGATAAGACTTGTAGAATTATGGATTTGGCCTTGGAACACCTTGAACATCAATTTAGAGGAGTAAACTTGAGTTTACTTCCCAATAACATGCTTGGGCCGTAAACTCATATTCTTGGGGAGTAAACTCCTCTAAATGTGTTAAGATGCCACTTAAACACACCTTAAAGCTTGGGATAAATTCTAGAAGTGAACACAAACAAGAATTGGACCTTAAAACATAATAAAACACCCATTTAGGGAGTTCACGGCCATGAGGGGGTTCATGGGCCGTAAACTCCTAAATTCATGCCAAAAGTCCCCCAAAAATTGATATAAGGCTTGGGAAAAATCATTGGAATCACATATGATTGTTTAAGGACCAAAACTTTAAGGATTGGATGTGAGGGGGGGAGTTTATGGCCATAAACTCCATGTTTACTTCCGTAAACTCCAATAAATGGTATTTAAGTAAGTATAAATTCATCCTAATGCCCTAGATAAATTCCTAGCTAAATTATCCTTGTATTTTGAAGCCATTTTGCATCCAAAAGTACCCTCCATGAGTTCACGTCTATGAACTCATGTGGATGGGGTATTTAGGGCAGTAAACTCCTTAAGGAGTTTACTCTTGAAGAGTAAACTCCATTCCCTAGTCATACAAGTCCTTAAATGCCACCCGGGTCCTTCCAAACTCTTGTAATGGGGTGTTTCCGCAACTAGAAGTGTATTGTCACACCCCCAAACCTGAACGGCGGAAACGTTCGGGGGCAGATGACTTCATGTGGTAACGTAACAAATGAATACATAGTAAAGAAAGCAATACAACCATCATATATATAATTGAAAGTTTACATTTGTCAAAAGTTACATGTTCAAAACTCAATTACAATATGATGTCAAAATACGAGATTAAACTGGCGCCGCAGCATCCCTTCATCAAAAGCGAAATGAATACCTGAAATTACTGATTCCCTGGGACATACAAGTAATTTTGAAAGAGTAGATCAGCATTTAAGCTGGTGAATTTCATAAGTATTTAAGTGACAATGTTTGAATGAACTGAAATGTTTTATCTTCGTTTATTTGTGGTTAGAAAATCCAATATTTTCTACTAGTATAAAAGTAGCCTTCACTCAAGACCAATGTTTGAATGAACTGAAATGTTTTATCTTCGTTTGTTTGTGGTTAGAAAATCCAATATTTTCTACTAGTATAAAAGTAGCCTTCACTCAAGACCAATGTTTGTTTCTAAAATGTATGTAAATGTAAAAGAACCAATGAATTTGAAAACCTTGTAAATCAATGCATTTTAATACCCCTTGTGAGTTTTATAACCATACTATTGACTCTGAATGCCTATACACAACGTTCTTTAGGCGTTGGAATGTTATGACGTTTGTCACCCCAAACGGTGGACTGCAGCTAACAGTCAGGGCGCGGGTTTGTCAAGCCCGTATAGATCTATACACAAACACCATGCTCCCCCTCCAAGGGATTCTGGTATATAATACAGGACTTGAAATGTGTACTCGAACGTACATGAAGTTAGTGTCTCACAAATCCGTGGTATAAAAACAGATCTACTTGTTAAAATGTTACGTTTGTTCTTGTACACGAAAGTGAATTTCTTGAAATATGTGATTCTACTACATAAGAGTTAGAAATTTGTTTCGTAAAACCATACCTATTATAGTTTCCAAAAAGCGTGTCTTGTTTGTTTAGAAACATTGAGAAAAGGAATCGCTTGTTTATGAAAGTATAGATTTTTGGGTGTAAAGTCTAGGATAGACAAGAAAAATCTAAGAATAGTTTAGTTTATACATGCATTACAAGAACATTATATTTTAAAAGGTAAAATGCTATTGTGACATATGTTATATATATACATATATACATATATATATAAGTTCCTTTAAATGTTTATAAATCGCATGTGATTTGAATATATAACAGTATATAAAAGAATTTCTTTATGTAACGCACGATAATACTCGTGTGTTTTACTTGTAATCCCCCCCTTTGAAAGCATATAAAAGTATTTAGAATAATTAAAAAGGTTGATTTAGGGGTATGAAACTCACTTGAAAGTTTGAAGATAGCGAGATGGAAAACCGGGCAGAGTTTCGTCTCGGGAAACGGATTTTCCTCGGGATTCTCGGGAATCTCGGGAGTAAAATCGACCTTCGGGACTTGAGCCAAAAAGACCAGAGCTTCGGGTTTGAACGGACACGGAAAACGAGGCAAAGTTGAGAGAGAGAGAAGAGAAATGAACCCTTTCTTTGGAAACCCTCGCATTTTATTTATAGGAAGGCTGGTCTGCCTCGGTACGCGGGGCGTACGCTCGTACGCGCTGCGTACGCGTACGTCATGCATGACCGAAGCCTCGACTGCCTCGGTTCGGATGGGACGGGTTGTTGGGTTCTCGGGTCGGATGGGACGGGTTGCTGGGGAGGTGGGTCGGATGGGACGTCGGGTCGGATGGGACGTCGGGTCGGACGGGTCGGACGGGTCGGATGGATCGGATTCCTCGGATATGGCGACGTGGACGATCCGAGGCCAATCCTCTTGGTTACGCGGGGCGTACAGGAGTACGCAGCGCGTACTTCGGAGGAGGATGCTGACTCCCCTTCGGATAATATCCGAATTTTGAATTAAATAAATAATTAATTTATTTAATAAACTTCAAAAATCCATATCTTCTTCATACGAACTCCGTTTTCGATGGTCTTTATATCCTCGCGTAGGTGAGACTACGCTCTACAACTTTCGTTTAGACTCCGTCGGCAAATTCCAAAATTATATTTTTATTATTTATAAAAAATCCATCGTGTTTAAGGAATTTCTTAGAAAATTCATAACTTCTTTATCTGATGTCGGTTTTTGCCAGACTTTTTACCGCTGGAATACCATTGTCGAGACCTTCGATTCTCGTTTAGGTCATTCCGGCCAAAAGTCGCTCGATCTCCGATTCGAGTTTTTAGCGGTCTGTTGCTAAGCCGAACTTGGAAAAATCACATCTTCGCTATATGAAGTCGGATTTTGGGCGTTCTTTTCACGTACGATCATGGTTCAAAGACATTTAATCATAGAAGAAAATTAAATAGAACTATTTGTACGTTTTATTATGAAAGTAAATTTTATTACTTACAAGCGGTTACAATACTTGACCCATTTTGGTCCTTACAAGGAGTTGAAATATCGGGTTGCCACATCATCCCCCCGTTAGAGAGAATTTCGTCCCGAAATTTAAAGTAGTAAAGATACTAGTGAACATGAAAGAGATGAGGGTACTTTTGTTTCATCTGATCTTCGCGTTCCCATGTGAATTCGGGTCCCCGCTTGGCGTTCCAGCGAACCTTCACGATTGGTATGCGACTTTGTTTTGTTTGTTTGACCTCTCGATCCATGATTTCTACTGGTTCTTCCACAAAGTTGAGGCTCTCGTTGATCTCGATCTCGTCGAGTGGAATAACAAGAGTCTCGTCGGACAGACACTTTTTCAAGTTTAAGACGTGGAAGGTTGGATGGATGTTACTAAGTTCGCGCGGTAGGTTAAGCTTGTAAGCCACAGGGCCGATTCTGGCAAGAATCTCGAAAGGCCCTATGTATCTTGGATTTAGTTTCCCATGCTTTCCAAATCGTATTAAACCCTTCCACGGTGAGACCTTTAATAAGACGTGGTCTCCTACCTGGAATTCTAAAGGTTTCCTCCTTTGGTCAGCGTAGCTTTTCTGTCGGTCTCTTGAGGCCTTCAATCGTTCACGAATCTGAACGATCTTCTCTGTTGTTTCACGTATGATCTCCGGACCTGTGAGTGTGCTTTCAGGAACCCTTCCTCTAGCTAACTGGGTATCGCCAACTTCAGTCCAGCACAGAGGGGATCTGCACTTTCGACCATAGAGGGCTTCAAACGGAGCAGCCTTTATGCTTGTATGATAACTATTATTGTATGAAAATTCGACAAGGGGTAAATGAATATCCCATGCCTTACCAAAGTCAATCACGCAGGCTCTCAGCATGTCTTCTAAAGTTTGTATTGTTCTCTCACTTTGTCCGTCTGTCTGTGGGTGGTAGGCTGTACTCATGTCTAGCCTAGTTCCCAGGGAACTTTGTAGTGACTGCCAGAATCTTGAAGTGAATCTACTATCTCGATCGGAGATAATGGATATTGGAACACCATGCAGTCGCACTACTTCCCTTAAGTAAGTTCTTGTAAGCTTCTCCATTTTGTCAGTCTCTTTGATGGGTAGGAAATGTGCGGATTTGGTCAATCTGTCGACAATGACCCATATGGTATCGAGTCCACCTGTCGTCTTGGGTAACTTGGTTATGAAGTCCATAGTAATCCACTCCCATTTCCATTCCGGTATCTCGGGTTGTTGTAGTAGTCCTGACGGTTTCTGATACTCGACCTTAACCTTAGCGCAAGTAAGACATTTACTCACGAAGGTAGCAATTTCTGCTTTCATGTTAGGCCACCAGTACAGTTTCTTAAGATCCAGATACATTTTATCTGAACCCGGGTGAACGGAATATCTTGAATTGTGAGCCTCGGTCATGACTACGTTTCTGAAACCACCATGATTTGGGGTCCAGATTCGGTCCATGAGATAGTAGGCTCCGCCACCCTTGACTTCTAAATTCTTCTCCATTCCTCGCAGGGATTCACCCGCCACATTTTCAGGTTGCAAAGCTTCCATTTGTGCTTCTTTAATTTGTGTGGATAGGTGGGAATGGATAGTCATGGTCAGAGATTTGACCCTCCGACCAGTGTATTCCTTTCGACTGAGGGCGTCGGCTACTACGTTGGCCTTGCCAGGATGATAACGAATTTCGCATTCGTAGTCATTCAGTAACTCAACCCATCGTCGTTGTCGCATGTTGAGTTCCTTCTGATCGAAAATGTGTTGAAGGCTCTTGTGATCGGTGAATATAGTACTCTTTGTTCCGTATAAGTAGTGCCTCCAGATCTTCAGAGCAAATACCACTGCTCCTAACTTGAGGTCGTGTGTCGTATAGTTCACTTCGTGTGTCTTAAGCTGTCGGGAGGCATAAGCGATAACCTTCCCTCTTTGCATAAGAACACAACCAAGTCCTTGATTTGAAGCATCGCAATACACTACGAAGTCTTCTATCCCTTCGGGGAGGGATAGTATCGGTGCGGTGCACAAGGCCTGTTTTAGTGTCTGGAATGCCTTCTCTTGTTTCGCTTCCCAGTCAAAGGCCACTCCTTTCTGGGTTAATGAAGTAAGAGGTTTCGCAATGCTCGAAAAGTTCTTTATGAATCTGCGATAGTAGCCAGCTAGACCTAGAAATTGACGAATTTCTGTAGGTGTCTTTGGTGCCGACCAGTTCTCAATAGCCTTAATTTTGGAAGGGTCCACGTGTATACCTTTCTCGCTAACAACGTGACCTAAAAATTCGACTCTTCGAATCCAAAATTCGCATTTAGAGAACTTCGCATAGAGTTTCTCCGTTCGCAGTGTTTCTAGGACTTTTCGTAGGTGTTGACTATGCTCTTCCTCACTTCGAGAGTAGATAAGTATATCATCGATAAAGACGATGACGAACTGATCCAAGTAAGGGCGGCATACCCTATTCATTAGGTCCATAAATACTGCTGGTGCATTGGTTAATCCGAACGGCATCACCACGAATTCGTAGTGTCCATAACGAGTTCGGAAGGCTGTCTTTGGAATGTCCCCCTCTAGAACTCGTAATTGGTGATATCCGGATCGCAGGTCTATTTTGGAGAAGTAGTTCGCCCCTTGAAGTTGATCGAATAGGTCGTCGATACGGGGTAGAGGATAGCGGTTCTTGACAGTAAGTTTGTTCAGCTCTCTGTAGTCGATGCACATACGGAACGATCCGTCTTTCTTCTTTACAAACAAGACCGGTGCTCCCCAAGGTGAGAAACTTGGTCTTATGAATCCTTTGTGAAGGAGTTCATTAAGTTGACTGGAAAGTTCCTGCATCTCTGCTGGTGCAAGACGATAAGGCGACTTCGCTACTGGGGTAGCTCCTAGAATTAAGTCGATTCTAAACTCGACTTGGCGTTGCGGTGGTAATCCTGGCAGTTCTTCTGGAAAGATATCGGGAAAGTCGCGTACTACCGAGATGCTCTTGATGTCCTTCAGTTCTTGACTTGTATCGACGATGTGCGCTAGGAATGCTCGACAATCCTTCCGCAAGCACTTTCGAGCTTGGATGCACGAAATGATGCGAAGGTTTGCACTAGATTTGTCATCGTAGATAACTAATGTTTCGTTGTTTGGGAGGTTAAGACGGACTGCTTTCTCAAAGCACATGATGTCGGCGCGAAGAAGGCTCAACCAATCCATGCCGACTATGACGTCGAAACTTTTAATTTGAACCGGCATGAGATTGATTGGGAAAGAATGGCCGTCTAATGTTAACGTACAGCCCATGTATATGCAATTTGTGTTTTCGGTTTTTCCATTGGCCATCTCTATAGTGAATGATTTTTCTAACTTGCTAGGTTTAGGTTTAAGTAAATGAATAAAGTTTTGACTCACGAAACTTCTCTCCGCTCCACTATCGAATAATATGCATGCGTATGAATTATCGAGAAGGAACGTACCAGCAACAATAGTTGGGTCAGCTACAGCTTCATTGTGGCCTATTGCCAAAACTCGTCTCACACCTCCGGTGCCTGCTGCCTTAGGAAAGTTTCTCTGGTAGTGGCCCACCTCGCCACAACCGTAGCAAGCCTGCCCTACACCCGCACCGGGAATTTGAGTGATAGGCTTTGCGGGTTCCTTGCAGAAACGGGCTGTGTGCCCTTTCTGGCTGCAGTTGGCGCACTGCATAGCTCGACAAAGTCCATGGTGGTGGTAATTGCATTTGGTGCATTTTGGGAGGTTGCCTATATAAGGCTTTGTTGGGTAGGTATTTGTAGGGGCTGTAGCAGGTACAGTGGCAGCATTTACTGACACCAGCTGTTTCTTTGCGGATTCTTGGGAAGATCCACCCTTCCCTTTAATCCATGCCCTCTTCCTGCCATTGTTGTTGTTTGCTTTCTGTGGGGCTGGTGCAGAAGTGGTTGAGTTCTGATGACCTCCGTAGTCGATCAGAGATTGTGCCAGTTCCTTAGCACTTTCAAAGGTGTCAGGTTTAGAAGCTAACACGCTTGATCGCATTTGGGGCGTCAGTCCCCAGATGTACCTTTCTATCTTCTTGCTCTCGGGAGCAATCATATCTGGACAAAGGATTGCCAGCTCGCAGAATCTGTTGGTATAAGTAGCGATGTCGGTACCAACCATTCCGAGAGTCCATAGCTCGTGTTCAAGCTTTTGAATCTCCCCCCGTGGGCAGTATTCTCTCATCATCATGGTCTTCAGGCTCTCCCAGCTTATGGAGTTTGCCATGATTAGGGTAAGTACTTTAACGTGGCCATTCCACCAAGTTAAAGCTTTATCGAGAAGGGTGAAAGTTGCAAATTTGACCTTGCTGTGCTCGGGGCAGGAGCATATTTCAAAGACTGCCTCCGTCCTTTCGATCCACTGCCTCAGGGCCATCACACCACCAGTACCATAAAACAGTCGGGGTTGGCATTAGTGAAGTCCTTATAGGTGCATTCCCGAGGTGGTCCATGACTCTCGCCATGGTTGGATAGGTGTGTGCCAGATCCCGAGCCATTAGTACTCGAGTTATTGATCTGTGACATGGCAGCTGCCACTGCCGCGGTGACTGCTGCTTGAAACATAACAGCATCAAATTGAGGTGGTGGAGGTGGTGGTGGTATAGGTGCTTCCTCACCGTTGTTTCGCCTTGGATTCCTACGCGGAGGCATCCTTCAACTATAGATTGAAAAGACAAGGATAAGAATTTCATAGAATGGAAAAAAATGTATGTGTCTCATGAACTAAATCGCTATAGTTCAACAACAGATGAAAGTATAAGTCTTAAAATAGAAAAATGAAAGTTATTTGTAAGACTGAAGGTATGAAACGAGTGTTTGGGTTCACAAAGACCATTCAATGTTCGAACGAAATACTCAACATAGTAGTAATAGTGCCACTTATATTAATATAAAAGTTGTTACAACGATCATGAAAATTTGACCCCTATAAGGGTCTCTGATTACAAAGTTCGAGAAATTTAAAGACTTTTAGCCGAGGTCCTAAGCTATAACAAAATTTGAGTCCTTGACAAGCACTACTTGCGTCGAAGGTTGCGCTTGGAGCTTGACTCCGCATCTGATTGCTTTGACACCATTAGACGCCTATCGAAAGCGTCTTGTTGTTCCCTTAGTTCGGCGAGGGCTGCAATCATTTGCGCTTGAAACGCTTCGGTTTGGAATTGAGCGTTGTCTTGCATCTTGTCCAGCCTACGGATGTCAGAAGTGTGAACCTGCACTTCCACGTTGATATCCCGGAGTCGGCTAGCTTGTACTCCAGACTGATAGGACTGATTGGCTAACTTACCCACCATTACCGGGAGTGCTCGATCAGCGGAACCTCCGCCGCGGACATCATAGAAGTCCCGACACATGCCGTAGGGAGGGCGTAGGTTTTGCTGTTGGCTCCAATGGTGGAGGTGACTTCCCCAGACGGGAGTCAGTCCTTGAAAGTTCCTTACGAAGACGGGAGGTTGAATGGGTGGTGGATCGATAACTTCCGGCTCTGAGTCGGTACCGGAGTCATCATCCACTTCTATGGGTTCCTCGTCCTCTTCGGGATCATCTTCGATCCATCCTCCGTTGCCTTGGTTGGGAAAGTAGGGGTCGCCAGGGTGGTGAAATCCAGCCATTTGACTGTACGAGAAAAAGGGTTATAAGAATTGAGTAAAGTCGGAACATGTAAAACATGTAAGTTAAACTAGTTTAGATAGCAAATACTCCTATAGTATTTAAGTGCTTGTGTTTGATTCTTGTAATGGTTTGGTAAGTTTTGACTTGTTGCTTACTACGATCATTCCTCGATATACGTTGGTTGATATGTGCATATTTAGTGTGTATTTAGTATAGTTTTTTAGTCATATATTAGCTAAATTATCACATATTATGGACAAAAGGTACTTAAAATTGTTAAATTGTGTTTTTCAGTCCAAAGATGAAGCTTGGAAGTAAAAGGAACAAGAGAAGCGGTTAGAAGATCAAGAATGGAAAGAAGAAAGAAAACAGCCAAAATAAAGCTTCTATTCGTCGAGTTATCTCTTGACTCGACGAGTCCGGTCGCGGATTCAGAGAGATAAGCATTCGGAATTCAAGACAGTTATCAGGATACGTAGAATGTGAGAGGGACTCGACGAGTCACCACTTGACTCGACGAGTCGGTATGCATATATAAAGATAACTCTTTGATGCGAAAGGAGAGAATGCTGGGAAATTTGAGAGGTGTTAAGCTGCGAATAAGAAGCCAGAAGAACCCTAGAAGTCGACCAAAGAAGCTAGAATCCAATTCCGGGAGTAATTAAGGCATAATTTCATCACTCTACTTAATTCTCTTGTTTTGTCAATATGATTAAGCAACTTGAACTTATTTGTTTGCTGTTATTCACCTTAGTTATGAACTAATTTCTTTATACTTCTGTTTGGGGATACAAAGTTGACAATATGGTTTGATTGATTGGTAGGATTAATTCTAAGTTGGTGATTAATTGTTATTTTAGCTTGCTAAAGATCCTTGTGTATGAACGATAATTTATTTTCTGTTAATAGGAAGATAGTTAATTAGCATGAACATCTATTAATTATCAACCTCATATGATAAGTGACCACTAAATCATATGTCTAGGATTAATGAATATGAAACTAGGATTAATAAGTAAATTGAGTAAATTCATGTGCAAGCTTGTAAGATGACTATTGAACAAGAGGTTAATTAAGAATAACAATTTAATTAGCTATTGCAAGTCTAACTTAACCCGAATAATTAATCTAGTAAATATAATTAAGTTAAGCAATTGGCCACTGTTTGAATTAGTTTATTTGCTAAGGATTAGGGTAGTGAACACAACTTAATCACTTGAATCGGTAACCAACGAAAGAATTAATCCATTGCACTATTACCTTAAAAGCAACCATAAAGTTAACCGAGTTGAACTAAACAGAAGTTTCTCTCCCATTATTGAATCTAGTTAATTTGTTCTTTTCTAGCCTTGCATTAGTTTTGTTTAATAAGTTTCTAGTCTTGTAAAACTAGAGAAAAACCCTTATTTGCTAAAGTAATTTGGATAGAATTAGTTTTTAATTTAATTTGCCGTTCCCTGTGTTCGATACCCTACTTGCTTATTTAGCTATACCACAATTGATAGGTTCACTGCCTTTTGTGTGTTATTTGATAATTAAAAGTAGGTTTAAAACTAGTGGGTTTTACACACATCATTGGTCCAATCTTGGGCAAATATAGTTGATCACGCTATATTTGTCCAAAATCTGATTACATATATCGAGTCCCAATCGTAGTGTCAACTTGTCTAAATACTTGTATAGTTGTATAACATGAAAATAGTTCGTGGTAGGCATGTATTTGTACTTAAATGAACTACCAATTTAAGTTGAACGAAATGCTGCTTAAGTGTAAAAAGAAAATTTGTTTTGTCAGAGAGTATTAGTCCCCTAAGCATTTATAGTTTGTATATCTTATGTGGTTCGATATACTTAGTTCACTATAAACATTGCTCTGATACCAATCTGTCACACCCCCAAACCTGAACGGCGGAAAAGTTCGGGGGCGGATGACTTCATGTGGTAACGTAACAAATGAATACATAGTAAAGAAAGCAATACAACCATCATATATATAATTGAAAGTTTACATTTGTCAAAAGTTACATGTTCAAAACTCAATTACAATATGATGTCAGAATACGAGATTAAACTGGCGCCGCAGCATCCCTTCATCAAAAGCGAAATGAATACCTGAAATTACTGATTCCCTGGGACATACAAGTAATTTTGAAAGAGTAGATCAGCATTTAAGCTGGTGAATTTCATAAGTATTTAAGTGACAATGTTTGAATAAACTGAAATGTTTTATCTTCGTTTATTTGTGGTTAGAAAATCCAATATTTTCTACTAGTATAAAAGTAGCCTTCACTCAAGACCAATGTTTGAATGAACTGAAATGTTTTATCTTCGTTTGTTTGTGGTTAGAAAATCCAATATTTTCTACTAGTATAAAAGTAGCCTTCACTCAAGACCAATGTTTGTTTCTAAAATGTATGTAAATGTAAAAGAACCAATGAATTTGAAAACCTTGTAAATCAATGCATTTTAATACCCCTTGTGAGTTTCATAACCATACTATTGACTCTGAATGCCTATACACAACGTTCTTCAGGCGTTGGAATGTTATGACGTTTGTCACCCCAAACGGTGGACTGCAGCTAACAGTCAGGGCGCGGGTTTGTCAAGCCCGTATAGATCTATACACAAACACCATGCTCCCCCTCCAAGGGATTCTGGTATATAATACAGGACTTGAAATGTGTACTCGAACGTACATGAAGTTAGTGTCTCACAAATCCGTGGTATAAAAACAGATCTACTTGTTAAAATGTTACGTTTGTTCTTGTACACGAAAGTGAATTTCTTGAAATATGTGATTCTACTACATAAGAGTTAGAAATTTGTTCGTAAAACCATACCTATTATAGTTTCCAAAAAGCGTGTCTTGTTTGTTTAGAAACATTGAGAAAAGGAATCGCTTGTTTATGAAAGTATAGATTTTTGGGTGTAAAGTCTAGGATAGACAAGAAAAATCTAAGAATAGTTTAGTTTATACATGCATTACAAGAACATTATATTTTAAAAGGTAAAATGCTATTGTGACATATGTTATATATATACATATATACATATATATATATATATATATATATATATATATATATATATATATATAAGTTCCTTTAAATGTTTATAAATCGCATGTGATTTGAATATATAACAGTATATAAAAGAATTTCTTTATGTAACGCACGATAATACTCGTGTGTTTTACTTGTAATCCCCCCTTTGAAAGCATATAAAAGTATTTAGAATAATTAAAAAGGTTGATTTAGGGGTATGAAACTCACTTGAAAGTTTGAAGATAGCGAGATGGAAAACCGGGCAGAGTTTCGTCTCGGGAAACGGATTTTCCTCGGGATTCTCGGAATTCTCGGGAGTAAAATCGACCTTCGGGACTTGAGCCAAAAAAACCAGAGCTTCGGGTTTGAACGGACACGGAAAACGAGGCAAAGTTGAGAGAGAGAGAGAGAGAAGAGAAATGAACCCTTTCTTTGGAAACCCTCGCATTCTATTTATAGGAAGGCTGGTCTGCCTCGGTACGCGGGGCGTACGCTCGTACGCGCTGCGTACGCGTACGTCATGCATGACCGAAGCCTCGACTGCCTCGGTTCGGATGGGACGGGTTGTTGGGTTCTCGGGTCGGATGGGACGGGTTGCTGGGGAGGTGGGTCGGATGGGACGCCGGGTCGGATGGGACGTCGGGTCGGACGGGTCGGACGGGTCGGATGGATCGGATTCCTCGGATATGGCGACGTGGACGATCCGAGGCCAATCCTCTTGGTTACGCGGGGCGTACAGGAGTACGCAGCGCGTACTTCGGAGGAGGATGCTGACTCCCCTTCGGATAATATCCGAATTTTGAATTAAATAAATAATTAATTTATTTAATAAACTTCAAAAATCCATATCTTCTTCATACGAACTCCGTTTTCGATGGTCTTTATATCCTCGCGTAGGTGAGACTACGCTCTACAACTTTCGTTTAGACTCCGTCGGCAAATTCCAAAATTATATTTTTATTATTTATAAAAAATCCATCGTGTTTAAGGAATTTCTTAGAAAATTCATAACTTCTTTATCTGATGTCGGTTTTTGCCAGACTTTTTACCGCTGGAATACCATTGTCGAGACCTTCGATTCTCGTTTAGGTCATTCCGGCCAAAAGTCGCTCGATCTCCGATTCGAGTTTTTAGCGGTCTGTTGCTAAGCCGAACTTGGAAAAATCACATCTTCGCTATATGAAGTCGGATTTTGGGCGTTCTTTTCACGTACGATCATGGTTCAAAGACATTTAATCATAGAAGGAAATTAAATAGAACTATTTGTACGTTTTATTATGAAAGTAAATTTTATTACTTAGAAGCGGTTACAATACTTGACCCATTTTGGTCCTTACAAGGAGTTGAAATATCGGGTTGCCACATGTATGTCCTTAACAAATAAATTAATCAAGTCCTAATTAGATACAAATGAGTATCATTTCATAATCCATAGGAATCTTGTGCGTTCGCGAACCTAGAACTGACGTTTAGGATCTAAACTGACGCGTTTCTCAACCGGTGAGTTCATAACCCTACCCTTTTTCAAATGTTTTTCAGATGTTTTCAAGGGGGGAATACAAGCAAAAGTACAAGGAAATCTTGTACTTCAACTTATTTTCAGTTCAATATTTCATTTTATGTATGTTTCTAATTTCAGAATTTGTGTTAACTAATGGTTCGAATTGCAGGGTAAACAGTTAGACTAAAGTCAGATTTCTTTAAAAAGTGTTTTAAACTATATTACTTTTTGTAAAAGAAATCATACTAATCATAAATAAGATTAATACTAAACGAATATGAATACGAATATAACCAATAAGATAGTACGAATACGAATACGAATAGAATACAAATATAACCAATAAGATAGTACGAATACGAATACGAATATGAATATAACAAATAGGATAGAACGAATACGAATACGAATATGAATACGAATATAACAAATAGGATAGAACGAATGCGAATAGGAATATAACTAATAGGATAGAACGAATACGAATACGAATAGAAATAGGACTACGAATGTGAAATAACGCCTTTGGATGACATCAAGACTTCAAATATACAGTTAGTGTACGCCTTGAATGTCACCAGAGTTTCGAATTTAATATGAAAGTACGCCTCTAGACCTCTACTGATTTTCGAATACATCCGCCTTAGAATGTATCCAGAGATACGAAAATACAACTAATGTACTCTTTTGGAAATCATCAGAATAATCGAAAATACTGTAATGTACGTTTCTGGTGAATCCAAATATTCGAAAATACAACTAAGTTAGTAGATGATAGACATTCGAATGTAGGATAACTAAGAGTTCAGAATACTTAACTAATACTGCAAGTATCGTAATCATTAGTACTTCGAAATCAAACTTAAGAACCAACCTCAACACATAGGAAAATATGGGATTTTCCTGAAGTAACATAACAAATAGTAATGAAATTAGAAACGAATAGACAACTCAAAACATAAAAAAAATATGGGATTTTCCTAGGATAGCATAACAACTCATAAACGAATAAAGTAACAAACGAATAACTAAACTATTAGGAAAATATGGGATTTTCCTGGAATGACATAACAAACCGTTTTCGAATTTGTAACAAAAGATAACTAAATTGTTTTCATAAGAAAATATGGGATTTTCTTGAACAGCCACTTTTTCAGAAAGCAAAGGAAACTCGTTCTTTTCAAAACCAAACCGCTTATGAACTCACCAGCTTTTTGCTGATTTTCAAACTGCTTGTATTCTCAGGTCAGCGTTAGATAGGTACAACGCTATCCTTTGGAGAAGACGGAGCGTTCCGAAGACTCGTCTTTGCTTTTGTTCATATGATATATGTATATAACACTCGTATAACTTTTCTTTCAAACAGATGTAAACAATATTATGTAATGTAATGTTTTGTGTTTACTGTTTTACTATGTGCATTGGATTTGATACTCAACATGGAGTCAACCCCGGAAATGTTTCCGCCTTTGGTTTTCGGGGTGTGACAGATTGGTATCAGAGCTCTTGTTTATAGTGAACTAGTATACCAAAGCTTACATGGTATAAGACTATAAACATTAAGGGGCCTAAGTGCTCTGAACTAAAAGTATACTCTACAAATATAAGTATTTTGTAAAGTATACAAGTATACCGAACCATCGAAATCCGTAACTACAAGTAGAACAAAATATAAGAAAATGGGTGTTGTACGATGCGGTTAAACATGGGCAGTTATGTAGTCGTGTCTAGGATCAATATAGCCTGGCCAACTATATTCATTTGAGACACAGCCAAGATGTGCTTGGGAGTGACTGTGGTACGCAACATACCTAAAACTTACCCAATATCCCAAACAACGAGTCGTCGTTGCAGCGAACCATGAAATACTATGGGAGTATTTCTCGAGCCGATCCGTTGTAGAAGTTCTCATTCAAGCGTTGTTACTTGATCATTCCTTTAGCGATAAATCATTTGCTTTGATAACTACTTCCTATTTTATCGCTTAATAGAATATCTGTCTGAATGAGATATCCCCTGTTTCTTATCTCTTGATTCAATTCAGAGGACTTATGCTCCTCTCTTTCCTGGTTATTTTAGATCAAGATGCCTCCGAGGAAAAGACCCAGCTCAAAGACCAACAACCCTCCACCTCCACTACCTCCTATTCAAATCGACCTGGAAACACTTCAGGCAGCCATTCCTGCCACAATATCAGCCACCCCATCTTAACTAAACCCTAGTGGTTCAGGGGGTGGTACCCAAACCCAAAACCCGGAAGGTAATCAGGGACACCGGAAGGAGTGTTCCTATAAAGACTTTATGAACGCAAAACCCACGTTCTTCGATGGCATAGGGGGTGTCATTGCTCTAACTCGGTGGTTAGAGAAAATTGAATCTATCTTCGAAATGTGTGCCTTTTCAGAATCCGACAAGGTGAAATTCGCCACCTGTATGCTCACCGATAAAGCTTTCACTTGGTGGAACGGCCGAGTCAAATCCCTGACTCTACCTGTAGTCAATGCTATGGGATGGGAAGTTATGAAGGAACTTTTACGCGTGGAGTATTGCCCTCAGGGTAAAATCCTGAAGCTGGAGCATGAACTCTAGCACCTGAAGATGAAAGGTTCTGATATCGCCACTTACACTTCAAGGTTTGATGACTTGGCACTTCTTTGTCCGGGGATGGTTACCCCGGAAAGCAAAAAGGTAAAAAGGTTCATCTGGGGATTAACCCAACGAAAAGGAACGTTTTAGATGCGAAGCCGGATACCTATGATAGTGCCAAATGTCTAGCGCAAACCCTGATCGATCACAATGATGACCAAGAAGAAGCAGAAACCACTTCCGAGCCAACAGAAAAGAGTGGCGAGAAAAGAAAGTTTTGGAAAAAGAAGAAGAAGAGTCAGTCTACCCCAAAACCCTCAAAGAAACAACAGATAGTGGCAGTCCACGCTACCACTACCCCTGTTGCTGTATCTATTGTAGGTTCCTCAGCCCAAGCACTTGTCACCGGATATGTCGGTATCCTCTTGTGGTGTAATTGATGTAGCTACGACCATCGCATCCCTGGCCCCTGTCATGCAAAGTTTTGTAAAATTTGTGGCCAGGAAGGTCACCTCGTGCGAAGCTGCAAAACCCCAACCCAACCAACTAGTCAAGCTTCTAGAGTTGGTATCGATCAAACCTGCTACAGTTGTGGAGAGGTCGAGCATTATAAACGAAACTATCCTAAGGCAGTAACATCTGGCAACACCGGGAGAGTCCTGACTATGGGACAAGAAAGGACAGCCGCCGACCCCACCGTTGCCACAGGTATATTGTCTCTCGATGAATCTTATGCCTATGATCCTTTTGATTCTAATGTCGGAAGAATTTGCTAACCATTCATTCAAATATATTTCTAAACTAAATCCTTCGTTAGTAATCGAAACGTGTACCGTCGAGTTGACCAACCAGTGAGAAAGAGAACGTTAATGTCATACCCTTAGATCTTATCCTCAATTCGGATGATTATTCCTTTCCATTCGATCTAATGGTAAACTTTTCGTGAAAAGCTTTGATGCGATCATTGGCATGTAATGACTAAGTCTCACTCATATTGTTATTCTTGTTTTCGAAAGGGTCGTCCGTCTGAATCTTTCTTCTGACCCGACTCTCATGATTCTCGGCATCAAACCTAAATCCAACCTTCGCATCTTCGTGTATCAAAACTTAGAAAGTTTCCCATGCATTCCTCGTCCGTGTGATATTCGGGAAACGAGAAGTCTGCAACTCTTTCCCCAATGCCTTTCCCGAAAATTCTCGAGAATTCCTTCAGAACGTCTAGTCAAGTCTCATATCGACCTAATCCCTGGAACTGCCTCGTAACCGAACCTCCGGGAGGATGATGTATCCAATACAGCGACCAGGACCTGGCATGATCACCATGAGTTTGTATTGGTGCCCTTCGATCAACCATCCTCCCTGGTTATGTAGATAAGCAAGTCCATTATACCCGTGGACCTTTCCAAAAGCTAAGACGATAGGGAACTAGTCGGTACCAGAGATACCTATAGAAACCTGTAACTTAGTAACATTAGACCCTTTGCGATCCTCGTAGGATCGATTCCGTAACCTTCAAACTTCGGTTACCCTCGGAACTTAGTAACATCCATCTGGTACTTCACGTCTCGGTCTTTAAGAAGTATCTACCCAACGAATCTAAGACGCGTCCCGATAGTGAGGGTTCGCTGGAACGTCAAGCGGAGACCCGATTCCAAAAGGGAGCGTGAAAACCCGGAGCAGCAAATCAATCCGTATCTCATTCCAATTCATGATTTGTATCTTAATCTTTGAATTTCAGGACGAAATTCCCTCTAACGGGGGGATAATGTAACAACCCAAAGTTTTCCATCGCTGAGACTCGTTCCGCCCATAAAATTCGTAGTTTATCAACTCGTTCCAATTTCTTTTTTGGGTTAAATTATTTAAACTTATATGTTTATTTAATACTAATGAGTGTCCAAACCCCTTAGGAACTCATGAGATTAGCCCAAAATTTTTATTTCACAAATTTTAGAAACGTCCCCGCCGAGTTACGGAAACTTAATCGGGTGCGACCAAAAGCCCCGTTTAATGCCGGTATCGGGTAGAATTCCTCCGTGTCCAAGTTTAGGACCTATTTAAACGTGTTCAAGCTTTCATTTGAAGCTTTTGCTTCATCTCTCTACTCTCTCTCTAACCTCTCTCCTCAACCAAATTTAAGGGTCCAAAACATCAAATTTAAGGCTTCTAATCACCAAGGTACCTTCCCTAACTTGTTATACAACCCCTCTAGCCTTCAAATTCAATTTTAAACCTGGATTAGGACTATTATCATGAGTTTATAGCCCTAGAACAGTCCTAGTCCGTAAACTCATATAAATGGGGTTTTTATTCCCTTAAACTCTTCCAAAACACCAACAAGGCTTAGATACGACTTGTAGAATTATGGATTTGGCCTTGGAACACCTTGAACATCAATTTAGAGGAGTAAACTTAAGTTTACTGCCCAAGAACATGCTTGGGCCGTAAACTCATATTCTTGGGGAGTAAACTCCTCTAAATGTGTTAAGATGCCACTTAAACACACCTTAAAGCTTGGGATAAATTCTAGAAGTGACCACAAACAAGAATTGGATCTTAAAACATAATAAAACACCCATTTAAGGAGTTCACGTCCATGAGGGGGTTCATGGGCCGTAAACTCCTAAAGTCATGCCAAAAGTCCCCCAAAAATTGATATAAGGCTTGGGAAAAATCATTGGAATCACATGTGATTGTTTAAGGGCCAAAACTTTAAGGATTGGATGTGAGGGGGGGAGTTTATGGCCATAAACTCCATGTTTACTTCCGTAAACTCCAATAAATGGTATTTAAGTAAGTATAAATTCATCCTAATGCCCTAGATAAATTCCTAGCTAAATTATCTTTGTATTTTGAAGCCATTTTGCATCCAAAAGTACCCTCCACGAGTTCACGACCGTGAACTCATGTGGATGGGGTATTTAGGATAGTAAACTCCTTAAGGAGTTTACTCTTGAAGAGTAAACTCCATTCCCTAGTCATACAAGTCCTTAAATGCCACCCGGGTCCTTCTAAACTCTTGTAATGGGGTGTTTCCGCAACTAGAAGTGTATGTCCTTAACAAATAAATTAATCAAGTGCTAATTAGATACAAATGTGTATCATTTCATAATCCATAGGAATCTTGTGCGTTCGCGAACCTAGAACTGACGTTTAGGATCCAAACTGACGCGTTTCTCAACCGGTGAGTTCATACCCCTACCCTTTTCAAATGTTTTTCAGATGTTTTCAGGGGGGGAATACAAGCAAAAGTACAAGGAAATCTTGTACTTCAACTTATTTTCAATTCAATATTCCATTTTATGTATGTTTCTAATTTCAGAATTTGTGTTAACTAATGGTTCGAATTGCAGGGTAAACAGTTAGACTAAAGTCAGATTTCTTTAAAAAGTGTTTTAAACTATATTACTTTTTGTAAAAGAAATCATACTAATCATAACTAAGATTAATACTAAACGAATACGAATACGAATATAACCAATAAGATAGTACGAATACTAATACGAATATAACCAATAAGATGGTACGAATACGAATACGAATACGAATATGAATATAACAAATAGGATAGAACGAATATGAATACGAATACGAATATAACAAATAGGATAGAACGAATGCGAATACAAATATAACTAATAGGAAAGAACGAATACAAATACGAATAGAAATAGGACTACGAATGCAAAATAACGCCTTTGGATGACACCAAGACTTTGAATATACAATTAGTGTACGCCTTGAATGTCATCAGAGTTTCGAATTTAATACGATAGTATGCCTCTAGACCTCTACTGAGTTTCGAATACATCTGCCTTAGAATGTCGCCAGAGATACGAAAATACAACTAATGTACTCTTTTGGAAATCATCAGAATAATCGAAAATACTGTAATGTACGTTTCTGGTGAATCCAAATATTCGAAAATGCAACTAAGTTAGTAGATGATAGACATTCGAATGTAGGATAACTAAGAGTTTAGAATACTTAACTAATATTGCAAGTATGGTAATCGTTAATACTTCGAAATCAAACTTAAGAACCAACCTCAACACATAGGAAAATATGGGATTTTCCTGAAGTAACATAATAAATAGTAACGAAATTAGAAACGAATAGATAACTCAAAACATAAGAAAATATGGGATTTTCCTAGGATAGCATAACAACTCATAAACGAATAAAGTTACAAACGAATAACTAAACTATTTGGAAAATATGGGATTTTCCTGGAATGACATAACAAACCGTTTTTGAATTTGTAACAAAAGATAACTAAATTGTTTCATAAGAAAATATGGGATTTTCTTGAACAGCAACTTTTTCAGAAAGCAAAGGAAACTCGTTCTTTTCAAAACCAAACCGCTTATGAACTCACCAGCATTATGTTGATTTTCAAACCACTTGTATTCTCAGTTCAGCGTTAGACAGGTACACCGCTATCCTTTAGAGAAGACGGAGCGTTCCGAAGATTCGTCTTTGCTTTTGTTCATATGATATATGTATATAACACTCGTATAACTTTTCTTTCAAACAGATGTAAACAATATTATGTAATGTAATGTTTTGTGTTTACTGTTTTACTATGTGCATTGGATTTGATACTCAACGTGGAGTCAACCCCGTAAATGTTTCCGCCTTTGGTTTTCGGGGTGTGACAGATGAGGAATTAGTTGCCATATCCTACCCATTCAGCTAACGACCCTCCACAAATCAAGAAAGCGGTGGGTGAGAGTAGACACCCATTAAATTGCCATTTTATAGGCAACAACCGTATACCCCCTTATAGATCGCCTTCGAGACTAATGCCTACTAACAGTAAGACTAGCTTAATCTTATACATGTATATATATTTATTAATCTTATAATATTATAATAGTATAAGGGTTGAATTTTAAACTTGTAAAATTCTAGGGTTTTGAATTTAAATATTTCAAAATTTAAATTTAAATCCCAAAACTTGAGGGAATGTTTTGAAACTTTTCAAAACATCTTTTAGATCAAATTTGAAAAATAATTAATTAATCATATTATTAATATTTATCACATAATTTGACCTAATCTATTTTCTTGACAAGATAATTCAAATCAAAAAATACAAATAAATAATCTTTATCATATAAACTAAGTAAATATCTTATTTATGACAATTATCTATGAATTGCATTAGGATAATCTATAACTTATTGAAAAAATAGGATTTTGTTAGCCAAAAGCATTTTGGTAATTATGCTAATTCAATTTTTAATCAAAATACCAAAAAATCAACCCCATACTGCTTGACTCGCCGAGTCATTGAATGTACTCGTCAAGTTTCCCTGACTCGTCGAGTTCATCAGGTGACTAGACGAGTTCATCAGGAAGGTGTTGGATTTTTT
The DNA here is from genome assembly GCF_051521515.1 of Lactuca serriola. Classification (NCBI taxonomy): domain Eukaryota; kingdom Viridiplantae; phylum Streptophyta; class Magnoliopsida; order Asterales; family Asteraceae; genus Lactuca; species Lactuca serriola. The sequence goes on along the minus strand of NC_136412.1, from coordinate 8,428,931 downwards.
GACTTCTGAGATGTGAATAATTTAGCTATGCATCAAATACAAAAGAAAAATTACCTAGGCTCTGATACCACTGTTGGTTTATGAGCAATACATCAATCCTATGGTGTACATGCAAACCCTAATGCTTGGATCTAGTTTTTCTAGTTGTACATGCGATAATTATCCAAGGCTCACAGACCCTAATCTAGCTTACAACAAAACTCGACTTCTATAACTAAAACCAATTTAGAAACATACCTTTGATTGTAGCTTGAAGATCTTGAACTTTTGAGAACCTAGCACTTCAAATGCGATGCCTCTAATGAATCACAAACACCAAATCAAGTTGGAAGAATCTTAGAACTCTTCTTATGGTTTTTGGTAGCCGGACTCTAGTGCCCATCGGTTCCTTATATAGCTGCAGAGTTAGTGTTTTAGTCAAAGACCTAATCTGGTTGCTCAGGCTCTAAGCAACCCACAATATCCTTCTAGAATCCCTAGCTTGGACGATTCTATATGGGTTCCCATATAAAATCGTCCATCCCTTTCTTAAGGGATCCACAACCCATATTGTAATAATCTTATAATTACAATATCAGCCCCCAAGTTACTTTGGTGAAGGCAACCTAAAAGGACCATACTACAATTGGGTCAAGTACATACCAAATATAGTTATGGGCTTAGAAACCTAATCAAACAGAGTCTCTGTCTTATTTTCCATGTATTTAAGGTATCAATTTCGCACATTGCTTATTTGTTGCTTACATCTGTTCTTAAGTTAGATTTTATGCTTTTTAGCCATGGTTAGGTGGATGTTGGGGATTAGGACGTCTCAAATGATTATTCTTTCAGATACAAGGTCTACAATAGCTCTTTTGGCATAAAGGTGCCAACTTTATGGATTTAAGGTTTTCATGCATTCTTTAAGTCTTTTATTTAGCCCTTTTGAGCTTTTGAGCTCCCCTAGTCATACTTAAGCATAATGTTGGAAGCTTTACGTAGCCATTTACCCTTATTGGTCCAGATCTGAATTTTAGGGCTTTGTCTTTTATGATTAAGTGCTAAATGGTTAAGCCCTCAATCTTTTAAGTCTAGGGAATGGGTTTAGACCCATTTAGGTGGTTCCTAAGGGTAAAATTGGAAACTTTACCCTTCTAGATCTCATGTTGCTTGAGATCTGAGTTGTGGAGTTCTTGGAATCAATAATGTTGGCTCAATGTATTAAGATGTGGATTTTTGGCGAACTCGGTGAGTTGGCTTGGTTTTTCCCCAACTTTACAGTTGTTAGAGGAACACAACAAGTTGAAGGATAAACTCGGCGAGTTGGGTCAACTAAGGCCATTGAACTTGAATTTTAACCTTGTCTTTGACCAACTTGTTCTAAGAGGGTACTTGAGGTAATCATAATTGTAATTAAGAAAATTATGGGCTTAGGATAAGACCTATATGGGGTTGGGCCCAATTTGTGGGCCTTTGTGGATCTTTTGGATTTGGGCCCCTATCTTGGTTCATGTTGAGTTAGAGGTAAAATGGTCATTTTACCCCAAGTAAGGATTATGGATTAGAGCTTGAAACCTAATTGCTAATTGGGTGTGTTGTTAATATTGGCAGCTTAGGAAGTCGGCATGACAGCAGCTAGGGATTTCTTTCAGTAAGCTTTTGAATTCAAGGTGAGTGAGTCTCATCATTGTTCTATGGGTTGAAGGCACCAATTTCGGCCTATTTGGTTTATGTATTGTAGGAAGACCTGGGGGTAACCCTTGGTAGTTTGTATGAAAGACCAGGAGGCGACTCCTAGAAAACTGTATGTAGGACCAGATTCTAAACTCTGGTAGTTAATTAGTTAAGTAGTGTAGATTGTATGCTAGTTGTTTTTGTGATGCTTGCATGTAAGACCTAGAGATGGCTCCTGGCACTTTTCTGTAAGACCCATGGTTTTGGCCCTAGCCTTGCAAGGAAGACCACGAGGAGGCTCGTGGCATAATGACAAGCCTATGGATGACACATAGCATATTTATTGATTATGATATATGTGTGATATGTATGGTTCAATGTTATGATGTTATTTATAGCTCGATTGGTATGTGTAGTATGTGGTATTTGGGAAACTCACTAAGCTTTGTGCTTACAGTTTGTGGTTTATGATTTCAGGTACTTCTGGTTCGATAGGGAAGGGCCCGACTTGGTCGTAGCACATCCACCTATGTTTTCCGCAATGTTGGAAAAGATTACTCTGATAAATGTTTTGTGTTGAAATGTTTTGGAATGTTGGAAAAGATTACTCTAGTGTTTTGAATATAATAAATATGAAATTTTAACCCTTGATTTTTAGGATGTTACAAGTTAGTATCAGAACCTTGGGTTGAGGGATTCGACATACTCTCGGGTGTGCTTGCACTCAAACTGAGCATTTGGTGAATTTTTTTATTAAATAAGCATTTAAATTGAAAAAACAAATTTCTAATTAACAAAGGGGTGTGATGTGTGCAATCGGCTGAGCTCAAGTAAGTGGTTCCCAGAATACCAATACATGTTGATTATGATATATGATATATTTATGAGAATTGCTGGCTAGAATAGGGTTAAGGATCTGCTAAGTATTTCATGATAGGATAGATGCCTTTTATGTGCCTGATTACATGAGCATTAGAATTGCATGCTAGTATTGATTCCAAATAAGTGGATAGAATGGCTTAATTAGTGTATGACGATCGGATTTTTTGTTACCTAAATGTTGTTTGCTTTGTGCATTATGAGACACTTAGTAACATGAACTGACTGGCAAGTGAATATGCTAAGTCACATGCGTCACAGGCTAAATAATTTTAGTGTGATGGATTTGACCGTAATATGCATCTCTTGTCTAAGTCCAATCATTCTAGGTTTGATTATTTTACTCGAAGAATTATCTGATCTCTATTACATGTGACTAAATTCATGAGGAAGCCAGTGACATTGGGGGGAGTGTTTCAGCAACTGAGGTTTGGGTAAGGTTGGGAACCTAGGAAAGCCTAGGATATGCTTTAGTGGGTTAGTAGAGCGGTTTAGTGAGTTTTGGTGCATTTGTTTTGAGGAAGTTGATGGGTTTTAGCCATAAGAACATCCTATGTGCTCATACAAACCCTAATGCTTGGATCTAGGTTTCTCTATTGTACATGCAATTCATCCAAGACTATAAACCCTAGATCCAGCATATGATGATCAATATAACATATAAATTAGGGTTTAGATCATACCTTGATTGTTATGTAGCAATAACAATCTCAAATCCTTCTTGTATTGACTTTAGAAAGCTTAGAGTCACAAATGTCACTCCTCTAATGGCTTACAAACACCAAGAGCAAGAGGATGAAGAAGATAAGAGAAGGAGGCTGCCCAAAACGTGTGGGAACCCTAAGGATCTTCTTCACCAAGTTTTTGGGGCTTAAGGGTCCTTTAAATAGTGAGGCTATTAGGGTTATCTAAGAAGGAAACCCTAATTTGGATGCTTAAGCCCTAAGCAACCCATGGACTCCTTCCTTAACAAACCTTGGACGATTTCTAATGGGCTTCCCCATAGAATTCGTCCAACCTTATATTATAAGGTAATCCATAGCCCAATTGCAATTATCTTATAATTACAATTCCAGTCCCTTAAGTTTAATTAATCTCTTTTAGCTACAAACTTAATTCTTATTAATTCTTGACTAATATTAATTAAACAATATGATTTCTCCTTTAATATATTATTCTCATAATATATTAATAAATCATATTTAATCCTTTCTCTCCGTAATTCATCCTATCAAGTTGCTTTGGTGAAGGCAACCCAAAAGGACCATGCACCATCGGGTCAAGTACATACCAAAATAGTTATGGACTTAGACACTAATCCAACAGTCTCCCACTTGGATAAGTCTAACAACTATTCCGCGTATGACTTCAGATCCTGATCCGCAATTGTAACTTTCTAAAGCCACCGTCAACTCTGATCTTATCAGATACGCGTGTCCTTTAGATAAGGGATCATATATTCCTCCATTCTAGATATCGTATAGACTGAGACATGGATCTAAATCATTCTCTCTGTCTATGTGTTGTTTCCCGAATTAAGATTTATGATGACTGACAACAGACTACAATTGAACACATCAATTTAGTCTCGGCTTGGCCAAGCGCTTAGGTGCCATCACTAAATCATCGAGGGCCCACAGATATCGCTTTTATCCTACTTTGGATAAAAGGAACGGATAAACTTTGACTCAATGCTCGCTTGCACTCACTCACCAAATCACACACAACAATATGTTTTATAACACCAAGTTACTGGTGCGTTTACATATTATCAATGTGCAACCGACTCGCAAGATACAACTTACACATCTCGGTTTCAAGAATATAAGATGTTATCGTCTCACCAATCACTCGTGATAAAATCCGTGAAGTGATCCAAGTGAGCGTGGGTTTAATCCAATGCTCAAATCATATTCATAAGCACTCATGAACGTTGCAGCAAACATTTGCTTATGTCTAATGCTCTTTAGACAATCCACACACCAATTCACGACAGTCTTCATTCATACCTACTTCCAACATATGAACGACTGTGGCCCGTTCGAATAATACTAATCCCAGATGGCCTCAACCTTTGAGTATAAATAAAACACCTTTTATTTATCACCATATCGATTACTTATTATTTGTTGTTTCGGGTAATCAACTTCTTACTTGAATTATTACCATACTTCTCCCATGCTCTTAGCATGCACACAATGTTTACCTATGGTTCTTACTTTGTGAAATAGATCAAATGAACACATTACCAATCATACTCATTTCACAACTCCCAATCCTTTCTACAAGTGAAAGAATATCAAATTCTTGCCACTTATAGAATATGCTAGATTCTAACATTTTATGCAATGATCCTTTCGTAATGTCATAGCACCAAAGTCACAATGACTATTGCCAACGAAATTACAAAGTCCTCTATCGGGGATTGTTACAAGACAATTCCATAGATGTGATGTCTCTCACTCAAAGTACATTCCTTTGAACATCCTTTTGCATAAAAGTTTTTAATCTTAGACATAGATTCTCAATATCTAACTCCCAATATGGAAACATTTCCATATTTTCCATATGACAACTCATTCTTAATAGAATCTTATCTATTCATAATAAAGTCGATATGGTCCATCCGATATCATACTTCCAACTACTCACAAGCGACCAATCCTCGGCGAACCCTGGATTGTCCTTTGATAGTTGTTTAATTATCTTAGTCAAAACGATTCTTGTCCTTTATCCTTCTAAATGCGCTAGACATTTGGAAAAATTTTAGAATGGTCAAATATTATAGCATTTGCAATCGATCCTATACCTGAAGCGTATGGGACACGATGCATAATGTCTTACATCAAGATTTGAAACTTTATCAATCTTCTGCCATAATATTTTACGTGCTACGTTCTTAGAATTCGAAATATGAAGAGGAATGCTGTAATCATAATCGAAATTTAGGAACACACTATGTATCCTTGACTAAATTTATTAACATTCCACAACCTAAGCTTTTAGATTTGAAATGAATCATAATATTCTCTCCCTTAATTATAGCAAAACAACTTTACATCCTTACTACTTTGCAAAGTATGACTCTTGTTTTCTATAATTAATATTGCTAACTTGCAATACTTGACTTAATAATCATACAATCATAACATTTATGCTCCCACTCTCAAGATGATTATTATTAACATAACACTTATGCTCCCACTATCTTTGACATGTATTCAGAAACCAACTTAACTTCCAGAAAACAATACTTATTGAATTTCTTAAGTTCATGTTTCTAATACCTAATGCTTTGATAATCCTTTATCTAAGCTTATACACCTTTCCTTTAGATATCTCATATGTGTGTCTAAACAATTAAGACTAATTGCCAAATCTCATAATTCGAATCATGGAAAGGGATACCGTAACCATAATCGAATTCGAGAATCCAATTATCACAATCACTATCTTCTTAAAATCTCTTTTAGTGAAAGTATTTCCTCACAGTCATTTTCATGAAGGAGGGAATCTTATGACACTTAGATTTTAATGTCGTATGTGTTCCTATTCATGTGAATTTGTCAAAACCAAAGTTTACGACAAATTCAAACTCATATGGACCGAACTTTCTCAATCTTGATTTCTTGTCTTATCGTAACACGACTGCCCACCATGTCTTCCAAGTAGTCAAGAAGCTCACCCTTTCCGATCAATGTGATTTTCATTGATCAAGGTGCTTGCCGTTTATGCGTTCAAATGAGAACTCATAGAACTCACACGCATAATTAACTCAATTGGAACGGCACAGAAACTAGATAGTGTCAACACGATAGGTTGTAAACCTCAACTCGTGTGCTAGTGATGATCGATAAGGTTTATTCTTGATTAGTTCTTGAAACTTTTCAAGACCATTAAAACTCCCACTGACTCCTTGACATATAAGATTCTTTTGTTAATGAACATTTCTTGACAAATGAATATTCAAGAGTTAGTCTAGTTTTTATCAAGACAAAACATTTCATAAAATTGGTCCTAGTTGGTCTTTGTCTTATCCAAGACATCACAACTTTCCACTTTCAAATGTACGAAAATAAGAAAAATCCTTTTTCCAAATTCTACACTTGATGAATGTTATAAACCTTCTTGAGACTTGTCACTCAATGTCATAATCTTAACTCTAAGACTTGTTTTTGGAACGAAGTATGATTGACTTCTTGATTTAACCATTTCTTCAATTCTCGATTCCTCTTCTTAGACATACAATTGCACAAAGATTCACTTAGAGGATCAATTGAGATATGGTTCTTAATCATTAAGACCTATCATAAAGCATAAAAGGTACTCTCCCTTCTTCTTAGAATAGAGAAACTTTTATCTTTCTACCTACTTGATTATTCTTATTCATTCTGCTATTGATTTAAACCTTTTCAATCAATTCAGAATTACACTTAATCTTATAAGTATAATCATATTTACTAAATCTTAGCAAATCATGACGAATATCTTTGTTACTCTTGTGGTGGACTTGATCAACACACAACCTTGTGTACTCGATCTCCTAGTCCTTCACTTGATACTTTGTCAATGAATTAGTCTAATTTTCCAAAATGTGAAAGTTTTTCATTCAACATACAATACTTGTTGCATGATTCCATGTTTCTGTCCAACTGAAACTTGGGCGATGAGAAACTCTCCCTATTTGGTAAATTCTTGACCTTTCCACAAATAACATAATTAAGAATCACATCTATTTGTTGTAGAAATATGCAAGTATCAATTTTTCATAACGATTTTATTGCAAGGAAATAAATAAATAATTGATTCAAACCAAAATTTATTTTATTCATAAAAGCAGCAGAAAACATTTGTCCTTACAATGCAAAATCAACTGAAGAGGAGGAGGAAGTGAAGCATGATTTCTTGTTCCTCGATCGAATCATGGAATATCATCCTCATGTGGAATGCTTGTTCCACGGGATTTGGGAAGACCATAGTTGTCGTACTTTGACATCTACAAAACAGGAGTAAACAAATTCAAGTCAGTTGATTGATTGAGTCCTTAATAAATCACCCAAGTGAGATATTAAGGCTAGGACCCAACACAATATTCCACAACTCAGGAGAGGGATGTCATAACCCAAATTGGAGAACATTTGAAGGTAAGTGAATGACGGTTCACTAATTTTGCACCATAAAAAACGAAAAACATATTAAGTCTTAAATGTATTGAAAACTCCTAGATACTTTGAGATTCATTGAACCTTTTCAATGGCATGTTTAAATCTTGATATGGCCCTCTAGTTTGTGACTGGGATGCCGAGGATCACAAAGCCGGTGTGAATAACCATGCAAATCTACATGGTGCCCCCACATGTTACAGTCACCTATTTGATGTGCCGGTTAACCACACACGCTCCACCGAACTATGACAAACATTGAGTCACCCTTTGCTACCTTTTCTTAGAACCATTTAGTGTGCCGGTTAACCACACACGCTCCACTAACGCCTTTGCAATGGCACAAAGTGTAATTTCATGGAATTACATCAATTCACTTTTGCCTAAAGTAACTAAGATTGGGAATTTGTAAAAGCAATTAGTTACTTTTATACTTCGTTATACTTATAATGGAAGGTTTTGTCCTATCCTACCCATTCGGCTAACGACCCTCCACTAGTCAAGAGTGCGGTGGGTAAGAGTGGATACCCATTCAATCGCCATTTTATAGGCAATTTCCTTAAACACCCCTTATAGACCAGCTTCGTGAATGAGGCCTACTAACGGTAAGACTGACTTTTACTCATACATATATATATATATATATATATATATATATATATATATATATATATATATATATATATATATATAATGTTAGACTTTTAATGTTATATATAGTATAGGGTGTATTTTACACTTTTATAATACTAGGTGATCTAATTTAATAATTATACTTTTAATTTAACTAAATTGTACACCGAAACTTTATGGATTCACTAAATCTCTTTTAATTATACACTTTAATTAATTAATAAAACCATAAGGGTGTGATTTGAACTTTTCAAAACAATACTAGGGTTTTAGAATTTAACATTCCTAAATTAAACTTTTAATCAACCTTTTAAATTGCAAAACTTGAGGGCAAGTTTTGAAACATTTCAAAACATTAGGGTTTAGAATTTAAATATTTCAAAATCAAACTTTTCAATCAAAATTTAAATTCCAAAACTTGAGGGAAAGTTTTGAAACCTTTTTCAAAACATTAGGGTTTCAACTATTTAAATTACAAAACAAAACTTTTGAGTTCAAATTTAAACTATAAAATCTAAAGGGGAAAAATTGAAATTTTTCATAACACAAGGATCAAAAAACAAATAATATAAATTAAACAATTTATTTTCTCATTATCTATATTTGACCTAATTTCAATTTCTTGCAAAGTAAGTTACCCAATTAATACAAATAATAAAACTTTATCATATAAGGAAGTTATTATCTAATCAATTGGTAATTATCTTTTTTTTAATCAAGGATATACTCAAAATATGATTAAAATTCGAATTTTAATGACCCATAACAGTTAAGGCAAGTATATTTGAGTAAAACAGCAAGAAGTCCCGCAACTGCCTCTTTCTGACGCTCGAACTCGCTGAGTGCCTCTATGGACTCGCCGAGTCCACATTGGAACTCGCCGAGTTCATCAAACAGGGGGCAAAAAAATGAATTTTTAAGGCTTGAACAAATAACCAAGGCATCAATACAATAGAAACCAATCAAGGCTCTGATACCACTGATGGGTTTTAGCTATAAGAACATCCTATGTGCTCATACAAACCCTAATGCTTGGATCTAGGTTTCTCTATTGTACATGCAATTCATCCAAGACCATAAACCCTAGATCCAGCATATGATGATCAATATAACATATAAATTAGGGTTTAGATCATACCTTGATTGTTATGTAGCAATAACAATCTCAAATCCTTCTTGTATTGACTTTAGAAAGCTTAGAGTCACAAATGTCACTCCTCTAATGGCTTGCAAACACCAAGAGCAAGAGGATGAAGAAGAGAAGAGAAGGAGGCTACCCAAAATGTGTGGAAACCTTAAGGATCTTCTTCACCACGTTTTTGGGGCTTAAGGGTCTTTTAAATAGTGAGACTATTAGGGTTATCTAAGAAGGAAACCATAATTTGGATGCTTAAGCCCTAAGCAACCCATGGACTCCTTCCTTAACAAGCCTTGGACGATTTCTAATGGGCTTCCCCATAGAATTCGTCCAACCTTATATTATAAGGTAATCCATAGCCCAATTGCAATTCTCTTATAATTACAATTCCAGTCCCTTAAGTTTAATTAATCTCTTTTAGCCACAAACTTAATTCTTATTAATTCTTGACTAATATTAATTAAACAATATGATTTCTCCTTTAATATATTATTCTCATAATATATTAATAAATCATATTTAATCCTTTCTCTCCATAATTCATCCTATCAAGTTGCTTTGGTGAAGGCAACCCAAAAGGATCATGCACCATCGGGTCAAGTACATACCAAAATAGTTATGGACTTAGACACTAATCCAACAAAAGTAACTTAGAGGATTCAGGAGGATTGTTGAGGAAAGTATATATATGTATGGAAGCTAGTATTGAGCCCATATTACTGAAAGCACAGGATCCATACTCAAATCGGTGAAAGTCATGGACAGTCTAAGGAGATCTTGGGAAGAGGATTCTTGGGCAGATTTTGATCTTTGGCATGTTGTATTTTAGTTTGGAGATGAGCACTCAGGGAGGTGGTTTAGGTTCTGGTTCGGGTTCTTCTATGTTTCAGGTGTTGGGCTGATTAGCGAGCAGTTTTTGGAGTTCATTTCTTCAGAAATTTCTTGTAGTATTTCAAAGATCTTGGATGAGCGCTTGGGTGTGTTCCATGCTGAAATTATGGCTATTGTTAGAGCTCGAACTCCTTCTTTCTTGGAGTTTCATGCTTGCAGAGCTCCTCCGTTCTATGGGGAGAGAGACCCCACTGTTAGTAGGAGGTGATTAGTAGATATGGCTAATGCATTCCGGATGAGTTTCTGTCCTGAGGAAGCGAAGATTAGATATTCTTCCTGCCTATTGAAGAATAGGGCACATGATTGGTGCGAAGAAGTTGGTAGTGAGTTAGGTGATGATGTTGTTGATGCTATGTCATGGGATGACTTCTTGACCAGGTTCCAATCTGAGTTTTCACCGGTGATTGAGGTACAACAGTTGGCGCAAGAGTTTCTAGATCTTCGCTAGACTACGGAGACTATGGTAGAGATCACTGCCAAGTTCCGGGAGAGGGCTTTAGTGGTTCCGCAGTATGCAAAGGATGACTAAATAAAGAAGGTGAGGTATCATGATATGTTGTGGGATGATATCAGGGAGTTCATGAGTATTATGGGCTGTAACACCCTGAATGATATGATTTCTAGGGCCTCAGAGTGAGAGGTCGATTTGGAGCACCTCAGGAAGAGGGGTTCAGGTCAGTTGCATGTGTTGAACGGTCCCAAGAAGAGACCCAAGACTTCTGATCAGTATTGAAGAGGCCTCCACGGCTGGAGTCAGTGCAGCACATGCATGAAACTGCATGATGGAGTTTGTCATTCCAGGGGATTGGGCTGGTACAAGACTAGCAGGGTTTGTCACGTCAGCAGGGATTGTCCATAGGGGGGATCCCATTATGTTTTCTCTGCGATTAGGTGGGCCACAAGAAGTCGGTTATCCGATGTTAATGGTATGAGCATTGAGTGCGCCTACTCTTGCAACTTTGAGGATCACCCATGAACGAAAGGGTAGGGCAGGATCCCCAGCGGAGAGGAGTCGGGCTTTGCAGCATCAGACACGGGAGGCCAGGACTCCAACAGGCGATGTTGCGGGTGTGTATCTTTTACTTTCTTTTCGGTTTATATCTTTATTTTGTTGTTTGGAATCTTGCATCATTTTAGATAATCACATCTTTGGTTTACTTCTCAGCTTATGGTTGGGTTATATCTTCAAGAAATGTTAGATGCTATTTGCATGCGATGAATCTTTAGTAGAGTAGGGAAATGTCGGCTACCTATTTGGCAAGTTCCTAATGTTTGGTTGTTATTTTAGATTGAGGTCGAAATCGGTTTTGGAGGCTTTGTATGGGAGGTTTATGGTCAGAATTCAGCATGTTAGTTATTCAGTATCGCCAGAATTCTGGGGGTTTTGCATTGGTGCGCGAATTGGCTTTTGAGGGTGCCAAGGGTGATGGCTTGTCGCTGTGGTTTGGATTGGAGCATTCATCCTTAGGACTTCAAGATTGAGTGTGATAACATTTTGAGCATCCGGGGTTATCAATAATTTTGAAATTTGGGAAGTGTTCAGTTCCTCTTCAGGGGTTCTTTGGTCTTCGAAAGTGTCAAAAGTGCCTTATTTCCGGCTGCGTTGTAGTCAGTCAGAATCAAACAATTCTTTGGTATTGGAAGTGGGATAAGATTCCTCATTTCACTGAATGGGTTATAATTTTAGTTGCCATCGCGAGGGATCGGGAAGTTGGTATAGTATCATGGGAGGTGAGCTGGATGATCAGATCGGTTGAGATTTCAAGGGTATCCGTTAGGGTTCAAGAATCGGGTGAATAATGAATTTGGCTAGAAATGGAATGCTGGTATTGTTCGGTGTAGGGTATGGACAGTTCACGTTAGTCAAAATAGATGGATCGGGAGAATCCATAAGGAGTAAGATGTGGGAAACCTTAGTCCAATCAAATTGGGGGAGAACCGTTTAGGTATTCCGGACAATAGTAGGTATGGAACAATGATGAGTTTCGCATCCCCATCAGGTTGGAAGGCGGCCTGAGTGGCTATCTAGATTAAGGATCATGTGATTTGGGAGTTCGGGAAACTCCCCAACATTGGGTTTGTATCTTTCTGGTGTTTGATAGCAGGCTTTGGGGGAACCAGGTTAGGGTTCCAATCATAACTCGAGTTCAGCTTGGATGTTTGATCAAGTGCATGCTCGAATCTAGTTGTGCATGAATTGCAAAGTTAGCAGTAAGGATTTGGGTTGCAGTTGTGGCTAGGTGCAAGTGTTGTATGACTGCGAGGTGGCCTGTAGCATTCACTAGTTAGCGGTTAGCATGGAAAGTGTTGTAGACTATGGGGTGGCCCGTAGCATTCACGAATCCCTCTGCAGCGGTGAGAGTGTGGAAAATATATGATTTGGTCATAGACTTCTTCAGATGGTTTATGCTAGGGTGATCTATTTGCAAGGTTGTAGCAGGGCCACAACATGTTTGGAATCAGGATTTGGTAGGTCATAGGGGACCAGGTATGAGAGAAGACTATAACTGGTCCTGTAGCGTTCAGTTATCATCAGGAGGGTGTCGTAATGGTTCAGGTAATTATTAATAGTCAAGGTTTTCTTTCAGAAGTCACGTACGGAGACTGTAGATGTGTCTTTTGGCTTAGCAGGTAGGTAGGAATTAGGTATTTCAGATAGTTGACGGGATTTGGGACCTAGGAGGTCTCAGTTGTTTGTGGGAAGCAGTGTCATTAAATAATCTCAGAGTAATTGATTTGACCTTGTTGCATAGCTCTCGTCTGAGTCTAACCGTTGTTGGGATGAATCTTCTACTTGAAGGATTATTTGAGCCTTCTGTCGAGTATCAGTCTCCTATAACTGTATATGGTCAGTAACTATGTTCCCTTTGAAGCAGCAATGTGATCTAGGGTTGGAAGCATTTTGTTTGGTACGAAACTCTATGGGGTTAGCATGGTGGTGGTTTGGTGTGGGAAGTCTCATAGGGAATTAGACCATTGATACTTTAGGTTTCGAATTTCAGGTGAGGTAGGATTGGTTTTTATTCAAGAGATTGAGGAGTAGCTCTTCATCGAGCTTGAAGAACTTTTCTAAGGATGGTTTCAGAGATTGGGTTAGGCTAGTGTATGATCAGAGTTGGAAGTGTTATGTTTGATCTGTTATTCATCGAAAGTTTGGCATAGAGTTGTTTCAGCGTGGGCGGTCTATCGGGGATTCAAATCATTATAGATTTCAAATCTTAGAAAAGAAGAAGTGGTTTGCAGAGGTTGAGGGTTTGATTGTTGTCCTCGGGATGGAAGTTTCAATTTCGGTTTTAGTTGTTTTGGGAAGACTATCGTATGCACATAATTTTCGATTGTGCTCCTTAGGTTGTTTGTTTTGATATGAGTCTTGTTGAGGAGCGATTTTTGAGGATGAATCTAAGTTAAGTGGGGGAGAGTTGTAACACCCAGAATCTAGAAGATTAATTGTGGAAATAAATCCCCTTTTGAAGGGACCAACATGGTGAGTTGATGGTGGGAAACTCGACGTGTTGGAGGCTTTTGGGACTCGCAATTTTTTGGACCAACTCGACGAGTCTGTGAAGGGAACTCGGCGAGTTGAATACTGATTGAGAAACCCTAATTTTTAGGGTGTTGCACCGTGTTTGAAGACCTTATGTTCTTTGGTTGGCCTCCTTACCAGCCTCCTCTGTCCAAAAACAATAAAATTGAGCATTATCTTCCATTGTTTAGTGTGTGAGTTTAGGAGAGCCTTGAGTGTTCAGTTTTGGTGCAGGTTGAAGGAGCTAAGGAATTAGGAGTTGCTTGGCATGAAGAAGAAGTGTTAGATCCAAAAACTTTGTCTGCCATGTTTTGAGGTATCAAGTTCTCACTTTGCTTATTAGTTTCTTAGATCTCTTCTTGGGTTAGATTTTATGTTTTTTAGCCATGGTTGGGTGGATGTTAGGGATTAGGATGTCACAAATGTTTATTCTTTCAAATATAAGGTCTAAATGAGTTCTTTTGGCATAAAGGTTCCAAGTTTATGGATTTAAGGGATTCATTTATTTATTAAGTCTTTCATTTAGCCCTTTTTGAGCTTTTGAGCTCCCCCTAGTCATGCTTAAGCATAATGTTGGAAACTCTACATGGCCATCTAGCCTTATGGGATCAGATCAGTATTTTGGGGTTTTGTTTTTGATGATTAAGTGCTTCATGGTTAAGCCCTCCCTCTTTTAAGTCTAGGGTTTGGGTTTTGACCCATTTACGTGATTCCTAGAGGTAAAGTTGGACACTTTAACCTTTTAAATCTCATATTGGTCAATATATGAGTTATGGAGTTCCTAAAGTCAATAATGTTGGCTTAATGTATTAAGATATGGGTTTCTGGCGAACTCGGCGAGTTTAAGAATAAACTCGGCAAGTTGACTCGGTTTTTCCCCAACTTTGTAGTTTTTAGAGGAACATGGCAGGTTGACGGATAAACTCGGCGAGTTGGGCCAGCTCAGGCCATTGACCTTGTCTTTGAAGAAGTTGTTCTAAGGGGGTACTTGAGGTAATCAAAATCGTAATTAAGAAAATTATGGGCTTAGGATAAGACGCATATGGGGTTGAGCCCAATTTTGAAAATTAGGCCATTGGTGGGCCTTTGTGGATATTTTGGATTTTGGCCTCTGTCTTGGTTCATGTTGGGTTAGGGGTAAAATGGTCATTTTACCCCAAGTAAGGATTATGGATAATAGCTAGGAACCCAATTGCTAATTGGATGTGTTGTTGGTATTGATAGCTCGAAAAGTCGGTAGGGCAGTAGCTAAGGATTTCTTTCAATGAGCTTCTGCATTCGAGGTGAGTCTCCTCACTGTTCTATGGGTCGAAGGCACCAATGCCGACCCAGTTGGTTTATTTATTATAAAAAGACCCAAGGGTAACCTTTGGCAGTTTGTATGAATGACCAGGAGATGACTTTTAGGAAACTATATGCAGTACCATAATCTGAATCCTGATAGTTAATTAGTTAAGTAGTGTAGATTGTATGCTAGTTGTCTTTGTGATGATTGTATGGAAGACACGGAGGTGGTTCATGGCACTGGTCTGTAAGACCTAGGTTTTTGGACCCCGGACCGGCAAGGAAGACCACGAGGTGGCTCTTCACATAACACCAAGACTATGGATGACATGTATGGATCGAAGTTATGATGTTATTTATGGCTCAATTGGTATGTGTAGTATGAGGTATTTGGGGAACTCACTAAACTTTGTACTTACAGTTTGTAGTTTAAGGTTTCAGGTACTTCCGGTTCAATAGGGAAGGGTCTGGCTTGATCACAGTGCATCCACCCGTTTTTTCTGCAATATGTGATCTTTGGATAAACTCCGATAAATTGTTTTGTGTTGAAATGTTTTGCAATGATAGAAAAGATTACTTTAGTGTTTAGAATATACTAAAATTGAAATTTTTACCCTTGAATTTTGGGATGTTACAGTATCAGAGCGTTGGTTTGAGGGATTCAGGCACACTCTTGGGTGTGTGTGAACTCAAACTGAGGACTTAATAAAAATCTTTTGAAAGAAAACTATTTTTTTCTAAAAAGGTTT
Organism: Lactuca serriola; assembly: GCF_051521515.1. Lineage (NCBI taxonomy): Eukaryota > Viridiplantae > Streptophyta > Magnoliopsida > Asterales > Asteraceae > Lactuca > Lactuca serriola. Next base: position 8,413,019 of record NC_136412.1, on the reverse strand, counting down.
TTACAAAGAAAAATAAGGTGTGATGTATGTAATCATTTTAAGCTTAAGTAAGTGATTCCTGGAATACCTATACTTGAATGTTATGCCTTAGTATGCTTCAATGTGAATTACATGCTAGAATATAGCTAAGGATCTGCTCATGATTTCTTGATTGGATGCTTAATTAGGATAGATACCTTACATTCCTGATATGTGAATTATAAGCAATGCATAATAGTGAGTAGTTGGAGGATCTTCTGGAATTGCATGATAGAATTGCCTAGTTTTTAGGATTATTTATTACCAGATGGTTTTGCTCAAATGCTATTCGCTTTGTGCGATATGAGGCCAATGTTGATGTATTAAGTGAATAAGTTAGGTTGCATTATATAAGGATTAAATAATTTGTGAATGCTTGATTTGGCTCTATCACGCAGCTCATGGTTGAGTCTAGCTATTGCCATACAAGATCTAGTACTCAAGGATTATTTAATTCCTATTGCATGTGATTATATTTGCGAGATAGTTAGCCAACATTGGTGGAAGTTTCAATTATGGCTGAGAGCATGGTGAGGTAGGGTTCCTCGTAGAGTGATTAAGGATAGTGTTAAAAAGTGCTTATATGGATAGGGGGACCCTAGGAAAGCCTAGGAAGTATCTTAGTGTGATTGAAGTATGTTGTTTAACAAAAGGCCCTATGAGTTTAGTTATAAAGGAGTGACGTAGAGGATTCAGGATGATTCTTGAGGAAAGTACGGATAGGTGTGGAAGGTAGTATTGAGCCAGTACTACTAAAAGCACAAGATCTACTTGAATAAAGGAGAATCGCGTAGATCATAAGGAGCATGTAGTGTAAGAGATTCCTCATATATGTTTTGATCGTTTATATGTTTTCCTTTCAGCATGGTGGTAATCACTCGAGGAGGAGGTTATGGTTAGGCTTTGGGGTTGAACCGATTGATTAGATCATGCAAGAGTTCATCACGTTAGAGATTACTCGTCGTGTTTTGGATCATAATCTTTTGATCTTTGGTACGATTAAGGAGGGGGTCATGGATATTTTGGATGGGCTCTAGGGATCTTTCCATAAAGAGATACTAACAAGTGTGGGAAGTCGTACCCTCACTTTTCGACTGTTTCGTGCATGTAGGGTGTAACACCTGGTTTAAGTGATGTTCTAATTTCAAAATGTCGGGACGAAATTACGGTTTAGGCTCTTTTCCAATATTTTAAATGTTGGATTAAGTTATTAAAGCCATTGATTTGTGCAGTGAAGAAGATGGTAAAATTAGGAAGGTTTTATCTTGCTCTTCTTGCATGAATTAAGGATTTTAGTTTCGTATGTTTTTAGTCAAAGGTAACTTGATAACAATTTGGGGCTCATTGATACCTTTCTGCTCATATGAATAACACTGAAAATGGAGTTGAAACGAAGAAGTTATAGTTATTTGAAGTTAAATTGGAAGTTTGGGGTTTTGCCCTACATAGGGTGTAGTCAAGCTACACAGGGCATAGCTTCTTAAATGTGGATCATATTTCTAACGGGCTACAGATGGTGTAACTTAGGTTACGTCAGGCGCAATCGCAGCAGATGAAAACCGTAATTATTTGGTTTTGAGCCCTATTTAAGAGCTCTAACTTTTGGGAAACCCTCTCATGACCAGCCTCCATCACCTAAGATCACTCTCTAGGAAACCCTAGCCTCCTATTGCTTGTTTTGAGCATTGGCATCAATTATGAGTGTAATATCTGACGTTTCGGGTATGTTAGTTTGTGTTTCAATTTTGAGGATTTAGGAGGGACTCGACGAGCCGAGAGTCTGACTCGTCGAGTGACGTCGAGTTGATTGCGGGTATTTAATGAGAGGACTCGATGAGTCCAAGTATGGACTCGCCGAGTAGGTGATGGGCAGAGAAAACCCTAAGTTCCAGGGTTGGAGCCGATTTATAGGAACTTAAGACCTTAGATGCGCCTCATATCTCCTATGAGAAACCCTAAATCGCCATTGCATCCTTAGGAGAGTTCTTATGATGAAATCAAGTAATTTGGTGGCTTTTGTGGAAGGAAAAGAGCATGACTCAAGCAAGGAATGAGATGGGGGCAGTGGATCTAGCATCTCTTCGCATGGGATTGCTATAGGAGGTATGAATCTATACTTGTTCTCGTATATTTAGTGGTTTTCTTGAATCTAGGATTTTCTTATTGATTCTTTAGCTTGGATTCGAAGATTATGAGGTCCCAAGCTGGAATAAGTCTTAGATCTGGACCTTAAGAGGTCCAGAGAGTCCCAATCATTCTGCTTTATGTTGTTCCATTACAGATATGAACCTAGGTTGCCATTTTAGAAACTATTTCACCAAAAGAAGCCTTGTGTGCATTGCATGAGTGTCAAGATTGGACCTTTACGTGATTATTGGGCATAGGTAAGTCAATTCTATAGGTTAGAGAAATAGATCTGACCTCAGAAGGTCGTTTGAGTGTTGCCATGGAAGAAACTCGTCGAGTCCATAAGAGGACTCGACGAGTCGATTCGGGTTGCCCCGCGATTCGTGACCAGTGGTAACCCGTCGAGTGAAAGGTTAACTCGACGAGCCGAGTGAGAACTTAGGAGAATTCATAGGAAAAGCACGGACTCGCTGAGTCACCTGAGTGCACTCGACGAGTTTGGTCAAAGTTTGACCGTTGATTAGAGTTGACTTCAGTTGACCTTAGGGTTTTGGTCAAACTGATTCAAGAGAGGTCAGGAAGGGGTAGAATGGTCTTCTACCCATTCTATAGAGATGAGGACAAGAGAAAGTATTAATTAGAGATGTTTTCCTTATGTGTTAGGCAGAGGCTCAATCGAGGTTATCAAGCCAGAAGCTTTACTAGACATCATGAGAGGTGAGTCTTCTCACTATACTTTACCTAAAATGGTAACTATGTGTGACCGGAAGGTCTTATATGCTACGCGGAGTATGTGATATGTGTTGCTATGTGATATGTATGTGTTATGATATGTTGTGAGTACCATGATATGGACCGAAAGGTCAACTATGTATGGACCGGAAGGTCAAGATGATGAGGACCAGAAGATCATACGGGTAAGGTCGGAAGGTCTACCAGAGTTGGGATGGAAGTCCCCTGAGACACATGGATCGGAAGATTCCATAAAGTTATGGCCTTGAGTGGCGTATGTGTTGTATGTGGTATTTTGAGGAACTCACTAAGCATTTATGCTTACTGTTTTATGTGATATGTGTTTTAGGTACCGGCGGGATCGCAGGAAGCGCCGGCATGATCCGTACACACTGATAGGAGATATGTATATGAGATCTTGGGATTTTTTATTACGATTACATATGATACATTGGATTTTATATTACCTTATGAATGAAATTATGTTTTTAAAAGTGAAAAATTGTTTCGAAAATTTACGTTGTTACAAGTTGATATCAAACTGAGGATTTGAGAAATTTTTTCATAAAAAAACAATTTTTCAATAAGCGGGAAGAAGTAGTGTGTACGATCAGTCAGCGCCCGAACGGTGATTTCTCAAAATACCCTTACATTATGTGTTATGAGATATGATATGATATGATATGCTATGTATGCTAGAGTAGGCTAGGTATTCATATTAGGACTAGAGTGGCCTGATTTGTGATGCCTTAGCCTAGGAGATTATTCTTGTTATGAGATGCTTGAGAGTGAGTAGGTAGTAGTGAGGAGCTTATGAGGGGCCTACCGAAGGGTAGCCTATGTTTAGCGAGAAGTAGAGTACTTGTGATCTAGGATCCTAGGAGGAGGACTTGGGGTGAATACTGATGTGGTGTGAACGGTAGTATAGGGTCCATACTACTGAAAACACCGGATCAGTGCGCAGCCCAAGTAAGAATCTGTCACACCCCAAAACCAAGAACGGCGGAAACGTTCTGGGGCGGAGGACGTCGTGTATAGTATCACAACACAGTAAATGTAAATAAGCAAACAACATCATCCATTGCATTAAATATATAATTTTAATACAAGTGTGTTCTGTACAGTTATAGACACCAAAAATAATGAAACACAAAATAATATGAGATGAGTCTTGAATGCACTCCATCTTCTCAAAAGTTGGCCCCGGTACCTGTCTACTGATGACCTAAGAATACAAGTTATTTTGAAAGAGTTTATCAGCATAAAGCTGGTGGGTTCATAAGTATTTTTAGTGTCAATGTTTCTTGTAAAAACGTTTGAACCTGTCTCAATGTATAAGTTTGTAAAAATGTAAGTAAATGTTTGAAAGTGTTTGTAAAAGTTTGAATCACTCAGAAAATCCTATATTTTCTATAAAAGTAACCTTCTACCAAGGCTAGGCTGTTTTGTAAACTTTTCTGTTGTAAAGTGTGTGATTACCCAAATATAACTATCATTTGTTAAAATATAGTTTGTACATTAATGCTTAAGTGAGATTATCACTAAAATATGTAATGGGTAAATCATTGTAGTACGGTAGCTTTGTATATTAAGACTACTGCTGTACTAAATACTACTACCTTAAACCGGATTTATATTAAGGCATAATGTGATAAATTGCACCATGCTATCGACTGGTAACAACGACATAATGAATGGTCGTAATAAAAGAAATGACGTTTGGCACCCGCAGACCTGCAGGTCCGGCTGTAGCTAGCAGCAAGGTGTAGGATAGTCAATCCAGTATAGATCTATACGCAAACTCACGCTCTCCCTCCAAGAGAATTCTGGCTACAACTCGGGCCATGACATTTAAGGCATGCCCGATACAGTGGATCACAATTATTACGTATTTATGTATATGTATTGTTTCTCGTATATCTGTATATGTATTGTTTCTCGTATATCTGTATATGTATTGTTTCTCGTATCTCTGTATATGTATTGTTTCTAGTATTTCTGTATATGTATTGTTTCTAGTATTCTGTATATGTATTGTTTCTAGTATTCTGTATATGTATTGATCCTGCGTTACCCCGACGGTAACCAGCTAATGATGTACTGATGAGTATGACTATGGAAGTACTTTTATGTCTATACATGTATATATGATATATAAGTAATATGGAAATGACCTTCGGAGGGTCACCCGAAATCCCACCAGACCACATCCAAATCGAGGAAAAGGAAATAGGGCGGATGGCATTCCTAAGCCTTTTGAACATTATTTATATACCTATACATATATGGGCATGCAATTGGATATATATAAAAGCATAATTAAGTTTTCATAAAACATTGGAAGCATAAATATGATTTCAAGAGGAGGTCGACTTGATGTCGATCTATAAAACAATTTGAAGGCATAAGTTAATAAAACAGTTTAAGTATAAGAAGCATCTGTTTAAATCACAGTCTATAAGTAAGTTTGGATAGTAACACAGTTTGTAAAACATTTCAAAGTAAAACAATTTGATAAACAGTTTGAACAGTGGTAAAAATCGTTGTTTTCCTAGTTATTAATCACATGTGATTAAATGCAATCACATGTGATTGAAGCAATAACTTATAAGTATTTGACTTGTATCCCCCCCCCATAAAGTATTTAAAACACTTAAAATCATTTCAAAGGTTGATTCAAGGGGTATGAACTCACTTGTGGTGAATCGTTTGAATTGCAGTTTCGGCTACCGTGCTAGGTGACAAACGGAGACTGGTTTACACGCACGAGCCTAGTTATCATATAATAAGCATATATATAACTAATTAGTCAAATAATAACTTAAATAAATAAGTTAAGACACTTAGAAAACATTTAAACACTTTTTGTGAGTCTTTAGGGTTCAAATGGTTGTATCTAAGTTGCTACGGGACAAGGCAAAAGGGTTTGAAACATCAAATAGCCTTGTATAGGAGTTCACCATCCAACAAACCCCACACCTTGGAGTTTACGGCCGTAAACTCATAGGTTTATGGCCGTGAACTCCTCAAATGGTGTTTTTGGGTGTTTTGTGGTGTTATCTTGCATCTAGAACACTCCTATCTTTATTGGAATAATGCATGAAGTAGTTTTAAGGCTCTAGAACACTCCATAAGGGAGTTTACGGCCTAAGGTCCTTCACCTTAGAGTTTACGGCCGTAAACTCTAGGAAATTAATTGATTTGAGGCACTTAAACATCAAGAATGGCATCCATGATTTTATCTAAGGCTAATGGGGACAAGAGGCACACTTTGGTGCCTTCACTTGGAGTTTACGGCCCAAGTCATGTTCCTTGGCCGTAAACTCCTTTCAAGGAGTGATTTCTATGTGTTCTACTCTCCATTCTAGTCCCAAAGGTGCAAGGTAAATTGTCTAAAGGCTTAAGGGTAGCTTGGAATGATTTTTGTCCCACAAAATGGGGTTTACGGCCCAAGAAGGGTTCTTGGCCGTAAACTCTAACTAACTTGTGATTTTGATGAGCTTTTGGTGTTCTAAACAAGCACAAGTACTAGTAGTTAAAGTCCTTAAGCATTTGGGGAAAGTTTTAGGGCATTTAAGCCCTTGAAAAGGGGTTTACGGCCCAAGGTAGTTCCTTGGCCGTAAACTCCTAGAACTTATGTTTCTTGGATGATTTCTAGGCTATAAAGATCATACACAATGTCCTTGATAAGTCCCCTAACATGTGGATGGGTCTAGAAAGCATTAAAGTTTCATTTTGGAGTTTACTCCCCAAGAACGTTCTTGGGCGGTAAACTACCGGATCTTGATATCTAGACAAGTAATTGTTGTTAATATGCATTAAACAAGTATTGAAACACATATAGAAAAGTAGACTCACAATCTGGGATGAAAACCCGAAGATCCGTCAGAGAGAATATGGCTTTTCTCTATTTGGAATTGTGAATAATGAATTAATTTAATTCAGAAAACTATTTATAGTCCTGGAATATTTTGACAGAAAATATTTTTATTCCTGACGTTGGACTGTAACAGTATGAAACTTGAAATGCCCAAGTTTCACAAAACCAGGAGTATCCACTCTCCTGATATCATCTAAAACATGAACCCTAATGTACACAAACTTGTTCTGAAAAGCTTGAAAATCACTGAAACTGAACTAGCTTCTATTGAATAGATGATGTTCGTACAATGGAAATTTCGGGTTGTCACATCATCCCCCTGTTAGAGGGAATTTCGTCCCGAAATTAGAATTTAAGCAAATAAAAGTTACAAACAATTAAGCGAAAAGATGAGGGTATTTCAACTTCATCTGATCCTCGCGTTCCCAAGTGAATTCCGGTCCTCGCTTGGCGTTCCAGCGAACCTTCACGATAGGGATACGGCTTTATTTCGTCTGCTTGACCTCACGGTCCATGACCTCTACAGGTTCTTCCACGAAGTTGAGGCTCTCGTTGATCTCGATCTCGTCTAGTGGGATTACGAGAGTCTCGTCGGACAGACACTTTTTCAAGTTAGATACGTGGAATGTAGAATGTACGTTACGCAGTGTGTCGGGTAGATCTAGTTTGTAAGCTACGGGGCCGACTCTGGCAAGAATCTCGAAAGGCCCTATGTACCTCGGATTAAGCTTCCCACGCTTGCCGAAGCGTATCAAGCCTTTCCAGGGTGAGACTTTGAGAAGGACTCGGTCTCCCACCTGAAATTCCAAAGGTTTTCTTCGTTTGTCGGCCTAGCTCTTCTGTCGGTCTCTAGACGCTTTCAATCGTTCACGGATTTGAACGATTTTCTCTGTCGTTTCCCGAATGATTTCCGGACCAGTGAGAGTACTGTCGGAAGCTTTCCCCCTCGCTAATTGGGTATCACCAACCTCAGCCCAGCACAGCGGGGATCTGCACTTGCGGCCGTAGAGAGCTTCGAATGGTGCAGCCTTGATGCTTGTGTGATAACTGTTATTATAGGAAAATTCGACAAGGGGTAAATGAGTATCCCATGCCTTCCCAAAATCAATCACACAGGCTCGCAACATATCTTCCAATGTTTGGATGGTTCTCTCACTCTGTCCGTCGGTCTGTGGATGGTAGGCTGTGCTCATGTCCAGCCTTGTTCCCAGGGAACGTTGTAGGGATTGCCAAAATCTGGAAGTGAACCTACTATCTCTATCAGAGATAATGGAAATAGGTACACCATGCACTCGTACAATTTCCCTAATGTATGTTCTCGTAAGTTTCTCCATCTTGTCGGTTTCTTTGATAGGCAGGAAGTGTGCAGACTTGGTCAATCTATCAACGATGACCCATATGGTGTCAAGTCCACCCGTCGTCTTGGGCAACATGGTTATGAAATCCATAGTGATCCGCTCCCACTTCCATTCCGGGATCTCTGGTTGTTGCAGTAAACCAGAGGGCTTCTGGTACTCGACCTTAACCTTCGCGCAAGTAAGGCATTTACTCACAAAGGTAGCAATCTCTGCTTTCATATTGGGCCACCAGTATAGCTTTTTAAGATCCAGATACATCTTATCTGAACCTGGGTGGACGGAATACCGAGTGTTGTGCGCCTCGGTCATGACCACGTCTCGGAAACCACCGTGTTTCGGTGTCCAGATCCGGTACATGAAATATAAAGCTCCGTCACCCTTGGCTTCGAAGTTCTTGTCCATTCTCCTAAGGGCTTCAATCAACACATTTTCAGGTTTCATGGCCTCAAGTTGAGCCGCCTGAATTTGCTCAGTCAAGTGTGAATGGATGGTTATTGATAATGACTTGACTTTGCGACCAGAATATTCTTTCCGACTTAGGGCGTCTGCTACTACGTTGGCTTTACCCGGATGATAACGAATATCGCATTCGTAGTCACTGAGTAGTTCGACCCACCGTCGTTGTCTCATGTTGAGCTCCTTCTGATCGAAAATGTGTTGTAAACTCTTGTGGTCGGTAAAGATAGTGCTCTTCGTTCCATACAAGTAATGTCTCCAGATCTTCAGAGCAAACACTACTGCTCCTAGCTCAAGATCGTGGGTCGTGTAGTTAACCTCATGTGTCTTCAACTGTCTCAAGGCGTAGGCGATGACCTTACCTCGCTGCATCAGAACACATCCGAGTCCTTGGTTGGATGCATCGCAATAGACTACGAAGTCTTCTATTCCTTCAGGAAGGGACAGTATTGGTGCGGTGCACAAGGCTCGTTTAAGCGTTTGGAACGCTCTTTCTTGCTTCTCTTCCCAGTCAAAGGCCATGCCTTTCTGGGTCAGGGTCGTAAGAGGCTTCGCTATTCGGGAGAAGTTCTGAATGAACCTGCGGTAGTAGCCAGCTAAACCTAGAAATTGACGAATTTTTGTAGGTGTCTTTGGTGCTGACCAGTTCTCAATGGCTTTTATTTTGGATGGGTCCACGTGGATTCCTTCTTCACTAACCACGTGTCCTAAGAATTCGACTCTTCGGATCCAAAATTCACATTTTGAGAACTTCGCATAAAGTTTCTCTTTCCGTAGTGTCTCTAGAACTTGTCGCAGATGATCACTATGCTCCTTCTTACTTCGGGAGTAGATCAGGATGTCGTCAATGAAAACGATGACGAACTGATCTAAGTAAGGTCGGCATACTCTATTCATCAGATCCATGAAGACTGCGGGCGCATTGGTCAATCCGAATGCCATCACCACGAACTCGTAGTGTCCGTAACGAGTTCGGAAGGCTGTCTTCGGCACATCCTCCTCGAGCACTCATAACTGGTGATATCCGGATCTCAGATCAATCTTGGAAAAATAGTTCGCCCCTTGCAGTTGGTCGAATAGATCATCTATGCGTGGCAGAGGGTAACGATTTTTGATCGTCAATTTGTTGAGTTCTCAGTAGTCAATACACATACGGAATGATCCGTCTTTCTTCTTAACGAACAAGACCGGTGCTCCCCAAGGTGAGAAACTTGGTCTTATAAAGCCCTTGCTGAGCAGTTCGTTAAGTTGACCAGAGAGTTCTTGCATCTCGGCTGGTGCTAAACGGTAGGGCGACTTGGCTACTGGGGTAGCTCCTGGGACTAAGTCTATTCTGAACTCGACTTGTCGTTGCGGAGGCAACCCGGGTAGTTCTTCTAGGAAAATGTCGGGAAAGTCGCTCACTACTGGGAGGTTCTTCAGTTCTTTCGTTTCTAGGTTCGTGTCGACGACGTGAGCAAGGAATGCGTGGTATTCTTTGCGCAGATATTTCTGTGCTTGAATACTAGATATTATGCGAAGACTTGCACCCGGTTTGTCGCGGTAGACTATAAGTGTTTCGTTAGACGGGAGGTTTAGTCGGACTGCTTTCTCGTAGCACATGATGTCGGTGCGATGATGACTTAACCAATCCATGCCGATAATAACGTCGAAACTTTTTATCGAGACCGGCATAAGGTCAATTGGGAATGAATGGTTATCTAAGGTTAGAAGACAACCTAAGTATATGCTATTAGTGCTTTCAGTTTTCCCATTGGCCATTTCTACTGTGAATTGTTCATTAAGTGCGTGTGGTTGTTGCTTCAGCATGCGAGCAAATTTGTGGTTTACGAAGCTTCGCTCCGCTCCACTATCGAACAGAATGCATGCATAGGAGTTATCAAGGAGGAACGTACCAGTCACCACTGTCGGGTCAGCAACTGCTTCCCCGTGGCCTATTGCTAGTACCCTCCCTGCTCCTCCAGTATTCCTCGCCTTTGGGCAGTCCCTTTTAAAGTGGCCTGTTTCGCCACATCCATAGCAAGTTGGGCTCACGCCAGAGCCATGAACTTGGGAGATCGGTTGCGCCGGGAACCTACAGAATCGGACGGTGTGTCCTTTCCTGTGGCAGTTAGTACACTGCATTTCACGGCAGGCGCCGTTGTGGTGGAAGTTGCATTTGTTGCACTTCGGCAAACTTCCAGAATACTGCTTCCCCGGAGCAGTAACAGCAGTAGGGGCTACCGCAGCATGTACTGCTACGATTTGCTGTTTCTTTGAAGCTCGCTGTTTCTTCTTCTCATCCCAAAACTTCCGCTTGTTGCCAGCGGGTTTAGAGGGTTCTGGGATGGCTAGAGTGGTTGTAGTTGCAGGGGTCTTGACTCCATGGTCAATAAGTCTTTGTGCCAATCGCTTAGCATTGTCGAAAGTAGCAGGGTTGGATGCTAAGACATTCCCCTGGTATGGAGGTACTAGCCCCCATACATACCGTTCGATCTTTTTCCCCTCAGTGGGAACCATGTTGGGGCATAGAGCCACCAGTTCGCTAAAGCGGGCAGTGTAAGCGATCACGTTGGTGCCCTTCATTGTCAGATTCCAGAGTTCATGCTCCAACTTCTGGACTTCGCCCCTAGGGCAGTACTCCTCAGTCATGAGGTCCTTCATCGTTGCCCAGCCCATGTCGTTAGCCACGACGAGAGTTAGGGCTTTGACGTGGCCGTTCCACCACGTTAGGGCTTTATCCTCGAAGGTGCACGCGGCATATTTCACTTTAAATGCAGCCGGGCATGAACATATTTTGAAGACTGATTCAGTCTTCTCGAACCATTGCGAGAGAGCAATGACTCCGCCGGTGCCATAGAAAGGCTTCGGCTTGCAGTTTGTAAAATCCTTGTAAGAGCACTCTCTCGAGCGCACAGGGATTTCAACTGGGATAGATTCAACAGAGGTTCCACCTCTGCTAGCATCCGATGAGTGATACTGAGCCATGGCAGTTGCCACTGCTGCAGCTACGGCAGCATTCAGGGCTGCAGTATCGATGACTGCAGGCGGTGGAGGTACAGGATTATTCCTATTTCTGGGAGACTTGTGAGGAGGCATCCTTCAGCTATAAGTTTATAAAAACAAGAAGGATGATAAGAATCAATTTGTAAGCAATGTGAGAGTGACCCATGGACTAAATAACCATAGCCCAACAGTTGAATGAGTGTTTGAAATCACAATAAGAAATATTAGTAGGAATACACTAGTGTACAAATTTTTCCCACAGATTAGGTAGATTTCAATAGTACGGGTATTACTGATGTAATAAGTTCAAGGAAAAATCGACCTAACAGTAGGTCTTACATCATACCATAAGGACAATACTGATAGTCCTAGATTCCTAATTAGAGTACCGAAAGTTAGGAATATTTTACAGACAAGTGCTACTTAGAGCCCATAAGTTCAAGGCTATCCCTAAATCAAAAGAGAGAGATGTACTAGACATCATCTAATGGCGATGGGAATTCCTCGGGCGATCTCTGAGGTCGGACACTTGGCGAAACACCTCTTGAAGGTGTCGGTCCTGAGCTCTCTGACGAGTTCGAAGTTCTAAGACTTCAGCACGGGAGGCAGCCAGCTGTTGCTGCAGAGTTTCGTTGGTTCTTCGGGTCCGTTCCATGTCTTCTTCAAGACGGCGAATGCGGACTGTATTGACACCTAAATTGGCATCAATCTCCACGACCCGGTCGATGGCTACTCGACCTTGCTCGACATTACGAGCTATTCTGCGGATGATTACCGGCAGAGCTCTATCAACAGAGCCACCATCGCTAACATTGTAAAAGGTTCGGTCCCCAAAATATGGTAAGGGATGACCCTGCTCATCACTCCAGCGATTCAGATTGTTTGCCCACATGGGAGTAGGACCTGGAAACGCTGGTCGAGGGTTGTTGTTTGGGGCTTGACCTACAAGCGGTAGGTTGTTGACTTCAGGCTCGGAGTCAGATCCATCTGAAAAACCTTCTGCGAGGTGATCATCCAAAGGGATTGGATGATCATCTTCGGGCTCTTCATCGATCCACCCGGCATTGCCTTCATTGGGAAAGTACGGGTCGCCATGATGGAATCCAGCCATTTAGATATACGCGAGAAGAGAGGTATAAGAATATAGTATACGTGTAACTAATAGAACAAAATACTCCTATAGTATTTTAAGGTTAAGTTCTACTGATCTTCTTGTGGTATTGTTGGTAAGTTTTTAGACTTGTTAACATATCACAACCATTCTAGGGCATATGCTAATCACTCCTAGGACCAGCATAGTTGATCAGGCTATGCCATTCCACGGACTGACCATACATCCCCGAGCTCACTTGTGATATTCAACAATCGTAATACTTTTGTTCTTGTCATTGTGACACTGATTTTAGTATAATGTAGACTAGTATACTTAATTAAATATTTTATTATTTAAAGTATAGACACTTGGTCAGAGTGTTTTAGTCCCTTTTGGGTTTATAGATTAGTATATCTTTTGTGGGTTGATATACTTGATTCACTATAAACAATGCTCTGATACCAATCTGTCACACCCCAAAACCAAGAACGGCGGAAACGTTCTGGGGCGGAGGACGTCATGTATAGTATCACAACACAGTAAATGTAAATAAGCAAACAACATCATCCATTGCATTAAATATATAATTTTAATACAAGTGTGTTCTGTACAGTTATAGACACCAAAAATAATGAAACACAAAATAATATGAGATGAGTCTTGAATGCACTCCATCTTCTCAAAAGCTGGCCCCGGTACCTGTCTACTGATGACCTGAGAATACAAGTTATTTTGAAAGAGTTTATCAGCATAAAGCTGGTGAGTTCATAAGTATTTTTAGTGTCAATGTTTCTTGTAAAAACGTTTGAACCTGTCTCAATGTATAAGTTTGTAAAAATGTAAGTAAATGTTTGAAAGTGTTTGTAAAAGTTTGAATCACTCAGAAAATCCTATATTTTCTATAAAAGTAACCTTCTACCAAGGCTAGGCTGTTTTGTAAACTTTTCTGTTGTAAAGTGTGTGATTACCCAAATATAACTATCATTTGTTAAAATATAGTTTGTACATTAATGCTTAAGTGAGATTATCACTAAAATATGTAATGGGTAAATCATTGTAGTACGGTAGCTTTGTATATTAAGACTACTGCTGTACTAAATACTACTACCTTAAACCGGATTTATATTAAGGCATAATGTGATAAATTGCACCATGCTATCGACTGGTAACAACGACATAATGAATGGTCGTAATAAAAGAAATGACGTTTGGCACCCGCAGACCTGCAGGTCCGGCTGTAGCTAGCAGCAAGGTGTAGGATAGTCAATCCAGTATAGATCTATACGCAAACTCACGCTCTCCCTCCAAGAGAATTCTGGCTACAACTCGGGCCATGACATTTAAGGCATGCCCGATACAGTGGATCACAATTATTACGTATTTATGTATATGTATTGTTTCTCGTATATCTGTATATGTATTGTTTCTCGTATATCTGTATATGTATTGTTTCTCGTATCTCTGTATATGTATTGTTTCTAGTATTTCTGTATATGTATTGTTTCTAGTATTCTGTATATGTATTGTTTCTAGTATTCTGTATATGTATTGATCCTGCGTTACCCCGACGGTAACCAGCTAATGATGTACTGATGAGTATGACTATGGAAGTACTTTTATGTCTATACATGTATATATGATATATAAGTAATATGGAAATGACCTTCGGAGGGTCACCCGAAATCCCACCAGACCACATCCAAATCGAGGAAAAGGAAATAGGGCGGATGGCATTCCTAAGCCTTTTGAACATTATTTATATACCTATACATATATGGGCATGCAATTGGATATATATAAAAGCATAATTAAGTTTTCATAAAACATTGGAAGCATAAATATGATTTCAAGAGGAGGTCGACTTGATGTCGATCTATAAAACAATTTGAAGGCATAAGTTAATAAAACAGTTTAAGTATAAGAAGCATCTGTTTAAATCACAGTCTATAAGTAAGTTTGGATAGTAACACAGTTTGTAAAACATTTCAAAGTAAAACAATTTGATAAACAGTTTGAACAGTGGTAAAAATCGTTGTTTTCCTAGTTATTAATCACATGTGATTAAATGCAATCACATGTGATTGAAGCAATAACTTATAAGTATTTGACTTGTATCCCCCCCCATAAAGTATTTAAAACACTTAAAATCATTTCAAAGGTTGATTCAAGGGGTATGAACTCACTTGTGGTGAATCGTTTGAATTGCAGTTTCGGCTACCGTGCTAGGTGACAAACGGAGACTGGTTTACACGCACGAGCCTAGTTATCATATAATAAGCATATATATAACTAATTAGTCAAATAATAACTTAAATAAATAAGTTAAGACACTTAGAAAACATTTAAACACTTTTTGTGAGTGTTTAGGGTTCAAATGGTTGTATCTAAGTTGCTACGGGACAAGGCAAAAGGGTTTGAAACATCAAATAGCCTTGTATAGGAGTTCACCATCCAACAAACCCCACACCTTGGAGTTTACGGCCGTAAACTCATAGGTTTATGGCCGTGAACTCCTCAAATGGTGTTTTTGGGTGTTTTGTGGTGTTATCTTGCATCTAGAACACTCCTATCTTTATTGGAATAATGCATGAAGTAGTTTTAAGGCTCTAGAACACTCCATAAGGGAGTTTACGGCCTAAGGTCCTTCACCTTAGAGTTTACGGCCGTAAACTCTAGGAAATTAATTGATTTGAGGCACTTAAACATCAAGAATGGCATCCATGATTTTATCTAAGGCTAATGGGGACAAGAGGCACACTTTGGTGCCTTCACTTGGAGTTTACGGCCCAAGTCATGTTCCTTGGCCGTAAACTCCTTTCAAGGAGTGATTTCTATGTGTTCTACTCTCCATTCTAGTCCCAAAGGTGCAAGGTAAATTGTCTAAAGGCTTAAGGGTAGCTTGGAATGATTTTTGTCCCACAAAATGGGGTTTACGGCCCAAGAAGGGTTCTTGGCCGTAAACTCTAACTAACTTGTGATTTTGATGAGCTTTTGGTGTTCTAAACAAGCACAAGTACTAGTAGTTAAAGTCCTTAAGCATTTGGGGAAAGTTTTAGGGCATTTAAGCCCTTGAAAAGGGGTTTACGGCCCAAGGTAGTTCCTTGGCCGTAAACTCCTAGAACTTATGTTTCTTGGATGATTTCTAGGCTATAAAGATCATACACAATGTCCTTGATAAGTCCCCTAACATGTGGATGGGTATAGAAAGCATTAGAGTTTCATTTTGGAGTTTACTCCCCAAGAACGTTCTTGGGCGGTAAACTCCCGGATCTTGATATCTAGACAAGTAATTGTTGTTAATATGCATTAAACAAGTATTGAAACACATATAGAAAAGTAGACTCACAATCTGGGATGAAAACCCGAAGATCCGTCAGAGAGAATATGGCTTTTCTCTATTCGGAATTGTGAATAATGAATTAATTTAATTCAGAAAACTATTTATAGTCCTGGAATATTTTGACAGAAAATATTTTTATTCCTGACGTTGGACTGTAACAGTATGAAACTTGAAATGCCCAAGTTTCACAAAACCAGGAGTATCCACTCTCCTGATATCATCTAAAACATGAACCCTAATGTACACAAACTTGTTCTGAAAAGCTTGAAAATCACTGAAACTGAACTAGCTTCTATTGAATAGATGATGTTCGTACAATAGAAATTTCGGGTTGTCACAAAATCCTTAAGGTACCAAGGAACAAGTAGGATTGGGTGATCGAGTGCGAGCATACTCGATCGAGTCTCTGGTATCTTTGTGTTGTGTTTCAGAGACATCATGGTGGGTATACGTCATGCCAGAGAGCAGCGGAGTTAGAGATGACGAGATTTGCAGGATGATTCACGATAAAGTGGGCCTCTAACGTTGAGGGATATTTCTACACTTGTTCCTGTCTGGAGCATTTGAGGGTACGATTCGCGCTGAACCAGCTCCGCTTGGGAGTGAAGGACTAGTGGAAGTTTGTGTCGACAGACTTCACTCCTACAGAGATTACAGCGGTGACCTGGAAGAAGTTCACCACCATGTTTCGAGAAGGTTAGGTTCCCTAGTGGACAGGGAACGGTTAGCGCAGGAGACCTTCTCCTTTAAGCAGGGGACGGAGTTCGAGACTGTGATTACACAGATGTTTCATCAGAAGGCGCAGTTTTGCCCTAAGCATGTGTCTTTTGAGCAGGCATGCATGAGTCGATATTTGAGCATTCTGAGGAGATATATTCGGGAGTTCATGGCGAAGTCGATGTACCGAACATTTTCCAAGCTCCAGGAAAATGCTCGGAAGAGGGAGATTGAGTTGGGGACTCAGGCCAACGACGGGGTTGAGCCTCAGAAGAGGTGATGTCATGGTTCGAGTACCATGATTGGTAGCAGACCGAGAGGTGATGTCATGGTTCGAGTACCATGGTGGGTGGAAGATTGAGAGGTGGTGTCATGGTTCGAGTATCATGATTCGTAGTAGATGATGCTTGTACCTTTTTCCGAATTATTCTGTCATGATGGATTAGGTGGAGATTGAATGTGGAAGGGTATTAGGCTTGAGGGACATGTTGAATGAGTTTCAAAGAAGCATCCCTTGAGAACGAGGTTGAGATAATTTCAAGGATTTTTGGTGATATAACAGATGTAGTCGCAAGACTCAAGGATGAGTAGAGATGGTGCTTATGGAGGATTGTGGCCTGAGTTGAGCAATCAGCCGATAGCAGGGATGTCATTTTCTGTGACCGGAGTAATTCTATTCCGTTTCATGTGGGAGACGTAAGAAGTGTTGAGATTTCGGTTTCAAAGTTTGGGAGTACACCCTATGGGTTGACATTGATGGTGATCTTCCCCCAGAGTATCGGGCAGTATATTTTCCGTGAGATAATGATATAACCTGAGCAGGTTGTCAGCGGAGACTGAGATGATCAATGACCAGGATGCACCCTATTTGGGCATAGTAGGGCGTATGTTGGTTGTAGCATCTGATAAACAAGAAGAGTGTGTCGGGGTGGTGGCCCTTTTGTTTATGATTGGTATCGAGTGGGGGAATGGAGTCCTTGTTCTTGTGATGATTCATGTGATGGAACATTGGTTGAGAAGACGAGGATGAGGAGTATGATTATTCATAATTTCCAGACTGAGAGTCAGGTGTCTTACTGGACGATCGAGAATCCTGGTAGTAGAATAGTATGAGATTATGAATGACTAAGAGGCAATCATGATGAAAAGTTTCTGGAGATTTCATCTCCGGTTCGGGGTAATGGAGTTGCTTTATCCCTATCGGGGAGTTCATCAAGCATTACGTAGCACCTTCCAGGAGTAGGTGCGATGTTACTGGTGGAAACAGTCTATGAGATAGATTGTTAGTGCGCCAATTGGTGTTGGCTCAAACCCTAAGTGGGGGAGAACCGGGTACTTTATTAAGGAGATTTGATATTTGTTCAAAATCGGTTAGAGAACTGGATATATAGATATGTTGTGCAGGTTCATGAGATCATGGGTATTGGTGGTCGAGGCAAGACGTAGAGCGAGATAATGCATGTAGTGCATGTTTGTGAATGGATGAGTTTCCCCATGGCAAGTAGCCGTTGGTCGGAGACCTTGGGGTAGTTAGGAATTCTTCAAAATTATTATGGTGAATTCGAGATGGTTGGCTCGTAAGATTAGTCCGGCAACGGAGAGAACTCTGGTTCATTGTATGGGCGGTTGTACGGTTTTGAAAGAGCAGGAATTAATTATGCAACAACATCAGGGTCGTTATGAGTATTGTTGCATGAGTTTTGAGCAATATAGAAGGAAGTTTTAGATTGTCGCCCATATGTTCTGAGTCACTGACGATTCCTTCATGCTTCAATTGAGAGTTGGGATACTCTGTAGTGGCGTGTTGTGAAATGAAGATTTGTTGTAAGATTCGAAGGGAATGTGTAGGTGTATCTATGTATGATGCTGAAAGAAAGAGATCAGGGGTTGAGGCAGTATGTCGTGAGGTTCTATGGTCATTGTCGAGGTATCTGAGTATGATGACCTGAAGTTCGGATTAATGTTGAGTCTTGAGTTGAGACTGCAAGTGGCATATTAAGTATCTCTGATACCAGTGGGAGCCCTTGGGTATTGGCATCAGAAGGAATTGTTTAAGAATGAGAATTCAAGCAGGGAGAGGTGTCTTGGTGATGGCGGTTGTCGTCAGGCGGTTGTCGTCAGGAATAATGATGTGTAATTTGGATAAGTGTAGGCACCTATCTATGTTAGTCCACGGAGCATGAGCTAGTGGACGCAGGGTGGCGGTAACGTGAGAATGAGATGGTGGGGATAAGTCATAGGTTGTTGTGATGCTACAAGAAGCCGTAGTACTTACTAGTTAGAGGTAGTTGTGATGCTACGGGAAGCCGCAATACTCATTAGTCAGAGGGAGGCTGTTGTGATGCTACGGGAAACTGTAGTACTCTCTAGTCAGCGAGAGGTGGTTATGAGGAAGTACTCTTTGATCAGAGCACGACGCCGAAGAGTTTTGGGTTAGGGTAGCCCTAATAGTTAAGTTTTTGGGAGCCTGGCAGTCGAACCAGGGAAGAGAACGGGGTCCCCATACGTGTCGGGAATTCTTATATCCTGACTTGAGTGGTGGTTTTCGCAACAAGGGGAATTGGAAAAGTGGTATTAGCGCGGATTGCAGGTTGAGTCATGAGATGATTGTTTCATTGGGACAAGTGGTTCCAACTTTGGGTCGGACCAAACTCTCGAGTTTGAGCTTGGCTTTGGTAGTGTGTTAGGTAGGCAAGAGGAGATTTTGGATTCTGAGGTGGATTATTAGTGGAGGGGTATTGTTGTCACATGATATCTTAGACCCGGTGGGGTCACTTCGTTAGTACGGGAAATACCAGTAGGTGCATGAGGCAAATGAGTATTAATTCGGCTAAGGTCAAGGGTAAGACGATTCCCAATGGGAGTATGGTATTCGTTGGGGTAAAGAGAACTTATGACTTGTGTGTCACTGGGCCGAGATAATTGATTTGACAATTAAGTGAGCGAGACACTGGGAACATGTTATGAGTAACCTTTGGAAGTTAATGGCTGGTTGAGAGATGACCTAATACCCAGGTGATATTGTCATATTTATACATATTTTAGGCAATATTTATTTACGTTTCTATTGATATTTTGGTTATTTCCTTAGAATAATGGTACTTATGACTTTAAATTTTTATTTTGCAGCCAAATAGAAGCATCTTCGAAGATAGGGACTGAAATTGATAGAATATGGAACTTTGGAGGATTAAAGAAAAGAAGAACGGAAAATAACCAAAAGACGTTCTCACGACGTGAACAAGTCATGGTTCACGACGTGAGTGGAGATTTCTATAAGATATGCATGCGGGTGGAAGAGTCCTTGCCGAAAACGTTTATCCCATATTCACGACGTGAATCCTTATGGTTCACGACGTGAGCTCGGGAAATCAAAAAACTATAAATTCCCTTGCCCATTACGACTTGAGGACTTTTTGGCTGATCGAGGGGTTTCCAGAAGACGATTTTTAGCAGAGGAGAAGTTCTGGAAAAAGGTTTTCAACACCAAAGGAGTAGAGGTTCATAATTTAGTTTATTTATTTGATACTTATGAACATGTTTGCCTATTTAGTTTGTGTTTGTTAGTTGCTATTATGAGCAGCTGAATCTAGATACTCTTGTTTAGCTAGATGAAGTTTCTAACTTATGAATAGCTTAATTTTACATGGATTTATTTAGTAAGTTGCTTGTGTTTGATTTATCATTACCAAGCATTCTTATGTTTGTTTCTTTAGTTGTTTAAATTCATGTTTTGTGTAGCTTAGTGACCATTAACTGCATGAACTTGTTTACCTAATGAATTAGTGAACATTAAATTGTTAGAGCTAGGATTGACCAATCTTAGTTAGTAATTAAAGTAAATAAATTTAGCTGTGCTAGAGAACGTAGATTATGACTATACTTGCGTTTGCATAATAAATCTTACATAGCATATTCATAATCATAATTGGTTCTGCGTTTAATTATGTGTGACCATACATAGTTTTACATGAATTAATTAATTATTGGTAAAGTTAGACTTAAATTACTAATATAATAGTAACCAACTTGATAATCCATAATAATGAGCTAGCCAAAAGGACGAAGTTGATTCGAACTAAACAAGAGTGTTTTTACTTATTGATTAAATTTGAGTTAAGTTCGTCTGATCTTGTAAAATAAGATAAAACCCTTTTTAAACTTTTTAATAATTACGTTAATTAGATAGCAAGTAGATTAATTAGTAACATCGTTCCCTGTGATCGATACCCGACTTACCCAAGCTATACTATAATCTGACTAGGTACACTGCCTATAGGTGCATAGTTACTCTAAATTTTGTTAGGTTATAAATATTAAAATTAGTGGGTACTTTTGTGCACATCAAGTTTTTGGCGCCGTTCCCGGGGAACAGTTTAGTTAATTATTAGTTTGTTTGCTTTAAATTAATCGATCCTTTTTGTAGGGTAAAACCTGCAAGAAGTTACTTTTCTGTTTTAATTTATTTTCTGCATTACAGGACTCACGACGTGAACCCTTAAGATTCACGACGTGAGAACTAAAGTTCTTAGTTTTGTTTATTTTAGTTCGTCTTTCTTAATTCAGTTTTATGTTTCAACTTTTTGTTTTATTTCAGGAGTTCATGGCCAGAGGTTCTAACACACCTTTGGTGCCACCACTTAAAGATCCCGATTCTACAATTCACAAAAAAAAAAAGGATAAGAGCGTGAAAGAAGATAGAACACCAAAGAAAACGCCTTTACAAGAATTCAAGACAGTGTTCTCAAAGAAGTCAGGGAAGAAAATGGGGGAGTCAAGTTCATCTTCAAAGAACAAGAGCAAGCTTGAACACTTAGATCAAATACTCGTCCAAACCGAGTCTGAATACGATACTGAGCCTGAATTTGAATAACATACAAGTGAACCCGAAACCGAGCCAAGAAACGAGATGGAAAATATTGAAGAAATTTCCATGGGAGCCTACAGAAAGAGAATTCGAGATGATGTGGTCCAGGTTTAGTACAACCCGTTATTCCTATCACTGCCACATTCAAGCTGAAAGGACATATCCTTTTTGCACTAAAGGATATCCCATTCTATGGAAAAGATCATGAGGGTGCGTTCAAGCATTTAGATGAAGTGAACGACATTGTTGATTACTTCAATGCCCCGAATGTTAACATAGATACCGCCTTGCTAAGGATGCTTCCCGTTACCTTTAAAGAAGCTGCAAAGGACTGATTAAAAGCACTTCCACCAGGTACAATCACTACTCGGGCTCAAATGCGTGAGCAGATTCTAAACCAATTCTGTCCACCATCCAAGATAGCTAAACTCAATAAGGCAATAGCTAATTTTGAGAAAAACCCGCGGGAGTCACTTTATGAAGCATGGGAGTGTAATAAAGGGTTGTTAAGGAATTGTCCTCAACATGACCTAAACATTCAACAAGAAGTGTTCATATTCTATGACAGGGTCAATGTAATGACAAGACAAATCTTCGATTCTCAAGGACCGTTTATGAAGAAAAAACTGGGCGAGGTCAAGGAATTGGTTGAAGAATTTGCGAAGCACTCTCGTGAATATCATAATCCAAGAAATGAAAGTGTGACGGAGTTGGGGGTGCACATTCTGACTAAATAGCTGCCATGATGGCAATGCTTATCACTATGGATAGGAGATTGACCCAAATGGACCAATCAATTCATGCAATTCGTGTTGGTTGCAAGAGATATAGTGGCCCACATTTGACAAAAGATTGCAACATGGATGAATATGGGAACAAGACAGCTCAAGTTTGCTATTCAAGTGGAGATAAATACGATGAAGACTGGAGAAAACCGAAGAAAGAGTGGCTGCCATATGAAGAATACAAGAAGCAAAAGGAAGAGAAATATAAGCAAACTGGTCGAGGCTTCTACCAAAAAGAGCAGCCACCAACCGAGAAGAAAGTGGATTTAGAAACCATGTTGACCCGATTCATGGAAGCATCCGAGAAAAGGCACAAAGATACCAATGTAGTGCTAAAAGAACACATGAATATGATGAAGGAACAACTCAAAATGATGATTGACCAGCAAGCTTCATTAAGAAATCATCAAGCATCAATTCAAAGTTTAGAAGTCCAAGTTGGTCATCTTACTACTTTGGTTAATAACAAATTGTCTTCATAATCTCCCGAAAAGCAAGTTCAATCTCACGTCATGGCCATTGGTACTGAAGAAGAGGCGATTTCTGAATTCCTAGAAGCACTAGAAGTGGAGACAAGGCCATCTGAACCGAAGCCAAAGAAGTCCAATCTAAAAAACGAAGAAGCTGCAGAAATGCCAAATTCACGTCGTGAGCTCGATACGTGGGATCGGTCTGCACAGAAAAAAAATTGTATCTGGTCCAACTTATAAACCGCCTTTGCCATTCCGTCTCGAGCACATCTTAGCCCACTAGAAAGGGAACATCTGGAGTTTATTCAACAAATAAAGGGTATTCCTATTAATACTCCTTTCATTGATTCGCTTCAAAATTCTAGAATACGCAAACTTCCTCTAAGACTTAATAGACACTCGTCAGCAACTAAAGAAGAATTCTAAGGTGATTCTAAGTGAGCAAAGATCAAAAGCTGTATTAAGAGAGTTGCATAAGAAGATGGGAGATCCTGGATGCCTTACTCATCCATGTGAGTTCGGGAATAATTTGAAGATTTATGCTTTAGCCGATTCTGGGGCTAGCATAAATTTGATGCCTTTTTCATTTTATCGGAAGCTGAATATTCCGAGGTTGAAGGCTACAAAGATGACTATTCACATGGCAAACCGTTCAATGACACAACCTCGGGGCATTGTGGAAGATATTCTTGTAAAAATTGAGAAATTCGTTTTTCCAATAGATTTTGTTATGTTGGACATGAAAGGAGATCCTGATGTTCCGATTATTCTTGGCAGCCCTTTACTAAACACTGTTGGGGCTTTAGTTGATATACGTGAATCTAAGCTCACCTTGAGAGTTGGAGATGATAAGGAAATTTTTGGAATGGAAGATGGGTTTCAAGGATATGATGTTAAAGGTGAAGTGTTCAATATTGATGAAGACATCTCTAATTAATACTTTCTCTTGTGCACATCAAGTTTTTGGCGCCGTTCCCGGGGAACGGTTTAGTTAATTATTAGTTTGTTTGCTTTAAATTAATCGATCCTTTTTGTAGGGTAAAACCTGCAAGAAGTTACTTTTCTGTTTTAATTTATTTTCTGCATTACAGGACTCACGACGTGAACCCTTAAGATTCACGACGTGAGAACTGAAGTTCTTAGTTTTGTTTATTTTAGTTCGTCTTTCTTAATTCAGTTTTATGTTTCATCTTTTTGTTTTATTTCAGGAGTTCATGGCCAGAAGTTCTAACACACCTTTGGTGCCACCACTTGAAGATCCCGATTCTACAATTCACAAAAAAAAAGGATAAGAGCGTGAAAGAAGATAGAACACCAAAGAAAACGCCTTTACAAGAATTCAAGACAGTGTTCTCAAAGAAGTCAGGGAAGAAAGAGGGGAGTCAAGTTCATCTTCAAAGAACAAGAGCAAGCTTGAACACTTAGATCAAATACTCGTCCAAACCGAGTCTGAATACGATACTGAGCCTGAATTTGAATAACATACAAGTGAACCCGAAACCGAGCCAAGAAACGAGATGGCAAATATTGAAGAAATTTCCATGGGAGCCTACAGAAAGAGAATTCGAGATGATGTGGTCCAGGTTTAGTACAACCCGTTATTCCTATCACTGCCACATTCAAGCTGAAAGGACATATCCTTTTTGCACTAAAGGATATCCCATTCTATGGAAAAGATCATGAGGGTGCGTTCAAGCATTTAGATGAAGTGAACGACATTGTTGATTACTTCAATGCCCCGAATGTTAACATAGATACCGTCTTGCTAAGGATGCTTCCCGTTACCTTTAAAGAAGCTACAAAGGACTGATTAAAAGCACTTCCACCAGGTACAATCACTACTCGGGCTCAAATGCGTGAGCAGATTCTAAACCAATTCTGTCCACCATCCAAGATAGCTAAACTCAATAAGGCAATAGCTAATTTTGAGAAAAACCCGCGGGAGTCACTTTATGAAGCATGGGAGTGTAATAAAGGGTTGTTAAGGAATTGTCCTCAACATGACCTAAACATTCAACAAGAAGTGTTCATATTCTATGACAGGGTCAATGTAATGACAAGACAAATCTTCGATTCTCAAGGACTGTTTATGAAGAAAAAACTGGGCGAGGTCAAGGACTTGGTTGAAGAATTTGCGAAGCACTCTCGTGAATATCATAATCCAAGAAATGAAAGTGTGACGGAGTTGGGGGGTGCACATTCTGACTAAATGGCTGCCATGATGGCAATGCTTATCACTATGGATAGGAGATTGACCCAAATGGACCAATCAATTCATGCAATTCGTGTTGGTTGCAAGAGATATAGTGGCCCACATTTGACAAAAGATTGCAACAT
The DNA here is from genome assembly GCF_051521515.1 of Lactuca serriola. Lineage (NCBI taxonomy): Eukaryota > Viridiplantae > Streptophyta > Magnoliopsida > Asterales > Asteraceae > Lactuca > Lactuca serriola. The sequence goes on along the minus strand of NC_136412.1, from coordinate 8,387,854 downwards.
GGATGAATATGGGAACAAGACAGCTCAAGTTTTCTATTCAAGTGGAGATAAATACGATGAAGACTGGAGAAAACCGAAGAAAGAGTGGCTGCCATATGAAGAATACAAGAAGCAAAAGGAAGAGAAATATAAGCAAACTGGTCGAGGCTTCTACCAAAAAGAGCAGCCACCAACCGAGAAGAAAGTGGATTTAGAAACCATGTTGACCCGATTCATGGAAGCATCCGAGAAAAGGCACAAAGATACCAATGTAGTGCTAAAAGAACACATGAATATGATGAAGGAACAACTCAAAATGATGATTGACCAGCAAGCTTCATTAAGAAATCATCAAGCATCAATTCAAAGTTTAGAAGTCCAAGTTGGTCATCTTACTACTTTGGTTAATAACAAATTGTCTTCATAATCTCCCGAAAAGCAAGTTCAATCTCACGTCATGGCCATTGGTACTGAAGAAGAGGCGATTTCTGAATTCCTAGAAGCACTAGAAGTGGAGACAAGGCCATCTGAACCGAAGCCAAAGAAGTCCAATCTAAAAAACGAAGAAGCTGCAGAAATGCCAAATTCACGTCGTGAGCTCGATACGTGGGATCGGTCTGCACAGAAAAAAAATTGTATCTGGTCCAACTTATAAACCGCCTTTGCCATTCCGTCTCGAGCACATCTTAGCCCACTAGAAAGGGAACATCTGGAGTTTATTCAACAAATAAAGGGTATTCCTATTAATACTCCTTTCATTGATTCGCTTCAAAATTCTAGAATACGCAAACTTCCTCTAAGACTTAATAGACACTCGTCAGCAACTAAAGAAGAATTCTAAGGTGATTCTAAGTGAGCAAAGATCAAAAGTTGTATTAAGAGAGTTGCATAAGAAGATGGGAGATCCTGGATGCCTTACTCATCCATGTGAGTTCGGGAATAATTTGAAGATTTATGCTTTAGCCGATTCTGGGGCTAGCATAAATTTGATGCCTTTTTCATTTTATCGGAAGCTGAATATTCCGAGGTTGAAGGCTACAAAGATGACTATTCACATGGCAAACCGTTCAATGACACAACCTCGGGGCATTGTGGAAGATATTCTTGTAAAAATTGAGAAATTCGTTTTTCCAATAGATTTTGTTATGTTGGACATGAAAGGAGATCCTGATGTTCCGATTATTCTTGGCAGCCCTTTACTAAACACTGTTGGGGCTTTAGTTGATATACGTGAATCTAAGCTCACCTTGAGAGTTGGAGATGATAAGGAAATTTTTGGAATGGAAGATGGGTTTCAAGGATATGATGTTAAAGGTGAAGTGTTCAATATTGATGAAGACATCTCTAATTAATACTTTCTCTTGTGCACATCAAGTTTTTGGCGCCGTTCCCGGGGAACGGTTTAGTTAATTATTAGTTTGTTTGCTTTAAATTAATCGATCCTTTTTGTAGGGTAAAACCTACAAGAAGTTACTTTTCTGTTTTAATTTATTTTCTGCATTACAGGACTCACGACGTGAACCCTTAAGATTCACGACGTGAGAACTGAAGTTCTTAGTTTTGTTTATTTTAGTTCGTCTTTCTTAATTCAGTTTTATGTTTCATCTTTTTGTTTTATTTCAGGAGTTCATGGCCAGAGGTTCTAACACACCTTTGGTGCCACCACTTGAAGATCCCGATTCTACAATTCACAAAAAAAAAGGATAAGAGCGTGAAAGAAGATAGAACACCAAAGAAAACGCCTTTACAAGAATTCAAGACAGTGTTCTCAAAGAAGTCAGGGAAGAAAGAGGGGAGTCAAGTTCATCTTCAAAGAACAAGAGCAAGCTTGAACACTTAGATCAAATACTCGTCCAAACCGAGTCTGAATACGATACTGAGCCTGAATTTGAATAACATACAAGTGAACCCGAAACCGAGCCAAGAAACGAGATGGCAAATATTGAAGAAATTTCCATGGGAGCCTACAGAAAGAGAATTCGAGATGATGTGGTCCAGGTTTAGTACAACCCGTTATTCCTATCACTGCCACATTCAAGCTGAAAGGACATATCCTTTTTGCACTAAAGGATATCCCATTCTATGGAAAAGATCATGAGGGTGCGTTCAAGCATTTAGATGAAGTGAACGACATTGTTGATTACTTCAATGCCCCGAATGTTAACATAGATACCGTCTTGCTAAGGATGCTTCCCGTTACCTTTAAAGAAGCTACAAAGGACTGATTAAAAGCACTTCCACCAGGTACAATCACTACTCGGGCTCAAATGCGTGAGCAGTTTCTAAACCAATTTTGTCCACCATCCAAGATAGCTAAACTCAAGAAGGCAATAGCTAATTTTGAGAAAAACCCGCGGGAGTCACTTTATGAAGCATGGGAGTGTAATAAAGGGTTGTTAAGGAATTGTCCTCAACATGACCTAAACATTCAACAAGAAGTGTTCATATTCTATGACAGGGTCAATGTAATGACAAGACAAATCTTCGATTCTCAAGGACCGTTTATGAAGAAAAAACTGGGCGAGGTCAAGGAATTGGTTGAAGAATTTGCAAAGCACTCTCGTGAATATCATAATCCAAGAAATGAAAGTGTGACGGAGTTGGGGGTGCACATTCTGACTAAATAGCTGCCATGATGGCAATGCTTATCACTATGGATAGGAGATTGACCCAAATGGACCAATCAATTCATGCAATTCGTGTTGGTTGCAAGAGATATAGTGGCCCACATTTGACAAAAGATTGCAACATGGATGAATATGGGAACAAGACAGCTCAAGTTTGCTATTCAAGTGGAGATAAATACGATGAAGACTGGAGAAAACCGAAGAAAGAGTGGCTGCCATATGAAGAATACAAGAAGCAAAAGGAAGAGAAATATAAGCAAACTGGTCGAGGCTTCTACCAAAAAGAGCAGCCACCAACCGAGAAGAAAGTGGATTTAGAAACCATGTTGACCCGATTCATGGAAGCATCCGAGAAAAGGCACAAAGATACCAATGTAGTGCTAAAAGAACACATGAATATGATGAAGGAACAACTCAAAATGATGATTGACCAGCAAGCTTCATTAAGAAATCATCAAGCATCAATTCAAAGTTTAGAAGTCCAAGTTGGTCATCTTACTACTTTGGTTAATAACAAATTGTCTTCATAATCTCCCGAAAAGCAAGTTCAATCTCACGTCATGGCCATTGGTACTGAAGAAGAGGCGATTTCTGAATTCCTAGAAGCACTAGAAGTGGAGACAAGGCCATCTGAACCGAAGCCAAAGAAGTCCAATCTAAAAAACGAAGAAGCTGCAGAAATGCCAAATTCACGTCGTGAGCTCGATACGTGGGATCGGTCTGCACAGAAAAAAAATTGTATCTGGTCCAACTTATAAACCGCCTTTGCCATTCCGTCTCGAGCACATCTTAGCCCACTAGAAAGGGAACATCTGGAGTTTATTCAACAAATAAAGGGTATTCCTATTAATACTCCTTTCATTGATTCGCTTCAAAATTCTAGAATACGCAAACTTCCTCTAAGACTTAATAGACACTCGTCAGCAACTAAAGAAGAATTCTAAGGTGATTCTAAGTGAGCAAAGATCAAAAGTTGTATTAAGAGAGTTGCATAAGAAGATGGGAGATCCTGGATGCCTTACTCATCCATGTGAGTTCGGGAATAATTTGAAGATTTATGCTTTAGCCGATTCTGGGGCTAGCATAAATTTGATGCCTTTTTCATTTTATCGGAAGCTGAATATTCCGAGGTTGAAGGCTACAAAGATGACTATTCACATGGCAAACCGTTCAATGACACAACCTCGGGGCATTGTGGAAGATATTCTTGTAAAAATTGAGAAATTCGTTTTTCCAATAGATTTTGTTATGTTGGACATGAAAGGAGATCCTGATGTTCCGATTATTCTTGGCAGCCCTTTACTAAACACTGTTGGGGCTTTAGTTGATATACGTGAATCTAAGCTCACCTTGAGAGTTGGAGATGATAAGGAAATTTTTGGAATGGAAGATGGGTTTCAAGGATATGATGTTAAAGGTGAAGTGTTCAATATTGATGAAGACATCTCTAATTAATACTTTCTCTTGTGCACATCAAGTTTTTGGCGCCGTTCCCGGGGAACGGTTTAGTTAATTATTAGTTTGTTTGCTTTAAATTAATCGATCCTTTTTGTAGGGTAAAACCTACAAGAAGTTACTTTTCTGTTTTAATTTATTTTCTGCATTACAGGACTCACGACGTGAACCCTTAAGATTCACGACGTGAGAACTGAAGTTCTTAGTTTTGTTTATTTTAGTTCGTCTTTCTTAATTCAGTTTTATGTTTCATCTTTTTGTTTTATTTCAGGAGTTCATGGCCAGAGGTTCTAACACACCTTTGGTGCCACCACTTGAAGATCCCGATTCTACAATTCACAAAAAAAAAAAGGATAAGAGCGTGAAAGAAGATAGAACACCAAAGAAAACGCCTTTACAAGAATTCAAGACAGTGTTCTCAAAGAAGTCAGGGAAGAAAGAGGGGAGTCAAGTTCATCTTCAAAGAACAAGAGCAAGCTTGAACACTTAGATCAAATACTCGTCCAAACCGAGTCTGAATACGATACTGAGCCTGAATTTGAATAACATACAAGTGAACCCGAAACCGAGCCAAGAAACGAGATGGCAAATATTGAAGAAATTTCCATGGGAGCCTACAGAAAGAGAATTCGAGATGATGTGGTCCAGGTTTAGTACAACCCGTTATTCCTATCACTGCCACATTCAAGCTGAAAGGACATATCCTTTTTGCACTAAAGGATATCCCATTCTATGGAAAAGATCATGAGGGTGCGTTCAAGCATTTAGATGAAGTGAACGACATTGTTGATTACTTCAATGCCCCGAATGTTAACATAGATACCGTCTTGCTAAGGATGCTTCCCGTTACCTTTAAAGAAGCTACAAAGGACTGATTAAAAGCACTTCCACCAGGTACAATCACTACTCGGGCTCAAATGCGTGAGCAGTTTCTAAACCAATTTTGTCCACCATCCAAGATAGCTAAACTCAAGAAGGCAATAGCTAATTTTGAGAAAAACCCGCGGGAGTCACTTTATGAAGCATGGGAGTGTAATAAAGGGTTGTTAAGGAATTGTCCTCAACATGACCTAAACATTCAACAAGAAGTGTTCATATTCTATGACAGGGTCAATGTAATGACAAGACAAATCTTCGATTCTCAAGGACCGTTTATGAAGAAAAAACTGGGCGAGGTCAAGGAATTGGTTGAAGAATTTGCGAAGCACTCTCGTGAATATCATAATCCAAGAAATGAAAGTGTGACGGAGTTGGGGGTGCACATTCTGACTAAATAGCTGCCATGATGGCAATGCTTATCACTATGGATAGGAGATTGACCCAAATGGACCAATCAATTCATGCAATTCGTGTTGGTTGCAAGAGATATAGTGGCCCACATTTGACAAAAGATTGCAACATGGATGAATATGGGAACAAGACAGCTCAAGTTTGCTATTCAAGTGGAGATAAATACGATGAAGACTGGAGAAAACCGAAGAAAGAGTGGCTGCCATATGAAGAATACAAGAAGCAAAAGGAAGAGAAATATAAGCAAACTGGTCGAGGCTTCTACCAAAAAGAGCAGCCACCAACCGAGAAGAAAGTGGATTTAGAAACCATGTTGACCCGATTCATGGAAGCATCCGAGAAAAGGCACAAAGATACCAATGTAGTGCTAAAAGAACACATGAATATGATGAAGGAACAACTCAAAATGATGATTGACCAGCAAGCTTCATTAAGAAATCATCAAGCATCAATTCAAAGTTTAGAAGTCCAAGTTGGTCATCTTACTACTTTGGTTAATAACAAATTGTCTTCATAATCTCCCGAAAAGCAAGTTCAATCTCACGTCATGGCCATTGGTACTGAAGAAGAGGCGATTTCTGAATTCCTAGAAGCACTAGAAGTGGAGACAAGGCCATCTGAACCGAAGCCAAAGAAGTCCAATCTAAAAAACGAAGAAGCTGCAGAAATGCCAAATTCACGTCGTGAGCTCGATACGTGGGATCGGTCTGCACAGAAAAAAAATTGTATCTGGTCCAACTTATAAACCGCCTTTGCCATTCCGTCTCGAGCACATCTTAGCCCACTAGAAAGGGAACATCTGGAGTTTATTCAACAAATAAAGGGTATTCCTATTAATACTCCTTTCATTGATTCGCTTCAAAATTCTAGAATACGCAAACTTCCTCTAAGACTTAATAGACACTCGTCAGCAACTAAAGAAGAATTCTAAGGTGATTCTAAGTGAGCAAAGATCAAAAGCTGTATTAAGAGAGTTGCATAAGAAGATGGGAGATCCTGGATGCCTTACTCATCCATGTGAGTTCGGGAATAATTTGAAGATTTATGCTTTAGCCGATTCTGGGGCTAGCATAAATTTGATGCCTTTTTCATTTTATCGGAAGCTGAATATTCCGAGGTTGAAGGCTACAAAGATGACTATTCACATGGCAAACCGTTCAATGACACAACCTCGGGGCATTGTGGAAGATATTCTTGTAAAAATTGAGAAATTCGTTTTTCCAATAGATTTTGTTATGTTGGACATGAAAGGAGATCCTGATGTTCCGATTATTCTTGGCAGCCCTTTACTAAACACTGTTGGGGCTTTAGTTGATATACGTGAATCTAAGCTCACCTTGAGAGTTGGAGATGATAAGGAAATTTTTGGAATGGAAGATGGGTTTCAAGGATATGATGTTAAAGGTGAAGTGTTCAATATTGATGAAGACATCTCTAATTAATACTTTCTCTTGTGCACATCAAGTTTTTGGCGCCGTTCCCGGGGAACGGTTTAGTTAATTATTAGTTTGTTTGCTTTAAATTAATCGATCCTTTTTGTAGGGTAAAACCTACAAGAAGTTACTTTTCTGTTTTAATTTATTTTCTGCATTACAGGACTCACGACGTGAACCCTTAAGATTCACGACGTGAGAACTGAAGTTCTTAGTTTTGTTTATTTTAGTTCGTCTTTCTTAATTCAGTTTTATGTTTCATCTTTTTGTTTTATTTCAGGAGTTCATGGCCAGAGGTTCTAACACACCTTTGGTGCCACCACTTGAAGATCCCGATTCTACAATTCACAAAAAAAAAGGATAAGAGCGTGAAAGAAGATAGAACACCAAAGAAAACGCCTTTACAAGAATTCAAGACAGTGTTCTCAAAGAAGTCAGGGAAGAAAGAGGGGAGTCAAGTTCATCTTCAAAGAACAAGAGCAAGCTTGAACACTTAGATCAAATACTCGTCCAAACCGAGTCTGAATACGATACTGAGCCTGAATTTGAATAACATACAAGTGAACCCGAAACCGAGCCAAGAAACGAGATGGCAAATATTGAAGAAATTTCCATGGGAGCCTACAGAAAGAGAATTCGAGATGATGTGGTCCAGGTTTAGTACAACCCGTTATTCCTATCACTGCCACATTCAAGCTGAAAGGACATATCCTTTTTGCACTAAAGGATATCCCATTCTATGGAAAAGATCATGAGGGTGCGTTCAAGCATTTAGATGAAGTGAACGACATTGTTGATTACTTCAATGCCCCGAATGTTAACATAGATACCGTCTTGCTAAGGATGCTTCCCGTTACCTTTAAAGAAGCTACAAAGGACTGATTAAAAGCACTTCCACCAGGTACAATCACTACTCGGGCTCAAATGCGTGAGCAGTTTCTAAACCAATTTTGTCCACCATCCAAGATAGCTAAACTCAAGAAGGCAATAGCTAATTTTGAGAAAAACCCGCGGGAGTCACTTTATGAAGCATGGGAGTGTAATAAAGGGTTGTTAAGGAATTGTCCTCAACATGACCTAAACATTCAACAAGAAGTGTTCATATTCTATGACAGGGTCAATGTAATGACAAGACAAATCTTCGATTCTCAAGGACCGTTTATGAAGAAAAAACTGGGCGAGGTCAAGGAATTGGTTGAAGAATTTGCGAAGCACTCTCGTGAATATCATAATCCAAGAAATGAAAGTGTGACGGAGTTGGGGGTGCACATTCTGACTAAATAGCTGCCATGATGGCAATGCTTATCACTATGGATAGGAGATTGACCCAAATGGACCAATCAATTCATGCAATTCGTGTTGGTTGCAAGAGATATAGTGGCCCACATTTGACAAAAGATTGCAACATGGATGAATATGGGAACAAGACAGCTCAAGTTTGCTATTCAAGTGGAGATAAATACGATGAAGACTGGAGAAAACCGAAGAAAGAGTGGCTGCCATATGAAGAATACAAGAAGCAAAAGGAAGAGAAATATAAGCAAACTGGTCGAGGCTTCTACCAAAAAGAGCAGCCACCAACCGAGAAGAAAGTGGATTTAGAAACCATGTTGACCCGATTCATGGAAGCATCCGAGAAAAGGCACAAAGATACCAATGTAGTGCTAAAAGAACACATGAATATGATGAAGGAACAACTCAAAATGATGATTGACCAGCAAGCTTCATTAAGAAATCATCAAGCATCAATTCAAAGTTTAGAAGTCCAAGTTGGTCATCTTACTACTTTGGTTAATAACAAATTGTCTTCATAATCTCCCGAAAAGCAAGTTCAATCTCACGTCATGGCCATTGGTACTGAAGAAGAGGCGATTTCTGAATTCCTAGAAGCACTAGAAGTGGAGACAAGGCCATCTGAACCGAAGCCAAAGAAGTCCAATCTAAAAAACGAAGAAGCTGCAGAAATGCCAAATTCACGTCGTGAGCTCGATACGTGGGATCGGTCTGCACAGAAAAAAAATTGTATCTGGTCCAACTTATAAACCGCCTTTGCCATTCCGTCTCGAGCACATCTTAGCCCACTAGAAAGGGAACATCTGGAGTTTATTCAACAAATAAAGGGTATTCCTATTAATACTCCTTTCATTGATTCGCTTCAAAATTCTAGAATACGCAAACTTCCTCTAAGACTTAATAGACACTCGTCAGCAACTAAAGAAGAATTCTAAGGTGATTCTAAGTGAGCAAAGATCAAAAGCTGTATTAAGAGAGTTGCATAAGAAGATGGGAGATCCTGGATGCCTTACTCATCCATGTGAGTTCGGGAATAATTTGAAGATTTATGCTTTAGCCGATTCTGGGGCTAGCATAAATTTGATGCCTTTTTCATTTTATCGGAAGCTGAATATTCCGAGGTTGAAGGCTACAAAGATGACTATTCACATGGCAAACCGTTCAATGACACAACCTCGGGGCATTGTGGAAGATATTCTTGTAAAAATTGAGAAATTCGTTTTTCCAATAGATTTTGTTATGTTGGACATGAAAGGAGATCCTGATGTTCCGATTATTCTTGGCAGCCCTTTACTAAACACTGTTGGGGCTTTAGTTGATATACGTGAATCTAAGCTCACCTTGAGAGTTGGAGATGATAAGGAAATTTTTGGAATGGAAGATGGGTTTCAAGGATATGATGTTAAAGGTGAAGTGTTCAATATTGATGAAGACATCTCTAATTAATACTTTCTCTTGTGCACATCAAGTTTTTGGCGCCGTTCCCGGGGAACGGTTTAGTTAATTATTAGTTTGTTTGCTTTAAATTAATCGATCCTTTTTGTAGGGTAAAACCTACAAGAAGTTACTTTTCTGTTTTAATTTATTTTCTGCATTACAGGACTCACGACGTGAACCCTTAAGATTCACGACGTGAGAACTGAAGTTCTTAGTTTTGTTTATTTTAGTTCGTCTTTCTTAATTCAGTTTTATGTTTCATCTTTTTGTTTTATTTCAGGAGTTCATGGCCAGAGGTTCTAACACACCTTTGGTGCCACCACTTGAAGATCCCGATTCTACAATTCACAAAAAAAAAAGGATAAGAGCGTGAAAGAAGATAGAACACCAAAGAAAACGCCTTTACAAGAATTCAAGACAGTGTTCTCAAAGAAGTCAGGGAAGAAAGAGGGGAGTCAAGTTCATCTTCAAAGAACAAGAGCAAGCTTGAACACTTAGATCAAATACTCGTCCAAACCGAGTCTGAATACGATACTGAGCCTGAATTTGAATAACATACAAGTGAACCCGAAACCGAGCCAAGAAACGAGATGGCAAATATTGAAGAAATTTCCATGGGAGCCTACAGAAAGAGAATTCGAGATGATGTGGTCCAGGTTTAGTACAACCCGTTATTCCTATCACTGCCACATTCAAGCTGAAAGGACATATCCTTTTTGCACTAAAGGATATCCCATTCTATGGAAAAGATCATGAGGGTGCGTTCAAGCATTTAGATGAAGTGAACGACATTGTTGATTACTTCAATGCCCCGAATGTTAACATAGATACCGTCTTGCTAAGGATGCTTCCCGTTACCTTTAAAGAAGCTACAAAGGACTGATTAAAAGCACTTCCACCAGGTACAATCACTACTCGGGCTCAAATGCGTGAGCAGTTTCTAAACCAATTTTGTCCACCATCCAAGATAGCTAAACTCAAGAAGGCAATAGCTAATTTTGAGAAAAACCCGCGGGAGTCACTTTATGAAGCATGGGAGTGTAATAAAGGGTTGTTAAGGAATTGTCCTCAACATGACCTAAACATTCAACAAGAAGTGTTCATATTCTATGACAGGGTCAATGTAATGACAAGACAAATCTTCGATTCTCAAGGACCGTTTATGAAGAAAAAACTGGGCGAGGTCAAGGAATTGGTTGAAGAATTTGCGAAGCACTCTCGTGAATATCATAATCCAAGAAATGAAAGTGTGACGGAGTTGGGGGTGCACATTCTGACTAAATAGCTGCCATGATGGCAATGCTTATCACTATGGATAGGAGATTGACCCAAATGGACCAATCAATTCATGCAATTCGTGTTGGTTGCAAGAGATATAGTGGCCCACATTTGACAAAAGATTGCAACATGGATGAATATGGGAACAAGACAGCTCAAGTTTGCTATTCAAGTGGAGATAAATACGATGAAGACTGGAGAAAACCGAAGAAAGAGTGGCTGCCATATGAAGAATACAAGAAGCAAAAGGAAGAGAAATATAAGCAAACTGGTCGAGGCTTCTACCAAAAAGAGCAGCCACCAACCGAGAAGAAAGTGGATTTAGAAACCATGTTGACCCGATTCATGGAAGCATCCGAGAAAAGGCACAAAGATACCAATGTAGTGCTAAAAGAACACATGAATATGATGAAGGAACAACTCAAAATGATGATTGACCAGCAAGCTTCATTAAGAAATCATCAAGCATCAATTCAAAGTTTAGAAGTCCAAGTTGGTCATCTTACTACTTTGGTTAATAACAAATTGTCTTCATAATCTCCCGAAAAGCAAGTTCAATCTCACGTCATGGCCATTGGTACTGAAGAAGAGGCGATTTCTGAATTCCTAGAAGCACTAGAAGTGGAGACAAGGCCATCTGAACCGAAGCCAAAGAAGTCCAATCTAAAAAACGAAGAAGCTGCAGAAATGCCAAATTCACGTCGTGAGCTCGATACGTGGGATCGGTCTGCACAGAAAAAAAATTGTATCTGGTCCAACTTATAAACCGCCTTTGCCATTCCGTCTCGAGCACATCTTAGCCCACTAGAAAGGGAACATCTGGAGTTTATTCAACAAATAAAGGGTATTCCTATTAATACTCCTTTCATTGATTCGCTTCAAAATTCTAGAATACGCAAACTTCCTCTAAGACTTAATAGACACTCGTCAGCAACTAAAGAAGAATTCTAAGGTGATTCTAAGTGAGCAAAGATCAAAAGCTGTATTAAGAGAGTTGCATAAGAAGATGGGAGATCCTGGATGCCTTACTCATCCATGTGAGTTCGGGAATAATTTGAAGATTTATGCTTTAGCCGATTCTGGGGCTAGCATAAATTTGATGCCTTTTTCATTTTATCGGAAGCTGAATATTCCGAGGTTGAAGGCTACAAAGATGACTATTCACATGGCAAACCGTTCAATGACACAACCTCGGGGCATTGTGGAAGATATTCTTGTAAAAATTGAGAAATTCGTTTTTCCAATAGATTTTGTTATGTTGGACATGAAAGGAGATCCTGATGTTCCGATTATTCTTGGCAGCCCTTTACTAAACACTGTTGGGGCTTTAGTTGATATACGTGAATCTAAGCTCACCTTGAGAGTTGGAGATGATAAGGAAATTTTTGGAATGGAAGATGGGTTTCAAGGATATGATGTTAAAGGTGAAGTGTTCAATATTGATGAAGACATCTCTAATTAATACTTTCTCTTGTGCACATCAAGTTTTTGGCGCCGTTCCCGGGGAACGGTTTAGTTAATTATTAGTTTGTTTGCTTTAAATTAATCGATCCTTTTTGTAGGGTAAAACCTACAAGAAGTTACTTTTCTGTTTTAATTTATTTTCTGCATTACAGGACTCACGACGTGAACCCTTAAGATTCACGACGTGAGAACTGAAGTTCTTAGTTTTGTTTATTTTAGTTCGTCTTTCTTAATTCAGTTTTATGTTTCATCTTTTTGTTTTATTTCAGGAGTTCATGGCCAGAGGTTCTAACACACCTTTGGTGCCACCACTTGAAGATCCCGATTCTACAATTCACAAAAAAAAAAGGATAAGAGCGTGAAAGAAGATAGAACACCAAAGAAAACGCCTTTACAATAATTCAAGACAGTGTTCTCAAAGAAGTCAGGGAAGAAAGAGGGGAGTCAAGTTCATCTTCAAAGAACAAGAGCAAGCTTGAACACTTAGATCAAATACTCGTCCAAACCGAGTCTGAATACGATACTGAGCCTGAATTTGAATAACATACAAGTGAACCCGAAACCGAGCCAAGAAACGAGATGGCAAATATTGAAGAAATTTCCATGGGAGCCTACAGAAAGAGAATTCGAGATGATGTGGTCCAGGTTTAGTACAACCCGTTATTCCTATCACTGCCACATTCAAGCTGAAAGGACATATCCTTTTTGCACTAAAGGATATCCCATTCTATGGAAAAGATCATGAGGGTGCGTTCAAGCATTTAGATGAAGTGAACGACATTGTTGATTACTTCAATGCCCCGAATGTTAACATAGATACCGTCTTGCTAAGGATGCTTCCCGTTACCTTTAAAGAAGCTACAAAGGACTGATTAAAAGCACTTCCACCAGGTACAATCACTACTCGGGCTCAAATGCGTGAGCAGTTTCTAAACCAATTTTGTCCACCATCCAAGATAGCTAAACTCAAGAAGGCAATAGCTAATTTTGAGAAAAACCCGCGGGAGTCACTTTATGAAGCATGGGAGTGTAATAAAGGGTTGTTAAGGAATTGTCCTCAACATGACCTAAACATTCAACAAGAAGTGTTCATATTCTATGACAGGGTCAATGTAATGACAAGACAAATCTTCGATTCTCAAGGACCGTTTATGAAGAAAAAACTGGGCGAGGTCAAGGAATTGGTTGAAGAATTTGCGAAGCACTCTCGTGAATATCATAATCCAAGAAATGAAAGTGTGACGGAGTTGGGGGTGCACATTCTGACTAAATAGCTGCCATGATGGCAATGCTTATCACTATGGATAGGAGATTGACCCAAATGGACCAATCAATTCATGCAATTCGTGTTGGTTGCAAGAGATATAGTGGCCCACATTTGACAAAAGATTGCAACATGGATGAATATGGGAACAAGACAGCTCAAGTTTGCTATTCAAGTGGAGATAAATACGATGAAGACTGGAGAAAACCGAAGAAAGAGTGGCTGCCATATGAAGAATACAAGAAGCAAAAGGAAGAGAAATATAAGCAAACTGGTCGAGGCTTCTACCAAAAAGAGCAGCCACCAACCGAGAAGAAAGTGGATTTAGAAACCATGTTGACCCGATTCATGGAAGCATCCGAGAAAAGGCACAAAGATACCAATGTAGTGCTAAAAGAACACATGAATATGATGAAGGAACAACTCAAAATGATGATTGACCAGCAAGCTTCATTAAGAAATCATCAAGCATCAATTCAAAGTTTAGAAGTCCAAGTTGGTCATCTTACTACTTTGGTTAATAACAAATTGTCTTCATAATCTCCCGAAAAGCAAGTTCAATCTCACGTCATGGCCATTGGTACTGAAGAAGAGGCGATTTCTGAATTCCTAGAAGCACTAGAAGTGGAGACAAGGCCATCTGAACCGAAGCCAAAGAAGTCCAATCTAAAAAACGAAGAAGCTGCAGAAATGCCAAATTCACGTCGTGAGCTCGATACGTGGGATCGGTCTGCACAGAAAAAAAATTGTATCTGGTCCAACTTATAAACCGCCTTTGCCATTCCGTCTCGAGCACATCTTAGCCCACTAGAAAGGGAACATCTGGAGTTTATTCAACAAATAAAGGGTATTCCTATTAATACTCCTTTCATTGATTCGCTTCAAAATTCTAGAATACGCAAACTTCCTCTAAGACTTAATAGACACTCGTCAGCAACTAAAGAAGAATTCTAAGGTGATTCTAAGTGAGCAAAGATCAAAAGCTGTATTAAGAGAGTTGCATAAGAAGATGGGAGATCCTGGATGCCTTACTCATCCATGTGAGTTCGGGAATAATTTGAAGATTTATGCTTTAGCCGATTCTGGGGCTAGCATAAATTTGATGCCTTTTTCATTTTATCGGAAGCTGAATATTCCGAGGTTGAAGGCTACAAAGATGACTATTCACATGGCAAACCGTTCAATGACACAACCTCGGGGCATTGTGGAAGATATTCTTGTAAAAATTGAGAAATTCGTTTTTCCAATAGATTTTGTTATGTTGGACATGAAAGGAGATCCTGATGTTCCGATTATTCTTGGCAGCCCTTTACTAAACACTGTTGGGGCTTTAGTTGATATACGTGAATCTAAGCTCACCTTGAGAGTTGGAGATGATAAGGAAATTTTTGGAATGGAAGATGGGTTTCAAGGATATGATGTTAAAGGTGAAGTGTTCAATATTGATGAAGACATCTCTAATTAATACTTTCTCTTGTGCACATCAAGTTTTTGGCGCCGTTCCCGGGGAACGGTTTAGTTAATTATTAGTTTGTTTGCTTTAAATTAATCGATCCTTTTTGTAGGGTAAAACCTACAAGAAGTTACTTTTCTGTTTTAATTTATTTTCTGCATTACAGGACTCACGACGTGAACCCTTAAGATTCACGACGTGAGAACTGAAGTTCTTAGTTTTGTTTATTTTAGTTCGTCTTTCTTAATTCAGTTTTATGTTTCATCTTTTTGTTTTATTTCAGGAGTTCATGGCCAGAGGTTCTAACACACCTTTGGTGCCACCACTTGAAGATCCCGATTCTACAATTCACAAAAAAAAAAGGATAAGAGCGTGAAAGAAGATAGAACACCAAAGAAAACGCCTTTACAATAATTCAAGACAGTGTTCTCAAAGAAGTCAGGGAAGAAAGAGGGGAGTCAAGTTCATCTTCAAAGAACAAGAGCAAGCTTGAACACTTAGATCAAATACTCGTCCAAACCGAGTCTGAATACGATACTGAGCCTGAATTTGAATAACATACAAGTGAACCCGAAACCGAGCCAAGAAACGAGATGGCAAATATTGAAGAAATTTCCATGGGAGCCTACAGAAAGAGAATTCGAGATGATGTGGTCCAGGTTTAGTACAACCCGTTATTCCTATCACTGCCACATTCAAGCTGAAAGGACATATCCTTTTTGCACTAAAGGATATCCCATTCTATGGAAAAGATCATGAGGGTGCGTTCAAGCATTTAGATGAAGTGAACGACATTGTTGATTACTTCAATGCCCCGAATGTTAACATAGATACCGTCTTGCTAAGGATGCTTCCCGTTACCTTTAAAGAAGCTACAAAGGACTGATTAAAAGCACTTCCACCAGGTACAATCACTACTCGGGCTCAAATGCGTGAGCAGTTTCTAAACCAATTTTGTCCACCATCCAAGATAGCTAAACTCAAGAAGGCAATAGCTAATTTTGAGAAAAACCCGCGGGAGTCACTTTATGAAGCATGGGAGTGTAATAAAGGGTTGTTAAGGAATTGTCCTCAACATGACCTAAACATTCAACAAGAAGTGTTCATATTCTATGACAGGGTCAATGTAATGACAAGACAAATCTTCGATTCTCAAGGACCGTTTATGAAGAAAAAACTGGGCGAGGTCAAGGAATTGGTTGAAGAATTTGCGAAGCACTCTCGTGAATATCATAATCCAAGAAATGAAAGTGTGACGGAGTTGGGGGTGCACATTCTGACTAAATAGCTGCCATGATGGCAATGCTTATCACTATGGATAGGAGATTGACCCAAATGGACCAATCAATTCATGCAATTCGTGTTGGTTGCAAGAGATATAGTGGCCCACATTTGACAAAAGATTGCAACATGGATGAATATGGGAACAAGACAGCTCAAGTTTGCTATTCAAGTGGAGATAAATACGATGAAGACTGGAGAAAACCGAAGAAAGAGTGGCTGCCATATGAAGAATACAAGAAGAAAAAGGAAGAGAAATATAAGCAAACTGGTCGAGGCTTCTACCAAAAAGAGCAGCCACCAACCGAGAAGAAAGTGGATTTAGAAACCATGTTGACCCGATTCATGGAAGCATCCGAGAAAAGGCACAAAGATACCAATGTAGTGCTAAAAGAACACATGAATATGATGAAGGAACAACTCAAAATGATGATTGACCAGCAAGCTTCATTAAGAAATCATCAAGCATCAATTCAAAGTTTAGAAGTCCAAGTTGGTCATCTTACTACTTTGGTTAATAACAAATTGTCTTCATAATCTCCCGAAAAGCAAGTTCAATCTCACGTCATGGCCATTGGTACTGAAGAAGAGGCGATTTCTGAATTCCTAGAAGCACTAGAAGTGGAGACAAGGCCATCTGAACCGAAGCCAAAGAAGTCCAATCTAAAAAACGAAGAAGCTGCAGAAATGCCAAATTCACGTCGTGAGCTCGATACGTGGGATCGGTCTGCACAGAAAAAAAATTGTATCTGGTCCAACTTATAAACCGCCTTTGCCATTCCGTCTCGAGCACATCTTAGCCCACTAGAAAGGGAACATCTGGAGTTTATTCAACAAATAAAGGGTATTCCTATTAATACTCCTTTCATTGATTCGCTTCAAAATTCTAGAATACGCAAACTTCCTCTAAGACTTAATAGACACTCGTCAGCAACTAAAGAAGAATTCTAAGGTGATTCTAAGTGAGCAAAGATCAAAAGCTGTATTAAGAGAGTTGCATAAGAAGATGGGAGATCCTGGATGCCTTACTCATCCATGTGAGTTCGGGAATAATTTGAAGATTTATGCTTTAGCCGATTCTGGGGCTAGCATAAATTTGATGCCTTTTTCATTTTATCGGAAGCTGAATATTCCGAGGTTGAAGGCTACAAAGATGACTATTCACATGGCAAACCGTTCAATGACACAACCTCGGGGCATTGTGGAAGATATTCTTGTAAAAATTGAGAAATTCGTTTTTCCAATAGATTTTGTTATGTTGGACATGAAAGGAGATCCTGATGTTCCGATTATTCTTGGCAGCCCTTTACTAAACACTGTTGGGGCTTTAGTTGATATACGTGAATCTAAGCTCACCTTGAGAGTTGGAGATGATAAGGAAATTTTTGGAATGGAAGATGGGTTTCAAGGATATGATGTTAAAGGTGAAGTGTTCAATATTGATGAAGACATCTCTAATTAATACTTTCTCTTGTGCACATCAAGTTTTTGGCGCCGTTCCCGGGGAACGGTTTAGTTAATTATTAGTTTGTTTGCTTTAAATTAATCGATCCTTTTTGTAGGGTAAAACCTACAAGAAGTTACTTTTCTGTTTTAATTTATTTTCTGCATTACAGGACTCACGACGTGAACCCTTAAGATTCACGACGTGAGAACTGAAGTTCTTAGTTTTGTTTATTTTAGTTCGTCTTTCTTAATTCAGTTTTATGTTTCATCTTTTTGTTTTATTTCAGGAGTTCATGGCCAGAGGTTCTAACACACCTTTGGTGCCACCACTTGAAGATCCCGATTCTACAATTCACAAAAAAAAAAGGATAAGAGCGTGAAAGAAGATAGAACACCAAAGAAAACGCCTTTACAAGAATTCAAGACAGTGTTCTCAAAGAAGTCAGGGAAGAAAGAGGGGAGTCAAGTTCATCTTCAAAGAACAAGAGCAAGCTTGAACACTTAGATCAAATACTCGTCCAAACCGAGTCTGAATACGATACTGAGCCTGAATTTGAATAACATACAAGTGAACCCGAAACCGAGCCAAGAAACGAGATGGCAAATATTGAAGAAATTTCCATGGGAGCCTACAGAAAGAGAATTCGAGATGATGTGGTCCAGGTTTAGTACAACCCGTTATTCCTATCACTGCCACATTCAAGCTGAAAGGACATATCCTTTTTGCACTAAAGGATATTCCATTCTATGGAAAAGATCATGAGGGTGCGTTCAAGCATTTAGATGAAGTGAACGACATTGTTGATTACTTCAATGCCCCGAATGTTAACATAGATACCGTCTTGCTAAGGATGCTTCCCGTTACCTTTAAAGAAGCTACAAAGGACTGATTAAAAGCACTTCCACCAGGTACAATCACTACTCGGGCTCAAATGCGTGAGCAGTTTCTAAACCAATTTTGTCCACCATCCAAGATAGCTAAACTCAAGAAGGCAATAGCTAATTTTGAGAAAAACCCGCGGGAGTCACTTTATGAAGCATGGGAGTGTAATAAAGGGTTGTTAAGGAATTGTCCTCAACATGACCTAAACATTCAACAAGAAGTGTTCATATTCTATGACAGGGTCAATGTAATGACAAGACAAATCTTCGATTCTCAAGGACCGTTTATGAAGAAAAAACTGGGCGAGGTCAAGGAATTGGTTGAAGAATTTGCGAAGCACTCTCGTGAATATCATAATCCAAGAAATGAAAGTGTGACGGAGTTGGGGGTGCACATTCTGACTAAATAGCTGCCATGATGGCAATGCTTATCACTATGGATAGGAGATTGACCCAAATGGACCAATCAATTCATGCAATTCGTGTTGGTTGCAAGAGATATAGTGGCCCACATTTGACAAAAGATTGCAACATGGATGAATATGGGAACAAGACAGCTCAAGTTTGCTATTCAAGTGGAGATAAATACGATGAAGACTGGAGAAAACCGAAGAAAGAGTGGCTGCCATATGAAGAATACAAGAAGCAAAAGGAAGAGAAATATAAGCAAACTGGTCGAGGCTTCTACCAAAAAGAGCAGCCACCAACCGAGAAGAAAGTGGATTTAGAAACCATGTTGACCCGATTCATGGAAGCATCCGAGAAAAGGCACAAAGATACCAATGTAGTGCTAAAAGAACACATGAATATGATGAAGGAACAACTCAAAATGATGATTGACCAGCAAGCTTCATTAAGAAATCATCAAGCATCAATTCAAAGTTTAGAAGTCCAAGTTGGTCATCTTACTACTTTGGTTAATAACAAATTGTCTTCATAATCTCCCGAAAAGCAAGTTCAATCTCACGTCATGGCCATTGGTACTGAAGAAGAGGCGATTTCTGAATTCCTAGAAGCACTAGAAGTGGAGACAAGGCCATCTGAACCGAAGCCAAAGAAGTCCAATCTAAAAAACGAAGAAGCTGCAGAAATGCCAAATTCACGTCGTGAGCTCGATACGTGGGATCGGTCTGCACAGAAAAAAAATTGTATCTGGTCCAACTTATAAACCGCCTTTGCCATTCCGTCTCGAGCACATCTTAGCCCACTAGAAAGGGAACATCTGGAGTTTATTCAACAAATAAAGGGTATTCCTATTAATACTCCTTTCATTGATTCGCTTCAAAATTCTAGAATACGCAAACTTCCTCTAAGACTTAATAGACACTCGTCAGCAACTAAAGAAGAATTCTAAGGTGATTCTAAGTGAGCAAAGATCAAAAGCTGTATTAAGAGAGTTGCATAAGAAGATGGGAGATCCTGGATGCCTTACTCATCCATGTGAGTTCGGGAATAATTTGAAGATTTATGCTTTAGCCGATTCTGGGGCTAGCATAAATTTGATGCCTTTTTCATTTTATCGGAAGCTGAATATTCCGAGGTTGAAGGCTACAAAGATGACTATTCACATGGCAAACCGTTCAATGACACAACCTCGGGGCATTGTGGAAGATATTCTTGTAAAAATTGAGAAATTCGTTTTTCCAATAGATTTTGTTATGTTGGACATGAAAGGAGATCCTGATGTTCCGATTATTCTTGGCAGCCCTTTACTAAACACTGTTGGGGCTTTAGTTGATATACGTGAATCTAAGCTCACCTTGAGAGTTGGAGATGATAAGGAAATTTTTGGAATGGAAGATGGGTTTCAAGGATATGATGTTAAAGGTGAAGTGTTCAATATTGATGAAGACATCTCTAATTAATACTTTCTCTTGTGCACATCAAGTTTTTGGCGCCGTTCCTGGGGAACGGTTTAGTTAATTATTAGTTTGTTTGCTTTAAATTAATCGATCCTTTTTGTAGGGTAAAACCTGCAAGAAGTTACTTTTCTGTTTTAATTTATTTTCTGCATTACAGGACTCACGACGTGAACCCTTAAGATTCACGACGTGAGAACTGAAGTTCTTAGTTTTGTTTATTTTAGTTCGTCTTTCTTAATTCAGTTTTATGTTTCATCTTTTTGTTTTATTTCAGGAGTTCATGGCCAGAGGTTCTAACACACCTTTGGTGCCACCACTTGAAGATCCCGATTCTACAATTCACAAAAAAAAAGGATAAGAGCGTGAAAGAAGATAGAACACCAAAGAAAACGCCTTTACAAGAATTCAAGACAGTGTTCTCAAAGAAGTCAGGGAAGAAAGAGGGGAGTCAAGTTCATCTTCAAAGAACAAGAGCAAGCTTGAACACTTAGATCAAATACTCGTCCAAACCGAGTCTGAATACGATACTGAGCCTGAATTTGAATAACATACAAGTGAACCCGAAACCGAGCCAAGAAACGAGATGGCAAATATTGAAGAAATTTCCATGGGAGCCTACAGAAAGAGAATTCGAGATGATGTGGTCCAGGTTTAGTACAACCCGTTATTCCTATCACTGCCACATTCAAGCTGAAAGGACATATCCTTTTTGCACTAAAGGATATCCCATTCTATGGAAAAGATCATGAGGGTGCGTTCAAGCATTTAGATGAAGTGAACGACATTGTTGATTACTTCAATGCCCCGAATGTTAACATAGATACCGTCTTGCTAAGGATGCTTCCCGTTACCTTTAAAGAAGCTACAAAGGACTGATTAAAAGCACTTCCACCAGGTACAATCACTACTCGGGCTCAAATGCGTGAGCAGTTTCTAAACCAATTTTGTCCACCATCCAAGATAGCTAAACTCAAGAAGGCAATAGCTAATTTTGAGAAAAACCCGCGGGAGTCACTTTATGAAGCATGGGAGTGTAATAAAGGGTTGTTAAGGAATTGTCCTCAACATGACCTAAACATTCAACAAGAAGTGTTCATATTCTATGACAGGGTCAATGTAATGACAAGACAAATCTTCGATTCTCAAGGACCGTTTATGAAGAAAAAACTGGGCGAGGTCAAGGAATTGGTTGAAGAATTTGCGAAGCACTCTCGTGAATATCATAATCCAAGAAATGAAAGTGTGACGGAGTTGGGGGTGCACATTCTGACTAAATAGCTGCCATGATGGCAATGCTTATCACTATGGATAGGAGATTGACCCAAATGGACCAATCAATTCATGCAATTCGTGTTGGTTGCAAGAGATATAGTGGCCCACATTTGACAAAAGATTGCAACATGGATGAATATGGGAACAAGACAGCTCAAGTTTGCTATTCAAGTGGAGATAAATACGATGAAGACTGGAGAAAACCGAAGAAAGAGTGGCTGCCATATGAAGAATACAAGAAGAAAAAGGAAGAGAAATATAAGCAAACTGGTCGAGGCTTCTACCAAAAAGAGCAGCCACCAACCGAGAAGAAAGTGGATTTAGAAACCATGTTGACCCGATTCATGGAAGCATCCGAGAAAAGGCACAAAGATACCAATGTAGTGCTAAAAGAACACATGAATATGATGAAGGAACAACTCAAAATGATGATTGACCAGCAAGCTTCATTAAGAAATCATCAAGCATCAATTCAAAGTTTAGAAGTCCAAGTTGGTCATCTTACTACTTTGGTTAATAACAAATTGTCTTCATAATCTCCCGAAAAGCAAGTTCAATCTCACGTCATGGCCATTGGTACTGAAGAAGAGGCGATTTCTGAATTCCTAGAAGCACTAGAAGTGGAGACAAGGCCATCTGAACCGAAGCCAAAGAAGTCCAATCTAAAAAACGAAGAAGCTGCAGAAATGCCAAATTCACGTCGTGAGCTCGATACGTGGGATCGGTCTGCACAGAAAAAAAATTGTATCTGGTCCAACTTATAAACCGCCTTTGCCATTCCGTCTCGAGCACATCTTAGCCCACTAGAAAGGGAACATCTGGAGTTTATTCAACAAATAAAGGGTATTCCTATTAATACTCCTTTCATTGATTCGCTTCAAAATTCTAGAATACGCAAACTTCCTCTAAGACTTAATAGACACTCGTCAGCAACTAAAGAAGAATTCTAAGGTGATTCTAAGTGAGCAAAGATCAAAAGCTGTATTAAGAGAGTTGCATAAGAAGATGGGAGATCCTGGATGCCTTACTCATCCATGTGAGTTCGGGAATAATTTGAAGATTTATGCTTTAGCCGATTCTGGGGCTAGCATAAATTTGATGCCTTTTTCATTTTATCGGAAGCTGAATATTCCGAGGTTGAAGGCTACAAAGATGACTATTCACATGGCAAACCGTTCAATGACACAACCTCGGGGCATTGTGGAAGATATTCTTGTAAAAATTGAGAAATTCGTTTTTCCAATAGATTTTGTTATGTTGGACATGAAAGGAGATCCTGATGTTCCGATTATTCTTGGCAGCCCTTTACTAAACACTGTTGGGGCTTTAGTTGATATACGTGAATCTAAGCTCACCTTGAGAGTTGGAGATGATAAGGAAATTTTTGGAATGGAAGATGGGTTTCAAGGATATGATGTTAAAGGTGAAGTGTTCAATATTGATGAAGACATCTCTAATTAATACTTTCTCTTGTGCACATCAAGTTTTTGGCGCCGTTCCTGGGGAACGGTTTAGTTAATTATTAGTTTGTTTGCTTTAAATTAATCGATCCTTTTTGTAGGGTAAAACCTGCAAGAAGTTACTTTTCTGTTTTAATTTATTTTCTGCATTACAGGACTCACGACGTGAACCCTTAAGATTCACGACGTGAGAACTGAAGTTCTTAGTTTTGTTTATTTTAGTTCGTCTTTCTTAATTCAGTTTTATGTTTCATCTTTTTGTTTTATTTCAGGAGTTCATGGCCAGAGGTTCTAACACACCTTTGGTGCCACCACTTGAAGATCCCGATTCTACAATTCACAAAAAAAAAGGATAAGAGCGTGAAAGAAGATAGAACACCAAAGAAAACGCCTTTACAAGAATTCAAGACAGTGTTCTCAAAGAAGTCAGGGAAGAAAGAGGGGAGTCAAGTTCATCTTCAAAGAACAAGAGCAAGCTTGAACACTTAGATCAAATACTCGTCCAAACCGAGTCTGAATACGATACTGAGCCTGAATTTGAATAACATACAAGTGAACCCGAAACCGAGCCAAGAAACGAGATGGCAAATATTGAAGAAATTTCCATGGGAGCCTACAGAAAGAGAATTCGAGATGATGTGGTCCAGGTTTAGTACAACCCGTTATTCCTATCACTGCCACATTCAAGCTGAAAGGACATATCCTTTTTGCACTAAAGGATATCCCATTCTATGGAAAAGATCATGAGGGTGCGTTCAAGCATTTAGATGAAGTGAACGACATTGTTGATTACTTCAATGCCCCGAATGTTAACATAGATACCGTCTTGCTAAGGATGCTTCCCGTTACCTTTAAAGAAGCTACAAAGGACTGATTAAAAGCACTTCCACCAGGTACAATCACTACTCGGGCTCAAATGCGTGAGCAGTTTCTAAACCAATTTTGTCCACCATCCAAGATAGCTAAACTCAAGAAGGCAATAGCTAATTTTGAGAAAAACCCGCGGGAGTCACTTTATGAAGCATGGGAGTGTAATAAAGGGTTGTTAAGGAATTGTCCTCAACATGACCTAAACATTCAACAAGAAGTGTTCATATTCTATGACAGGGTCAATGTAATGACAAGACAAATCTTCGATTCTCAAGGACCGTTTATGAAGAAAAAACTGGGCGAGGTCAAGGAATTGGTTGAAGAATTTGCGAAGCACTCTCGTGAATATCATAATCCAAGAAATGAAAGTGTGACGGAGTTGGGGGTGCACATTCTGACTAAATAGCTGCCATGATGGCAATGCTTATCACTATGGATAGGAGATTGACCCAAATGGACCAATCAATTCATGCAATTCGTGTTGGTTGCAAGAGATATAGTGGCCCACATTTGACAAAAGATTGCAACATGGATGAATATGGGAACAAGACAGCTCAAGTTTGCTATTCAAGTGGAGATAAATACGATGAAGACTGGAGAAAACCGAAGAAAGAGTGGCTGCCATATGAAGAATACAAGAAGCAAAAGGAAGAGAAATATAAGCAAGCTGGTCGAGGCTTCTACCAAAAAGAGCAGCCACCAACCGAGAAGAAAGTGGATTTAGAAACCATGTTGACCCGATTCATGGAAGCATCCGAGAAAAGGCACAAAGATACCAATGTAGTGCTAAAAGAACACATGAATATGATGAAGGAACAACTCAAAATGATGATTGACCAGCAAGCTTCATTAAGAAATCATCAAGCATTAATTCAAAGTTTAGAAGTCCAAGTTGGTCATCTTACTACTTTGGTTAATAACAAATTGTCTTCATAATCTCCCGAAAAGCAAGTTCAATCTCACGTCATGGCCATTGGTACTGAAGAAGAGGCGATTTCTGAATTCCTAGAAGCACTAGAAGTGGAGACAAGGCCATCTGAACCGAAGCCAAAGAAGTCCAATCTAAAAAACGAAGAAGCTGCAGAAATGCCAAATTCACGTCGTGAGCTCGATACGTGGGATCGGTCTGCACAGAAAAAAATTGTATCTGGTCCAACTTATAAACCGCCTTTGCCATTCCATCTCGAGCACATCTTAGCCCACTAGAAAGGGAACATCTGGAGTTTACTCAACAAATAAAGGGTATTCCTATTAATACTCCTTTCATTGATTCGCTTCAAAATTCTAGAATACGCAAACTTCCTCTAAGACTTAATAGACACTCGTCAGCAACTAAAGAAGAATTCTAAGGTGATTCTAAGTGAGCAAAGATCAAAAGCTGTATTAGGAGAGTTGCCTAAGAAGATGGGAGATCCTGGACGCCTTACTCATCCATGTGAGTTCGGGAATAATTTGAAGATTTATGCTTTAGCCGATTCTGGGGCTAGCATAAATTTGATGCCTTTTTCATTTTATCGGAAGCTGAATATTCCGAAGTTGAAGGCTACAAAGATGACTATTCACATGGCAAACCGTTCAATGACACAACCTCGGGGCATTGTGGAAGATATTCTTGTAAAAATTGAGAAATTCGTTTTTCCAATAGATTTTGTTATGTTGGACATGAAAGGAGATCCTGATGTTCCGATTATTCTTGGCAGCCCTTTACTAAACACTGTTGGGGCTTTAGTTGATATACGTGAATCTAAGCTCACCTTGAGAGTTGGAGATGATAAGGAAATTTTTGGAATGGAAGATGGGTTTCAAGGATATGATGTTAAAGGTGAAGTGTTCAATATTGATGAAGACAATGAACTTGAAGAATTAGAAAAGCTTATGAAAGAAGAAATCAAGACAATTGATCAAGTCAACCGCACTAAACCAAGGGCATCCATTCCATTTTTCGTTGAAGTCATTACTTATACAAAACAAACATCTTGGGTAAGTAAGGAAAGTGATGACATGTCTAGTAATAAAAAGTTGGTTACATCAAAGGTGACTAGCTCAGTGGTGAAGGAGGAGGAGGATATTATAAAGCTTAAAAATGATGAAAAATTGAAGACTCAAGGGATCAAACGTAAGCTCGATGGAAACGAAGTCAAGGCTAAAAAGGAGAAGTCTAAAAAGGCATATATTCGTCAAGTGCAAGCTTATAAGAGGCGTTTCAAGGAGCAAAAGATCCTGATGGTGGACTCATCTGAAGATTCAATGTAGGAGGCATGGAGTCCAGCTAACGACTCCTCAAAAAGAAGCGCTTCTCGAGAGGCAACCCGGGTTTGGTTTGCATTTTCTTTCTGTTTTTTTTTTTTGCATTTTTAGCTTTTAGGAAATCGATCATGTCATCCGAATCACTTTATGCACAATATAACACTGAGTGTGGGGTACCTAAAAATTAATTGATAATGATAGACAAATTTGGATTTTATAATTAATTTCATGATCAGACAGTATTCACGACGTGAGTCCAGGTTGAACGGACAATATACTCCTTAGCACATTATTCGTCCAGCCCACTCCATGTTATAGTTTTGTATTATTGAATGGCCCAATTTTACAGCCCACATTGAATTCACGACGTGAACCCTTAAAGATTCATGACGTGAATCCTAAAACACTCGGCACCACAGATTTAAGATAGAATCCAATTGACCTAATTCCTTTCTTACTCCCCACGAATTGAACGTGTTTCTTCTCCCCCCCCCCCTTCGCGATTGCGGTTGATTTCTTTATTTAGTCATCTTTTGCATACGTAATCTTCCAAACTAGGTAATTTAATCTTCTTTACATTGATTATTATTGACTTATTTGCTAAATTTAGGGGTTAGGGTTTCCATTTGACTTGAATCTTAAAATTGTTACCCTATCTATGTGAAGTTGTTGTTGCATGTGTGTGTAATGAGTATGAAATGGCCTTAGGAGTAAACCTTAAAATTGTTCCTTTTCATAGTTTGTGATGGGGATATTTAAAGAAACAAGAATAGATTGTACCTTCTTGATCAACTCATCACATTCGTTGATCTGCACACTAACAGGTTTCGATGCAAAACACCTGTCTTCACGCTCTTTTGCTTCGTCTAGTCCCCTATCAGTAGTATAACCTCTCATTTGTGATACCTCAGAGGTCACCATCATACACTTTCCAGCAACATTCTCTTATTGTAGCAATAAATCCCTGCCATGATTGGGCTTTCTCACTTCTTCATCTTCAGAATCAGTTGACCAAACTTAAACACTGCTAAATTCATCATCAATAGTATTTCCCTACACAATTAGAGCATTCATAGTGTTATTAGTTCCAGCTTTCTTTATCCTGATTTCCTCCAACCGTCATATGAGATTCGCTTCCTCGTCATCTTCGTCATTCTTTTTAGACTCCTTTCTCAACATACAATATTTGGAAAAGTGGTTTTTGCCTCCATAGTAGTGACAATTAAAACCTGAGTCACCACCAAGTTTAGCTTCCTTCTTTGGTTCTTCGCTTTTAGAGACACTCTTCAGTTCCTCCTTCACCTTTTTAACATTATAGCTTCCCTGCCAGTTTCGGTTCTTATTGACTGGGAATCTTCTTTTGATGAACTTCTTGCGATTTGACACCATTAAAGCAAAATCTTCACTTGTTAGATCATATTCAGAAAGATCTAAATCTTCTTCATCTTCAGCAACATTCTTTCCCTTGGAGATTAGAGCTAATGACCCCATGCTAGAAACCACGTTCGTTTCTTTAGTCACTGAACTCTCATGTGACTTTAATATTCCCACTGGCTTTGCAAGAGAATAATCCTTGAATTGTTTGTGTGCCTTCACAGTCGACACTACAGCCATCGATTCAGGTCTAAGGCCATTCATAAATGTAACCTTTTGTTCAATGACTTTCCTTTCTATCCCATGCTATATCATCTTAATAAGGAGATGATTAAAGCGATCGAAATCTTGAATGAGCTTCTCTTTAGGCTTCTGCTTGAAGTCACCAAATTCTGAGAGCAATAACGTTTAGATGGAATGCTCAAGATCTTCATCTGTAGAATACAGTTCCTTCAACTTGTCCCATATCTCCTTCGTTGTTGTGCATGAACTCACCAATCAAAACGTGTCCGACTATAAAGCAAACCTAATCATCCTTAAAGCTTTGATGTTGCACTGAAACTTCTCTTTCTCATCTTGGGGAATGTCTTTCACATCATTAATGAGTTGATTATACTCCTTTTGAGTTTTGAAAATTCTTGAAGTGCTTGAATGAGTGAATAGACCAACTGTTATCGCCTCCCAGATCAAGTATCCATTATCTTCTAAACCAATCACGTAGTCTTCAAAGTGATACGTCCAGACCTCATAATCTTGAGTGTACAGTATGGGAATTCTCGTCATCGATCCTATGCTATTGGAGATATTGATTGGGTTTGGCTGGGTATCACCCATGGACATGACGATGTTTGTATAAAAACCTATTTAAGATCAGACTTGTAAATAACGTTAGGGTAAGGTTGATTTAAAGAACTACGTCAATAGAGAATGAAGGCTCCAACAAAATCAATCAAAGCGGAAAAACCCTAAGATCTTCTTCAACAAAAGAGATGTGTATGGATTACATAGTCTCCTACTCTGATACCAATTGAAGAGTTAAGAAACTCTTAGATTGATTAGATCTTCAATAGGTTAATCAGTAAAACAAACAAAACAAACACAGATAAAGCAAGATGGAATCAAATAATGCTTAATGATTCAAAAGTACTCACGCCTCAGCAGAGCTCAATCAAGAATTTCCACTATAGAGGCAAGCTAGGGTTTTTAGTACAGTAATCCAAATAATAGTTAAAGCATTGTCTACTAAGAATGCATGCATGCATCTTAAATACTAAACCCTAATAACACAATAACGGTTGGACAGGCCCAAACCGAGTAACAAAACTGGGCTAAGGATCGAGCCCATGACGCAACACATTTAGACCCAATAGGTATCATTATTATTCCATTAGATTTCATGTTCTAAGGCCTACTCGACAAGTGGACGTTGTGACTCGTTGAGTAGAAGCGGGTCAGGAGACGTCATTTAATGAGTGACTCGACGAGTCAGCATGGGGGACTCGATGAGTAGGAGCTGGCAGAGGAAACCCTAAATTTCAGGGCTTTTGCACCTTATATATTGGACCATTAGCGCCTCCCACTGTCCTCTATCACGCCTTGAGATCCATAAACCCTAACTTTCGTCAGTGTGAGCTTGGAGAGTGTTTTGGTGCTTTAGCAAGTGATATTTGTGAATGAAACTTGTAGATCAAGAGGCTAGCATCAAGGATTTCGTGTGGATCCAGAGTCTACTTCAGTTTGGGCACGTTTTGGAGGTAACAAGCTGTTACCTTGACCTCTTTTCTTCTAGAATCTTTCATATGTGAATTTTAGGGCTTTCTTTAGTTATTCATGAAGGGATTATGGTATGGGAGCTAGATCTGAAGTTGAAACTTCGGATCTGTACCTCTTTTGAGCCCTAAGTTCATAAAGTTATTAATAGGTTTGTTAGAACGTAGTTCTATCAGGATCGATTGATTCTAAGCATGCAAACAAATGATTACATAAAAATAAACACAAATATGGATTGAATATGTTGAATGATTAATGCTTCAACGCCTCAGAAGAGCTCGATTAAGAACTTCGACTGTAGAGGTGTTTTAGGGTTACAAAACTCAAGCGTAATTAAAAAGACATCTCACAATAATGCATACATGCATGCATGTATATAGTCTAACCCTAAGAGATAATCACGGATGGACAGGCCCGATCCGTATATATACAAAAAGCCCTTAGACGCAACACAATAAGCCCCAACAATCTCCACCTTTGCGTCTTTGGGTCCGAGACTTCAACTCTGTTTAGCAACCGAAGGCTTCTTCACCATCTTGAACACTCTCGGAATGATAGCTAATAGATGGTACCGAAAGGTAATGTACCACCGAAGCATATCAGTAAAAATTTTCTTATCAGCATCCAAGTTCTGCTTGCACCGATGTATCAAGTTGATAATGTGCTCCAAGCAATCAGTAGAAAACAGATGTTTATCTACCAAAGCAAACAAGAACCTGTGAGCTTCACCTTTCGTAAACATCACAATCAGATGTGTTGAATCAATTTTCCCTATCTTCATCTTGTTCACATCCCTGGCTTTTGAGTAGTCTTGACCTTCGGCTTCTTATTAATCACTTTTGCTATCTCCTTATCCATTGTTGCAACTTCATAGATGTAGGTGGCCAACATTCTTTTTAAGTGCTCCAGAATCAGCTCATACTCCTTTGAATTAGTGAGCAGAATATTGTATAGCAAAATCCAATCATGTGGATTAAGATTGGGAAGATCTGCTAAAGATATCATCGAGACAGAGTTTGTAGACCCTCGTGTGATCTTGAAATGCACATTCATAGATTTGCCAGTGGGAGTCAGTTTCAATACCTTGACAGTTGTAATTTTCTGCGCACTCCATGTCAGGTATTGAGGTTGGCCGTACTTTAAGTAAAAGTCGATGAGCTCTCGGTCAACCTTTGGATTTGGAAAAGGAACCTCAACAGTTGAGTCAAAACAATGAAATGTAAATGCCTTCCTTGTAATTGGCATATCAAACTGTGAATCCTTGGAATTGTCGCAGTCAAAAGGGGCAATCGGTTCTAACCAATAGACACTCGGTGATTCAATTGCTTGACTGATCAACACATCTCTTGTCTATTCAGGAAACAAAGCCTTCTTACACTGCAAGATATCTTCTTCTTCTTTATTGTGTCTCTCTGTTTCCTTAGCCTCCTTTGTGATTTTTATATTTTCATCTAATTCTTTATCCATCTTCTTTCGTTTAAGGGCATCAGCAATAGTTTCTTCAACATCACTATCACTGTCATTGACAACATGTTTCAGCTTTTCAGTTGGACCAGAACCTAAAGCTACATTAACCTTCAGTTCTTTTGTTACAATCACTTTCTTTGGTCCCTTTCCCCCTTGTTTTGGAGTAACGAAAGGCTCTGAAACACCTTTCATTTCATGAAGCATGGCAAGAGCAGGGAGCAGTTTGCTAGTTAGATGATTGCGAATGGTGAGAGTGAGAATCAGATCATGAGCACCAAGGAGATTGGTCAACATGTCCTTGACATCGTTTGCACAGCTGCGGAAGACAGCTCTCTCTGTTTTTAACAAGGAAATTTCCTTCCCTGATTGAGCAAGTTGGACTTACTGAACTGCAATTGTAGAGGCTTGACGAGCTATCTCTTCCTTCAAAGCACTCTCTTTGGCAATGTCTGCATGCAGTGAGTCCATTCGAGAAGATACTGAACCTATCAGAGAAGCGTTGTCAGCCTTGATGGAGGAACGAACATCATCAAACTTCTGTTGTTCTTCCTTTAAAGACTGTGAAAGAGATTCAACCGATTCATGAATTTTGGTAGCATTCGTATCAGCATGCCCTTTTAAAGAATCTAAAAATATCTGTGTGGTGCGAATAACTTCAGCAACATCAGCAGATGCTTTCTTGCAAGTTGAAGTTGATTCCTTGATGGCATCGGTTGATTTATCCATAGCTTGTGTATATTTCTCTATAGTAGTCTCCACAAAAGCTTTGAGAACAACCCATCCATAAGCGTTATTATCGGCAAGCAGCTTATCCAACTTCTCATGAATGCTCTGTAAATGTTGGCGGTTGACAAGAGCATCAGTGTCTTTTCATCAGAATGAAGCCGATAGGGACTAAAGTATGTAGAGTCATACTCATCATTGTCGCCTCCTAGAGTAGCACTTGACTCGGTTGAGTGGGTTGGAGATATAGGCTTAGGTGTTGTTTGTTTTTCTATAAAAACCTCTTCAAACCACTTATTGCTGCGCGGCGAAACACACGTGCAGCACTTTACCTCTCGCAACAGTTTGTTTTTTGGAAGGCTTCAAACTACAAAACCTCTGTGCGTGTGCTGCGTGGCGCATCACTTGACTTGCCTCTTCTAACCTCTTCAACTTTCATTATTTTAAGTGTTTTTTTAAGAATTTTTGTATAACTTTTTTTTAAACTTTGATTTTCTTAAATTTTTATTTACGGATGTGATACAATTTATTTTTATAATTTCCATGATTTTTTTTTAATTTTTTTTACCGTTTTATTAATAATATTTTCAATTTCAGTTGCATCTTTTTAACGTGTGTAATTTTTTACGAACTTTGTAGACATCGTTTGCAATACTTTCTTAATTTTTTATTATTTTCTTTTTTAATTTTTTTTAAAATTAGTTTTTTTTTCTAGAATAAAACTATTAGCTTCTTTTACACTTTTTTAAGTTTTTTTTTAAAAAAAAAATTATATTTTTGTTTTTTTACATGTTCTTTTTATTATTATTTCAATGTTTTAAAACTAGAATTATTAAATTTCGATGTTGATAACTATTTTCAATTTATAAAATTAGTTTATTTAAATTTCAGTTTACTGCAACAGTCTGCAGATGTTAAAAAACAAACATGCTTCTTATTATAGGTTGCAGCCATTTGTTCCACCTTTTCTGCTACAGAGGATTGCAGAGGTGGTCCGCAGACTTCATGAATTTTCTCTTCGAAAAAACAAACAACACCTTAGTGATGACTAGGGTTTCGGTTTCAGTAGATGCCCCCATATCAGATACATTGACCCTTGTTGTTTGTTCCGGAAGTGTAGTAGTGGTGGTTTGGGTAATGATTGGAATTGATAAGGTTGTTGGAGGAATGGAAACAGAAGAAACTGGTGGTGGTGGTGGTAAAGAGGTTTCTGTTGTGGAAGTGGGAACAACCGAAACTGGGACTTTGGTGTCAGCTGTGGAGGTGTTTGTTTCGGTGATGGAGGTGGGGTTGGAATTTTATGAGGTGGAGATTCAGTTTGTGGAGGTGATCTAGGAGGAGTATTACCTCATGGAGATTCTGGAGGAACGCCGTCTTCTTCATCATTTTCAGGATGATCTGGACTTGGAGTAATGTATTGTTTTGATCTCTTCGCCATTTTCTTAATTTTCTTTGGCTTTGAGGAGGACTCCAATTCTGACTTTCTCTTTGTTGATTTGGAGGGCTTAGATTATTCCTCCTCGGTTGTTTCCTTCTTTGTAGTCACTTGTTCTCCTCTGTTGTTGGGCTTGTCAACAGCTTCTAAGGCAGCCTTCTATTCAGGAGTAAGAACTCTCGGCTCCTTGGGTGGAAGTTGTCTATAATCAGTCATCACCTTACTCTTGGCTATAACACCCCTGTATATGGTCTCCAGAATGGAACCATAATGAAGAAACTTTGTGGGGTCCGAGATGATGATCTTCTTGGTGTGAAAAATTTCCATGGACGCGATGAGAGCATCCTTCATCATTGGAACTTCCAGAGTGTCAATTCCCCTTCAGGTAATGAGAGTCCAAAACATTCCACATGAAATTTTGGACTGACGAGTGGAAGTGTTTAGGCTCTGCACAACCTGAGACGATATGATAGACCCATAGTCCAGGTTTATACCATTATACAGACCATAGAGAATGGTCTGCAAACCTTTACTTGTGCCATCTGATCCAGCACTTCTTTCCGCCAATCCTTTGATTAGAAGAGTGAGAAGACCGTTCCACTGAGATGGCAGACACGACTTCGTGGCTTTGGCAATGGTTGTCAGCACATCTGTATAGCCCATTTCATACAGCATTGAGAAGATTTGTGCTGTTGTGATAAAGTCCGGAGAAATCGTAGAAGAATCCACGGTGAGAGGAAGTAAGGAACAAAACCTCACTTTTGAAATAGAGGCCTTCTTGGAGTGGATTTGAAAATATATTTGTTCCTTGTTCTTTTCATATGATGCAGAAGAATAAACTTGATACAATAAAGACATCAGAACAGCCTCGAACTGGGTTAGCGCAATAACCAGTGGAGAGTACTTTAAGCATTCAACAACTTGTAACATGTAAGAATCATAGAAACGGATTAAGTTCTATAATCATATTCTGATTTGGCTTGATAGTAAGAAAGGCTGATAAAGTAATCTGATCTTGTGCAGAAGAAGAATTCGCCATTGTTGAACAAGGGAAGAAGATGAACAGTTGAAATCGCCGTTACAGTTTAGAAATCTTGATACTAGTAGAAGATAAGGAATCGTGCAAACCCTTTATATACCGTTTCCAGGAGAGAGAAAATCATGACGATTATGACGTTATCGCTAAACTATAGCCTGGAAAAGCGGGATTTGACAGGTTGGGGTTCCTAGGTATGCGGCAGCACGCGTGCGTATAGTGACCGTTCAAATTCACGCGCCCAAAAAGATTTCGACAATCTGCATTTGAAATAGAACACGCCATCCGAACCTAAATTGCCCTTGATTCACTAGAGGACAAATAAACTCAAATATACCATCAACAGAATGTGGGAAAATTAAAAAAATTTGTGCATTAGAGTGACAACCGATAAAGTAATAAAGCAAATGTGTATGGGATGTGAGTGATAAAAACAGGGGATTGCGGGCAAGAATCACTTCCTTCGAAGTCAAGAATCACTTGAAGTGCTTGTGTGGATTCCCGAGAATACGACCAAGTGTTTGTAAATAAACATTGAAAGGCTTCTTTTCATGACATAGGCTTATCTTCAACCGAACATCGATACTCAAAATAAAACCGAGTGTTGGAAGAAGTACTTGTGAGACCGATGTGGTCTGTTGAACAAGTAGGCATGTTATATTTTGTGATGACCAAAAAGTGTATATAAATCTCAAAAAAAAAAGTGGATCTTTATGGGTAGAATAGTCTTGGTTTTAGACAAATTCATAAAAGACCTCGCAAAGAAAAGAGATTTCATTAGGTAACAAGTAAGATCTTGAATATAGCAATTCACCGTTAATTCATTATGGATGCTGAATTTTGGGTTTCACTCAGCACGTGGTATACGTATCTAAGATCATAAACACAAATTTTGTGTAACCATAAACCTCAGTGCTATGAACCGAGAGTCTCAAGGGTTACAATTGTGAACCGAGATTATATGGAGAATGGTTTGAGGATGGTGAAAGAAACGAAAGTACCTTCTGCTATAAAACAGGACAAAGTAGAGAAACTCTTAAATCATGTGAGAAGAGTAAGGTAGCTCTAGACCAAGTAAATCAAAATATCCTGATTGGGAAGAAACGATAGGTATTGATCGAATCACTAAGGCCTTGCTCTAGGTCGTAGAGGCTTGGGTCAACATGAAGCAGCATGCTTCTAGGGACCCTTAACTAGTTCATAAAATAAGCATCATACCTGTCCCAGCTCCAACTTTTGTTATACTTGTATCCTTGTGACTGAATAGAGGCAAAAAGAAACAAATATACCACACAAACAAAACAAAAAATATTTTCGAGAGACTGATTATTCCGAAAAAAAAACAGAAAAAGAAAATATTTTTGAATTTTTGAAGGTTTTCTGAAAAAGAATAAAAACAAAAAAACAAAATTTTGAATAAGCATAGAGTAAATTAAAGACGAGAAAAGAAACGTAAACAGTTTACAACCGAAACATTATCTCATTTGAGTGAAGAGAAATAGACCGAGCGGTCGGTTCATTTCGGTTCCCGAAATTTAAGGAGTCGAAATAGACCGAAGGGTCGGTTCATTTCGGTTCCCAAAATTTAAGAAGCCGAAATAGACCGAGCGTTCGCCCCATTTCGCTTGTCTAATTTTTAGTCAGAGGATTGAGGATTTGGTACTGACTCTGCTTCCATCATACCCAAGCCTTGCAAAATTTTGTTAAAGAGTGCTTCAGGTAATGCCTTAGTGAATATGTCGGCCAATTGATCAGTAGATCGAACAAAATGTACTTCTACGTTTCTATCTTCTACATGATCCTTAATGAAGTGATATCTAAGTGCAATGTGCTTAGTCTTTGAGTGTTGTACCAAATTGTGACAAATCATTATTGCACTTTCTGAGTCACAATAGAGAGGTACCTTCTTCATGCTTAGCCCATAATCTCTCAGTTGACTTTGAATCCAGATTACTTGAGAAGTGCAAGAGGCTGCAGCAATATACTCTGCTTCAGCTGTAGACAATGATACGCAAGTTTTCTTCTTGGACTGCCAGCTAACAAGTATTACATCAAGAAATTGGCATCCACCTGTGGTGCTCTTTCTGTCCAGTCCACATCCTCCAATATCAGCATCAGAATAAGACTGAATGAAGAATCCAGTTCTTGCAAGATACCAGAGACCGAGAGATGAGGTTCGCTTTTGGTAGCGTAATATGTTCTTCACAACAACCATTTAAGGTTCTCTTGGATTAGCTTGAAACCTAGCACAATAACACACAGAAAACATAATGTCCGGTCTACTAGTCGTTAAATACATAAGTGACCCTATCATTTGACGATATTGTGTTATCTCAACAGCAGGTTTATCCATAGATGGTGTTAATTTAGTGCCAAATGCCATTGGAACCTTCACTTTTCAATCGCCATTCATACCGAATTTCGTCAGTAAGGTCTTTGGATAAGCCTCCTGGTTGATGAATATACCTTCTATTCCTTGTCTAATGTTTAAACCAAGAAAAAAGTTAATTGGACCCATTGCGCTCATTTCAAATTTAGTCTCCATCAACTTTCTGAATTCAGCTGTCAAGCTAGGATTCGTAGAGCCGAAGATGATATCATCAACATAAATTTGAACGATCATTAGATGTTCGCATTCTTTCTTTCAGAAGAAGGTAGGGTCAACCGAACCTTGCTTAAATTTTTAACATTTTTAGAAAATGAGTTAAGGTTTCATACCAGGCTCTCGGTGTTTGCTTTAATCCATAGACTACTTTATCCAGTACATAGCAATGATTAGGGAATTTCTCGTTCACAAACTCAGGCGGTTGCTCAACATAAACTGTTTCTTCTAATTCTCCATTCAAGAAGGCACATTTGACATCCATTTGGAAGACTTCGAAGTTTTTATGAGCAGCATATGCCAAGAAGATCCTTACTGATTCCAACCTAGCTACTGGAGCGAAGGTTTCCTCATAATCTATCCCTTCTTCTTAACAATATCCTTTCACCACCAATCGAGCCTTGTTGCGAATGACATTCCCTTCTTTATCCAACTTATTTCTGAAGACCCACTTCAAGCCAACCACAGACGCATCCTTTGGTGTGGGTATCAGCCTCCAAACTCGGTTCCGTTCAAACACATGAAGCTCATCTTGCATTGCCTGGACCCAATCTCAATGATCAAGTGCAGCATTTACGGTTTTCGGTTCAATCTTGGAAACAAACGAATTAAATGTTGGGTCAAAATATGGTTTATACTTTGCTTTTCTGGACAATTGTATGTTTTTGTAATATTTTTGGAATTTACGGTCATGTTTACCGTTGAGTTTACGGCTGTAAACCCATTTACGGCCCATGTTATCTGGCCCATGTTCTCCAAGTATAAATATAGGTGTTAGGGTGAGGAGTAGAGATTGATAAACGACAGAAGAGAGAAACGGGAGCGTATGTGTTGTGTGTGAATCTCATGTAAAGGAGCATCATTCCAATCTATTCAATACATTGAAGATTCATATTATTCTTCTTCTCCTTCTCTTCTACTTGATCTAACATCATCTGTTTGATTGGGTTTCCGCACCATCAAACGGATCTGATTGATACATGGGCAGATTAGGGACTTACAATTGGTATCAGATGTTGGTTGTATCAATCATTTTTTCATATCTGGAGCTTATTTGATCTTATTTTGAAGAGATTTTTGCGTTTTTAGATAGATCTCGCAAAAATAAGGGGGGTTTGTTCTTCGCGTTTTTCGTAAAAACGAGTTTTTGATCGAGTTTTGGAGCAAAAATGGTGAAAAAACGTTGTTTTTCGTCAAGAACAACGATTTCTAAAGAGTTTAAGGTCTTTGAAGAGTTTACAGTCCGGAGTTTACGGCCGTAAACATTCAGTAGCTCTTTAGTATAAAAAGATAGGGGATTTAGAGATGACGAGGTTCGAACTTGAGACCTCCAACTCTTCAAACCACACGCCTTATCCAGTTGAGCTACAAGGGATCTTGTTAAACCATTTGATTGCTTAAACTTTATACACTTCTCAGTAGCAGCAAGCCTCGCATCATATCAGTAGCTTCGCACGCCTTCTCGATTAGCAGCCTCGCACGTCCTCGCATCGCATCGCATCAAAAAAAAAAATAAGACGCGCTTTGAGGGAGCCGATGTTCGAACCTACGACTTCCGGATCAGCAACCCAAGCGCCTAACCATCACGGCTAGCCAACCCTTTGTGCATTCACTTTGAAAATTTACACATAACCATTCCCTACCGCTTCCAACTTTCGCATTTTTGTCATTTTCAGCCCAAAATTGATTTTCCTTTAATTTTAAATTCTTTTTTCAACCAAAAATTTTAGTTTTTAAATTTTTAATTTTTATTTTTGACTTTTTACTTAAAATTTTGATTTTGACTTTTAAAGTTTGACCTTTGACTTTAAACTTGACTTTTTCGTTTAACTTTTAAATTTTCAAATTTAGCTTTTTGGTTTGACTTTTCAAGTTTGACTTTTGAGTTTGATTTTTTAAATTTGACTTTTAAGATTGACTTTTGAGGTTTATAGTCAAAGGGCATTTTTAAATTTAAGTTTGACTTCTAGTTGTGCTTCTAATAGTTTTTTGAAGTTTTACGAGGGAATTGAAAACATGAAAGAGAGTCGTCAGGAGATGTTAAGACAAAATTTCATCATGTTCGATTATATCCCTGGAGAAACCCTGGAAACTCAGTTGCAGCGATTTACTACACTCACTACTGAGATGAATATAGCTAGGATCCTCTTGTCCAAATCTGAGATAAACAAAAAACTGCTGAATGCACTTCCGAAATCGTGGGATATGGACGTGGTTGACATCAAGAACACAAAAGATCTCAATCGTCTTAGTCTGGCTGATATAATTGAAGAACTTGATGCTTTGAATTGTCGAAAAACAATGAGCTCCGCAAACCTTCCGGTCAATGAAGTTTCATGTTCTCAATCATCTGAAGTTTCATGTACGCTATCTAGTGAAGATACGATTAAATTTCTTCGGGAACAAATTGATTTATTAAAAAGGGAAGTTGAGGACCTGAGATATAAAGAATATCAACTCAGGAAAGGACAGAAACCCCTGAAGGCGGAATTAGAAGCAAAAACCAAAGATTTTAGGAAACTTTAGGAAGAGTATAGCAACAAGTGTGAAAATTATAACTATATTAAGAGACAACTTGCTGCTGTAACTAAAGAACTTGATGCCTTGAAAATTAAGTGTGGAAAAGCATACGTTAGTCTCAAAAATTATACTGCGTCAAGTCAGATAGTCGAGTCCTTATATGAAACCCAATTAAAATTCAAAGAAAATCAAAACAAGGGTCTAGGGTATGATAGTGTACCTCCTCCTTATAATCATAACTACCATCTATCCCTATGACACAGGACGAAATTAACAGAGAGGCACATCTTCAATATGGCAAACGAGTTGGATTTGTGTCAGGTGGAGTTATTAATGTTGAAGATACTAATGTTGCTACTTCATGTGCAAGTAAAGTAGCAGAAGATGAGAACAAAGAAAACACTACTGAACAAACCAATGACTCCTTGAACTCAGAATCTGTTACTTCGAATTCTGTTACTCCTAACAAACCTGCCGTTGAGAAATACAGGCCACCAATTCCAACGCAACAGAGTTCTTGTGGCAATTGTGCATGTGGGAAAAATCAGAGACAATGCAAGGATACGCCACCAGGGGCAGAAAGAAACAACTTCACAGTAAAGAAAAAGACATGTTTTCACTGTGGAACACCTGGACATATTGCCAGAAATTGTCCAAATCGCGCATACGTTCCCTATTATGCACAAGGCTGGCAGAACGCGCCAAGAGGGAGATACTTCAAAAGAAATCCCTCAAGGTCACGTTCAGACAATAGCGACTGGAATGCGCAAAAGGTGAAGAATCAAACCTATAAGGCCAAGAATCTGAATCCCAAGAGAAATAAGGGAATGCCGACCAAAAAGACCAATCCAAGAGATGCTCCCATGAAGCCAAACTCAAAGTCATCTCAACGGCCGACATCAAGTTCCAAAGAAAGTACTGAGCCACCCATCAAATCGAGAAAGAAATGGGTTAAACCCAACTACAAATGGGTTCCAAAGGCTCACTCTCCCAAATCAACTAATGACCCTAATATTTCATCGTCTTCTGTTTGTGATAAACAGGATATGTCATGGGAGAGAGTACCGTGCAAGGATGAAAAAGGTCAACCCAGTTTCAAAATGGACTGGGTTCCAAATACCAATTAATCTCGCTCTGTGTCGGAGTAGCTATGGAGGCATATCATCAGACTTCGGTTTGTTGGTAGTGGATGTTCCAGGCACATGATAGGAGACATCTCTCAACTGTACAACATTCCGACTTTTGCTTGAGAGTATGTGTCCTTTTGTGGGAAGGGAAGAAAGGGAGGGATCACTCATGGGGTTAGTACTTAACGATGTGAAGAATTTTCGGATCTGTTATGAGATTATGCTTTCTGTTCTCAGACCTTCTGAATGCAGATTCAATTGGTGAATTACGTTTTGCGTTTTCTTCTCTATACTCCTGAATTTTTCTTAAGTTGATTCGCTTTAAAGACTAATTTTTGTTTTACGATAGTTTAAATTTGCGCATTTATTTTCGTTTCTCTCCTATGCACAAATTTAGGGGGAGAAATAAAACAAAACAAAAATTAGAAAATATAAAAAAAAAATTCAAAAACATTACAAAATCAGAAAATCCAACAAATATGGTGTAAATGAAATGTGCTTGAGGGAGATGTTTTGGGAAATGATATTAGCAAGTGATAACGGGCAATCTGAATCGGCGTAACGTACCTATGTTGAATCGTCTACGCTATGTGTTCAATGCGCTGGTAGGCACGAAAGATTTTAAATGGACTTGACTAGGAAAGTTGAACCTAATGAATTTAAGGACTTGACAAACTTTGACCTAGTTAGATCCATTTAACCTGATTTCATGACGCTCGGATAGGTTGAGCAGGGAGATATACATGGGAATCTACTGGTCACATTAAATAACCCGTATCTAGAACTGTGGATTCACTTTTCCTCGATGTGCGGATTCTGTCCTTAATTCTGGTTGGATGGGGCGACTGGTAAATTCCGATAAATTAGGTCTGTATAATATCATTTTCTTTCTTTCCGTCTGTTAGTCATATGTTGTCTCCTTTGCGTGACTTCCAATCCGACCTGGTACACAACATATGCAACTCTATTTCTCTGTAGGTTATATATGTGAAATACTTCTTATCTGTTAGCCATATGTTGTCTCTTTTGCGTGACTTCTAATCCGACCTGGTACACAGCATATGCAACATTCTATTTCTCAACCCCTCTGAAGTAATAAGTAATAGAATTATGAATCTATCCTCTCTCTAAATGGTTGTCTGCTCACCCGGTGTAAGGACTACTCTGGAAGTTCTTGATGGTTGGGGCATATCAGGGAGCGGGAAACATGTTCTAGTACACTTAAAATTGAACACATACAGATTGTCTGTAGATCTCGCTGCTCGACTTAG
This sequence comes from Lactuca serriola, assembly GCF_051521515.1. Taxonomy (NCBI): domain Eukaryota; kingdom Viridiplantae; phylum Streptophyta; class Magnoliopsida; order Asterales; family Asteraceae; genus Lactuca; species Lactuca serriola. The sequence continues at coordinate 8,346,236 of NC_136412.1, read as the reverse complement.
GTGGACAACAATATCCCTGGTTGTAGTTAGTTAAATGGTCATAAGAAAAATCTATTTAAGAATTAGGGCCAATCATGATAATAATGTTATAATTAGATATATGCATGTATCATGTCATTGGTAAATTGTCCAAATCTTGTCACAAATGTTTCGTGTTTAAGTAAACCACAATACTGGCGATCGATCAGACGAAGATGTGAAGATAAGGGTACCGACAAGTGGAATAAGACTGTCCAACAACTTTGATCCCAAATCACTCTTAAAGTTAGCTATTATTTTTGTTTTTGTTAAGTTTGTTCATAGTGTTCTTCTAATTTAAATATAAGGAGAAGAATTAAAAAAATCAGAAAATTCAAAATCAAAAATAGTGTTATTTCTGTTTTATTTCTTGTTCAGAAAATATGAAAAACCCAAAAATATTGTGTGCTAAGTTTTCTTTTAGTTTTGTTTTGTCTTGAAAAGTGAATTCAGGTGAAGAAGAAACTCATGGAGATTGTGTCGAAGATTTCTGAGCCAAAGGCTTCGTCCGTGAGCATCGAAGAATTCTCATTCGAAGGAGAAAGAAATGAAGATTATTCTTTCAACATCCAATCCTTCAACCCCAGAAGCAATGTGAAGCAGAAATTGAAGATTATGTAACGGATTGCATTGAAGCCTCCTCAATCAGTCTGCCGCTATCGTTGTACCTGCTGAAGTGATCCAGAAGATTATTTCTCTCTGAAGTTCTCTCTGAAGATTCTCAAGCTGAAAGCACCAATTTTCAAGAATCAGTACGTGAAGCCTCCTCACCCAATGTGCGTTCAGAGTCAAATCTTGAAGAAAAGTTCAAGTGCTCAAGATGAAGTCATTCATTGAAGATTCATCAAGTTCATTTTGAAGTTGTGAAGAATTTGAAGATAAATGTTGAAGCCAATCTCCCAATGAAGATCAACAAGAAGAGCCAGCTACTTTTTAGGGGGAGCTTGTTGGGTCAATTAAGAAAAGAAAGCTATAAACCAAGGGGGAGATTGTTGGGACAAAATATGGTTTATACTTTGCTTTTCTGGGCAATTGTATTTTTCTGTAATATTTTTGGAGTTTACGGTCATGTTTACGGTTGAGTTTACGGCCGTAAACACCTTACGGCCGTAAACCCATTTACAGCCCATGTTATCCGGCCCATCTTCTCCAAGTATAAATATAGGTGTTAGGGTGAGGAGTAGAGATTGATGAATGAGAGAAGAGAGAAACGGGAGCTTATGTGTGTGTGTGAATCTCATGTAAAGGAGCATCATTCCAATCTATTCAATACATTGAAGATTCATATTATTCTTCTTCTCCTTCTCTTCTACTTGATCTGACATCATCCGTTTGATTGGGTTTCCGCACCATCAAACGGATCTGATTGATATATGGGCAGATTAGGCACTTACATTAAACATACAAAATTGAACTTTAGAGAATAATGCAGTTTGTTTTGCTTTTAATTGAGACCGAGTAAGGACCTTTTCTGAAGTGTCACCAATAATATGTGACATCCCCATTTTCACGGCCAGAAAAGACCGATTTTACTTATGCTTTGTTTTATAAAATCAGAGTAATCTTTTAAAGATACGGTTGCGGAATTTGTTCCCAAAACAAGATATGATAATAACTTATCAAATCATTTCTCAAAAAGAATGTATTTTCATTCAATAATAAAACCTCGGGGTGTCATGTTCCGATACAGACATATAAGCATAAGTAGAACTTACATTTAATTACACAATTGATTTATATCTCCTTTAAATCTCTCTGTGAAATATGTCTTCGTATTTAATACCTGTGATACAAAGAAAACTGAGTGGGTCAGGCTTGGGAGCCTGGTGAGCATATAGAGTTTTCATCCCACAATGTTATATCATATAAATATATATATATATATATATATATATATATATATATATGGAACATCCAAAATTATATAATTTCACCATATAAAAGCAAATCTTATCCCACCCCATCGATCCTCACAACGACACGATCTAAACTCTCATATCTAAACTTTTCCTCTTTATCTGATCCCTACTCACGGATCTAAACTAATCTCTCCACCTGATCCATACTCTCGGACCTAAAACTAACCTCTTGGTCTAATCCATACTCCCGGATCTAAACTAATCTCTTGGTCGGATCCATACTCCCGGATCTAAAACTGTGCCCAATCCATACTCCCGGACTAGGGACAATTAACTAAGTCTTAATCCATACTCCCGGATTAATAACAAGTTTACCTATTGGTCTGTTCCATACTCCTGGATCTAAAACTGTGCCCAATCCATACTCCCGGACTAGGGACAATGAACTATGTCTTAATCCATACTCCCGGATTAATAACGAGTTTACCTATTGGTCTGATCCATACTCCTGGATCTAAAACTGTGCCCAATCCATACTCCCGGACTAGGTACAATTAACTATGTCTTAATCCATACTCCCGGATTAATAACAAGTTTACCTATTGGTCTGATCCATACTACCGGATCTAAAACTGTGCCCAATCCATACTCCCGGACTAGGGACAATTAACTTAATCTTAATCCATATCTGATCCATACTCCCGGATCTATAACTGTGCCCAATCCATACTCCCGGACTAGGGACAATTAACTTAGTCTTAATCCATACTCCCGGACTAATAGCAAGTTTATCTCTTTACCTGATCCATACTCACGGATCTAAACTATCCTCTTAATCTGATCCCTACTCACGGATCTAAACTAACCTCTTGATCTGATCCCTACTCACGGATCTAAACTAACCTCTTGATCTGATCCCTACTCACGGATCTCATCTACCCATGTCCTACCCAACATATTTGTAGGTATAAAATACATATATAGTTTAACTCATTAAAAATCTATATAGTTCATCCATTCCACTAATACCTCAATTAAACAACAATATATAAACACATAGCACGTATTTCGTAGCAAATACTTCATACTTATGTGTTAGAAGAAAGTAACCACACACTCACACATATAAATCACAATATACTTAATACAATCAAACCATACTTGTATTATTATAGTGTTTATGAAAGGTAGTATACACTCACTTGATCAGAAGATGATCGGACAGCACTACGACTTGCAGAAGTAGTAATCCTCAGCAGATTTGGAAGATCTCTTCAAAAATCGAACTTCTCGCGGGCAGAGCTTCGGCTTGGGAACCGCACTTCTCGGGATCTTCGGGATCTCAGGACTTGACTCGGGGCTAGAGAATAATACCGGGGCTTCGGGGTATTTCTGGCACGCAAATTGATGCAAAACAGGAGAGAGAAGAGAGAAAATAGTAACCCTAAACGGCTGACCCTTCAAATCTATTTATAGGGCAAATTTGGCCCTTGCCACGTCGTGGCAACCTTGTTCCACGTCGTGGGCTTAGTCGTCACTGCATGCATCATCCCAAGTTGCATCTGGGGGCCTCCCGGAGGTGTCAGGACACTTGCCACGTCGTGGCAACCTTGTTCCACGTCGTGGGCTCTGACAATTTTGGGGTTTCGCGCTCCGAACTTCAGAAATTCATAACTTTTGCATACGAACTCCGTTTTCGACGTTCTTTATATCGCCGCGAAGGTGAGATTATGCTCTACAACTCTCGTTTAGACTCCATTGGCTAATTTTGAATTGATTTTTAATATATTATAAGTATATTACTTATATAGTATTTTTAGTAGGCCGGGACAGGAAAACTTCGTTGGAAATTCATAACTCCTTCATTTGAACTCCGTTTTCGTCTGTCTTTTTATCGTTGGACTACTATCGAAGAAATCTTCGACTCTCGTTTAGATTACTAAGGATAGATATCTATCTACCTTAAATTCACTATTTACGTCGCGCTGGGTCGCGCTAGGTCGTGTCGGTTCTGTCGCGAAACTTCGACAGGTCATAACTTCTTCGTTATAACTCGGATTTTGGCGTTCTTTATATGCACGGAAACCTTGTGACATATACTACAACTTGGTTAAGATTAATCCTTCTAAATAATCTTCCATCAAAAAGTCATTTTGATGCTTATCGTCTCTAAATCGACTAGCCCTGATCTACGGGCGTTACATAATATGTGCTTTGGGATGTTCTTTGGTCCATTTCACTAATGGAGGATAATTTGGGTCATATGTTGGATCCAATTTAGCATTAACTTCGACTTCAGCTTCAGATAGATCACCCTCGCCTTCGTCAGTTGTACTTTCGGCCTCTTTCTCCCCCTCGGCTGGCGAAATATAATCTGTGTCTTCACTGATGGTTGCATTCTGTGTGGGAGTAGAATACTCCCCCTCGGTTGTACTACCGATAGGTGGATTTTAATCAGAACCATCCTCTTTTTCTGCGTCTTTATTAGATGGAGACAAAATTGAATCCTCGCCCTCGAAAGATGCTTTGTTTGTTTCTGATGTTGTTGAGCTTTCCCCATGAAATGGTGGATTGCTCTTAGCAGTTGGAGGTTCATTTTCCATCTCTTTAGCAGCTTCATCGATAATTTTCTTGAGACTTTCAATTTTGTTATATGTGGCTTTAGCTTCTGAGGTTGCTGCTTTCTCTGGTTCATCAAACAGGCGCATGTATTCTTCAAACAGGTTGGCTATAGGAACCGAGACTTGTCCTGATTCTGGAAAAATGTCTCCCAGCTCTCTTTCACTTCTTTGAACTTTCTTCATATAACTATCTTCGAAGGTGACATAATAGGTTTCTTCAATTAGTTTTGATCGTTTATTCAACACTCTGTATGCTTTCGACGTTAGCGAGTAACCAAAGAAATTCCTGCATTGGCTTTGACGTCGAACTTATTTCGGTTCTCTTTGGAATTGAAAATAAAACACCTTGAACCGAATATGTGGAAAAACTTGGCATTTGGCTTTCGGTTGTTCAAGATCTCATATGGAGTAATTGAGAATCTCTAGTTTAGCAAGGAACGATTTTGAGTATAGCATGCAGTTGCAATCGCATCAGCCCAGAAGTATAATGGAAGTGAAGCAAAACTGAGCATGGTTCTAGCTGATTCACACAAAGACCGGTTTCGTCTTTCAACAATCCCATTATGTTGTGGTGTATAAGAGGCCGAAAAATTATGAGTCATTCCCTTGTCAGCCAGAAAGCTCTCAAAATCATTATTCTTGAATTCCAGACCATTGTCACTTCTGATATTCCACACCGTTTTCCTCAGCTGTACTTCCACTTCCTTGATAAATTTTTTTAGCTAGGGAGTTGCATCTGATTTCTTTTTAAGAAAGAAAACCCATGTGAAGCGTGAAAAGTCATCTACAATTAAAAGAATATACTTACTTCCACCAAAGCTTTCAATAGCCAAAGGTCCACATAAGTCGATGTGCAAGAGTTCAAGAGCTTCAATTATCTTCATGTTGATTTGAGTAGGGTGGCTCTTTCTGCTTTGTTTGCCCATTTCACATGCTGCACACAGATGGTCCTTGTCGAACTTGAGATGAGGAAGTCCATGAACATGATCACCAAGCACCAACTTATTAATGTCTCTAAAGTTCAGGTGCGATAGTCGTATATGCCACAATGAGCTATCATCTGTATTTGCCTTTGTCAGCAAACATATTACTGGTTTTCCTCGTATGGGATTGAGATTTAAAGGATACATCTCTCCCTTACATTCAAATTTCAACAGAACCTTCTTGGATTGTTTCTCAATTATCTCAGAGCCCTCATCATCAAATGATACTTTTAGACCTGTGCCCACAACTAATTGAGAGACACTAATCAGGTTGTGTTGCAAACCTTCTACATAAGTCACTTTCCGAGTTGTGAAGTCACCATTTGTTATCATGCCATATCCCTTGATTGTGCCATATGAGTTATTTCCATATTTCACACAGCCACCATCTTTCAGAGATCGAAACTCCCTCAGCTCTTCCTTCCTACCTGTCATGTGACGCAAGCAGCCACTATCTATATACCATTCTTCGTCGAATTTCTCGTCACTGATTACCTGCAAATTCAAGCAGATTAAGGAACCCAAAGTCGCTTGGATCCTAGTGAGTTTTTCACGGAAAAAGGAATTGCAGTAGAAATATCAACTAAGTATGTCCTTTTTACTAAGGTGGTTTGTTCTTTTCTTTTAATTGTATAAACTTTGATTTTGGTTTTATCTTGTTTAAATTTGAATTCGTTGATTAGTTTGTTTGATGGCATTTGACACCTAGGATCAACTGATGATTTCCTATTATTGATCTTAGAATCAGATGTTAGCTTTCCTTTTCCTTTGATGTCTTCCCTAGAATATGCTTTTCCTTGGGACTTGGTGTAACCAAGACTTGACTTAGGACCGAAACTGGGTTTAGAACTTGTTGGGGGACCGAAAGTGGACTTAGGACCAAAACTGGTCTGGGGACCGAAAGTGGACTTTCAGTTTTGAGTGACGTTCGGACCGAATCTGGTTTGTGGACCGAAACTTCAGTTCTAAGACTTGGAGTAGTAAGAACTTGGGCTGAAATTTTCCTTTACCTTTTCCTTTCCTTTGTCCGTTGCGATCCTCTTAGGAGGAACATAGTTGGGATTTTGGGAATGCCAGTAACTCTTTCGCTCATTCAGATTCTTTGCATATCTTTGATTTCTTAAGCATTTCTGTTCAGCTATCTCCTTCTGTAATTTGTGAATATTGAAGCTGGCCTTCGATTTCTCTTTTGGAGTTTCGGTTGTTTTGACTCGAACTTTTGGTTCTTCTTTTGATTCCATAGGGATTTCTTTGGTTCCACTTGTGCTTGGTTTGTCAAAACTTGAAGGTTTGTTTATTGGTTCAGCTACGTATCTTCCTTTAACTCTCCAAGAAGTTTGCTCAGATAAACCCACAGTTTCGTCTGCATTATCAATAGGAGCTGACCAGAAGAAATCTTCACACCCTTCTGCATTGTCCTTTTCCACCAAGACTCTTAGCTTTGTTGTTTGTCTAGAAATGACTCCTTTTATCACATATACCTGGTTCGGCACAGTTTGAACCTTTTGATAAACCACAACCTTTTCTTTGAGCTTCTTTTCTTATCCTTTGCTAGACGAGCAAATTCCACTGAATTTTCTGAGATTAGTGGTTTCTCATTCTCAATTTCGCTCTTCATAAACTCAGAGCAATCAACTACGTCTTCTACAGATATCTCACTCATCTCACTTTCTTCATCAAATTCAGACGTATGTTCTAAGTCTATTTTATTTTCAGATGCTAGTTTGGAATTGGATTGGTCAAATGAGTGAATTGTGTCCGACTTAATTTTCAACTTATCATTTTCATCTAAAATGTCTTTTAACATACATTTGTGTTCCTTTGAAACAATGAAGGTTTCTATTTTATCCAGTCCAATTTTGTAGGACATGGACATCTCTCCTGATGATACTTTTGATTCACATTCTGCTATGACCTCATCTTCCTTAAATTCAAGGAATGGCAAAATCATTTTATGAATTTTCTTTCCTACCTCACAACTTAAATGCAATTGAGCTATATTAGTATATAAACGCTTAGCAATTAAACAAAAAACATTTCTCTGTTTTAAAAACTTTAAATTGTCTTTTTGCAAATAAAAACTTTCATCCCTAGCTCTAATTAACTCCGCCTCCTTCAGCTCAATCAACATCCTTCTCTCCTCACTCTTCGAAGACACCCTGCTGAGTTGGTCAGTTAGGTTAGAATTCACTACGCAAGTTTGCATGAGACTACCACTTAAGTTAGTGAATTTAAATTTTAATTCATTTAATTCTTCTTCATAATTGGTTAATCGAACTTTAAGTGATTCAAGGATGGATTGTACCTTTTTGATCAAACGATCGCAGTCGTTGATCTACTCACTGACGGTCTTTGTTGCAAAACATTTGTTTTCAGTCAGGTTCAGTTCTTCATCTGCACTTTCGGTTGATGATCCAGCGGTGACCATTAAGCACTTCCCAGCCGAACCCACTTCCTTTGCTACATAAGCCTTTCCATGAGAGGGCTTCCTCACCTCTTCATATTCAGAGTCGGTTGACCAAACTTCCACGCCACCAAACTCATCTTCATTAGCATCTTCATGCGCAATCAAAGCATTCACAGTACCTTTTTCACCGTTAGCTGTCTTCTTGTTCTTGATTTCTTCCATCTTGCGCATGTAGTACGCCTCATCATCTTCACCATCTCTTTTCTCAGCCATTTTTGTCAGCATGCAATCCTTGGCAAAGTGGTTCTTGCCATGACAAAAATTGCAGTCATATCCAGAGTCTCCTGCAAGTTTGCTCTCCCTCTTTTCTTCATCCTTTTGAGAAGACATCTTCACTTCATCCTTCAGCTTTTCAGAGATGTAACTTCCCTGCCAGTTTCGGTTCTTCCTGACCGGAAATTTTCTTCTTGAAAACTTCTTTGGATTGGTGACCATCATAGCATACTCCTCACTTGTAAGGTCACACTCAGACAAATCCGACTCTTCTTCTTCTTCTTCTTCTGCAATACCTTTTTCTTTTGAGACAAGAGCCAACGATCCTACACCAGAAACCACTTTTGTTTCATTGGTTACGACACTTTCATGGGACTTAAGTATTCCCACCAGTTTCGCTAGTGAGTAAGACTTAAATTGTTCATGCGCTTTTACAGTAGAAACCACAGCCATCCATTCTGGTCTGAGTCCGCTCATGAACGTTACTTTCTGCTCAATCAAATTCCTCTCTATTCCATGCTTTATCATCTTACTTAGGAGGTGATTGAACCGATCAAAGGTCTGAATTAGCTTCTCTTCAGGTTTCTGTTCAAAAACTCCAAATTCTGACAGTAGCAAGGTTTGAATAGAGTGTTCTAGATCTTCATCAGTTGAATAAAGCTCCTTCAACCTATCCCAGATTTCTTTAGCCGTTGTGCATGAACCGACCAACCGAAAAGTGTTAGATTGCAAAGCGAATCTTATCATTCTCATGGCCTTAACGTTACACAGCAGCTTGTCCTTTTCATCCTGTGGCATCTTCTATTCATCAACAATCAACTTGTTATATTCCTTTTGCGTCTTGACGGTTATGTTTGTTCCTGAATGAACAAACGGCCCAAGTGTGATAGCTTCCCAGATGAGATATCCGTTTTCTTCAGATCCAACCACGTAGTCTTCAAAGTAATGTGCCCATACTTCGTAGTCTTGAGTGTAGAGAATAGGTATCCTGGTTGTAGATCCAATGTTGTTTGAGATGTTGATGGGATTTGTTTGCGAATCTCCGTGAGACATGGTAAGCTTTTAGAATCAAACCTGTAAACTTGAGATTAGGGTTTTGAAAGGTCAAGCCTTTAAATATGATAATGTTTAAAACAGACTCAGCGTCAGCACGTAGCTCAGCATCAGCGCCAGCACGTCAGCAGCTCAGTTTGTAATAGTTTACTCTTTTCAGTACGTTGTAACAAATCTTGTATTTATCCTGTTTCCTTAGTTATCTTGATTTATTAACCGGCGTATCCCTGAATTGTAGGGATCGTCTAGAATAGCAGTATATATTGTTTTGTATAGGTTTGTGAATGGTCACGCCTTTCACAAACCCTAATCGTCGCTTTGTGCACACGATAATCTCTTTGTGAGATTATCATTCTTAGTGAAAGTTTTCTTTGTGAATTTCTCTTGTTCTTATTTGTAGTCTTTGTTTGATATTTCGATTGATCTAAAGGCCTCTTCAATTGGTATCAGAGCAGGTTTCTTTTATCAAACAAATGGCTTCATCTTCTTCTTCATCAAACTCATCAAATCATCCTTCTGCTAAAATCCCTCCTTTCGATGAAACCAACTTTGCTATGTGGAAAATAAAGGCTCTATATGCCTTGGAATCCGTTGATGAAGACATGCTGGACATCGTTGAAAAAGGTCCTTATGTTCCGATGTATCAGCCTCTTAAAAACAATGTTCCTGATGGCACTATGAAGAAAACTCCAAGAGAAAATTGGACAGCAGACGACAAGAGAAAACATGGTTTGGATGTTCGTGCTCGTGCCGCTATTAGCTACTCATTGCCATACAACATCTTTGGGCTGGTTCAAAACTGTATCTCAGCAAAAGAGATGATGGATACGCTGACTGTATCTTTTGAAGGAACTGAAGAAGTCAAGGCTACTCAAATAAATGATCTTAACCGAAGGTATGAACATTTTTTTGCTAAGAAAGGTGAAACCTTGACTCAAACCTTTAACAGATTTAATACTCTTGTTAACGATCTTCGGAGACTAGATCAGTTGAAGCATAGAACTGTTCTTGTGCAAAAGTTTTTGGATTCTCTAGGTGCAGGTTGGGAGAATCATGTTGATGTGCTGAAAAACAGCGAGAAGATCAACTCTATGGACTTACAAATTCTCTATGGAAATCTTCGATACTATGAAGAATCCAAGCTTCAAAGAAAGGAAGTGATGAAGGATTCTCAGCGTGAATCTTCTGTTGCCTTGTTTTCCAATAAAAAGCTTGTGGCAGACTCAGACACTGAAAATGACTCAGACACTGATTCATCTAAGACTGACGTTGATGACCTTGAAAGGGTTGTAGCCAGTGCAGCTTTGATTGTGAAGACCTTTGAAAAATCAGGTCGAAACTTCTCAAAATTTCAAAAGAAGATTGGTGGAAAGTTCTCAAAAGGGTCAGGAGCTGATAAAAAGCATGGTGTTGATAAGAAAGAGAATGCTCAGTGCTTTAACTGTGGGAGCACTGATCATTTTGCAAAGGAGTGTAAACAAAAGAAACAAGGCACAGATGAATACTGGAAGCAGAAGTACAACAAGCTGATTGAGAAGCTGAAAGCTGAAAATCTGGAACATAAAGTGCTTGTTGCTGAGGAAGAAAAATGGAAAACTAATGAAGAGTCATCAGATGATGAAGTCAAGTGTCTCATGGTCAAAATAGAGGACTCGGATATTCCCGATAAAGACAAGAGTACTTTTGACACTGATATGTCTGATGCTGAAAATTCCAGAAAGCACAACACTGACTCTTCTTCAATGTATCAGGTTAAAAACTTTGTTTCCTATTCAATGAATGAAAAAATCAAAATGTTTGAGTATTTGGGTGTCATTAATTCTAAGAAGAATCAAACCATAAGAAATTTGCAAAATCAAATTGATCTTCTTGAAACCGATATATCCATAAAAAATAGTATTATTGAGTCCACTCAGGAAAATCTTAGAATCACCAGTTTGTCAAATTCATCCTTGTCTGCTGAAATTGAAGATGTTAAAAATCTCTTGATTAAAGAACAAACTGTGCTCCACACTTGGGCAAAATCTCATAAGAATGTCAATTATATTATCTCAGCTCAAATTCCTCATTCTTGTGAAAAAATTCTTGGGGGTAATTTTGCCGAAGCTGAAAAGGTTTTTAAATCACAAGAAAAGGAATCTGAGGTCTATTCCATGAATGAGATGAAAAACAATTTCAAAAATAAGTTTGTCAGTAATTCTTTTATTAATCAAAGTTTAATTGATGAATATTGTACTGTTAATTCTGATGGTATTACCGAGTGTAATGTTGAAATTACCGGAATTGATCCTACATCTTATCCTGCACATCTTGTTAGACCAACCCCTCTAACTGAGAATATTATTGCTTTTCCTATCTCTAATGGAGTGTTTCATGCTGTTCATGAACAACTCAAGCACTTCCCTGATTGCAATCCATCTGTGAATGAGTCTGAATCAAATATTGATAGTTCATCTCCTAACACTGATCAAATTCTTTCTGACACTGATCTCAGTCGTGACTCAGTGATAAACAAAGGACTCAAAGCTCTATTGGTGATTCTTTCATATCAAAATGTGTTAAATCAAAAAACTTGCTCACCAACAAGAACTTTGGAACTAGAATTTGTTACAGATGTGGGGATTCCTCTCACAAGATCAGTGAATGTTCGTTTGATAAATCATCCTCAACAGCTGAAAATATTAAAGTTAGGAATGAAAAATAGACTCTTAAGTCAAACTCTTTAAACTGTCTTCCTAAGGAGTGTTATAATTTATTTTCAAATAACTTTGTGAATGACCCATCTTCGAATGGGTCAGTGTGTTCTAACTAGTTTCTCAGCACTGCAGGGTCAGGAGCATCTTTGGTACTTAGACAGTGGTTGCTCAAGGCATATGACAGGATCAAAGTCTCTCCTGGAAGATTATGTTAAGAAAACTGGTCCTGCAGTTACTTATGGAGACAATGGAAAGGGGTTCACTAAGGGATATGGAAACATCAAATGCAATAATGTGGTTTTTCAAAATGTTTCATATGTTAAGGGTCTCAAACACAACCTTATCTCTATCAGTCAATTGTGTGATGCTGACTATGAAGTTCACTTTACAAAGAAGGAAGGAAGAGTTGTTAACACTGAAAAGAACATCGTACTCTCAGCAAGTAGAAAAGATGATATATATGTTCTTGACATGTTCTCAAGTGACAAGGAACTGATGCAATGTTTCTTTACAAAGTCTCAGACGAATCTCAGCTGGATTTGGCACAAAAGGTTTTCTCATCTGAACTTAAAGAATCTATCTAAGATTTCAAATCAAGACCTAGTCAGAGGGCTCCCAAAATTCAGCGTTGTAAAAGACAAGATGTGTTCAGCGTGTGAACAAGGAAAGCAAACCAAGTCCTCTTTCAAACCCAAGTCATGTTCCAGTATATCAGTCCCTCTTCATCTACTCCACATGGATCTGTTTGGACCTATTCATGTTCGTTCACTAGGTGGAAATAAGTATACTCTAGTGATCGTTAATGAGTTCACTCGATTTACTTGGGTAGTGTTCTTGAAGAAGAAAAGTCATGCTGTACAGGAAATCATCTCACTGATTCGCAAAAATGAGACACTGACAGGTCTTAAAGTCAAGCAACTGAGAAGTGATCATGGTACTGAGTTTCGAAACTCAACTCTTGAAGAATTTTGTGATCATAAAGGTATTGGACAAAACTTCTCAGCTCCTCGTACTCCTCAGCAAAATGGTGTTGCTGAATGAAGAAATAGAACACTGATTGAGGCAGGAAGGACTTTGATGATCCATGTTGGTCTTCCTATGTCGTTTTGGGCTGAAGCTGTCAATACAGCATGTTTTACTCAGAATCGATCTCTAATTCACAGGATTCACAAGAAGACTCCATATGAAATGTTGAAAGATCGAAAACCAGACGTATCCTTTTTTCATGTGTTCGGATGTATTTGCTATATTCTAAATTAGCGTGACCCAAGATCCAAGTTTGAACCTAAGGCTGATAAAGGTATTTTTGTTGGGTACTCATCTATTTCAAAGGCTTTTCGTGTCTTTCATGTGAACAGGCAATGTGTTGAAGAATCCATTCATGTGAAGTTTGATGAGGAATCATACACTGATGAAAAAGTTTCTCATTCTCCTTCTATCTTTCAAGAGCTTCTCTCTTGTCCATTCGATGAATCACCTTGTGCTGAGGAGAAGTCCGATTCTACTGATCCTATTATTCCGGTTCCATGTTCCTTGAGTCAAGATACTGCAGCCACATCAGCAGATAACCCATTAGATGCTAATGACTCCATTGAAGCTGAAGATTCTCCTGAAACTAATAATGTGTCAGTGTCTATCCCTCCGGAATCAGCATCAGTCATTGTACATCGGGATCATCCTGTTGATCGAATTATAGGGAATATTCATGATGGTGTCCGAACCAGATCTAGTGTACTTAATAACTTTTGCATGTATGTTAACTTTGTTTCAATGATATTACCTGATAAGGTACACACAGCTCTTCAAGATGCTGATTGGATCAAGGCCATGCAAGAAGAACTGAATGAGTTTGAAAGGCACAAAGTTTGGACTCTTATCCGAAGACCATCTGGAAAGACTATCACTGGAACTCGCTGGGTCTATCGTAACAAGGTTGATAAAGATGGGATCATTACTCGAAACAAGGCAAGGCTTGTGGCTCAAGGGTTTACTCAAATTGAATCCATCGACTATGGGGAAACTTTTGCCCCAGTTGCTCGCATTGAAGCTATTAGACTGTTTCTCGCATACGCATCCTATATGAACTTCATTGTCTATCAGATGGATGTGAAAACAGCATTCCTTCATGGTGTGTTAGAAGAAGAAGTTTTTCTAAATCAGCCCCCAGGCTTTGTGGACAAAGATCATCCTGATTACGTGTACCGATTAGACAAAGCTGTTTATGGACTGAAGCAAGCCCCAAGGGCTTGGTATGAGACGCTAACATCGTATCTGCTTGAAAATGGATACAGATGAGGAGCAATCAACAACACTCTCTTCATCAAAGGCAAAGGCTCAGATATGGTTCTTGTTCAAATTTATGTCGATGACATTATTTTTGGCTCCCCAAATGAGACAGTGAGCAAGGAGTTTGCTGAGATCATGTCTAAAAGATTCGAAATGAGCATGATGGGAAAGATGACCTTTTTCTTAGGTCTTGAGGTTCAGCAACAAAAGACAGGTATTTCCATTTGCCAAAGTAAATATATCTCTGACCTGCTTGTTAAGTATTCTCTCAGTGACTGCAAACCAGCATCTACCCCGGTATCTAAGACTGATAAGCTACACGCTGATCCAACTGGAACTGATGTCAATCACTCTCTGTATCGAGGAATGATTGGATCCCTCTTGTATCTCACAGCAAGTCGTCCTGACATCATGTTTGGAACCATTCTCTGTGCTCGATTCCAAGCTAATCCCAAAGAATCTCACCTCATGGCTGTTAAACGTATCTTTCGATACTTAAAGGGAACTCAAAACCTTGCACTGTGGTATCCTCGCGACTCAGCATTTGAACTTTATGGATATACTGACTCAGATTATGCAGGATGCAATTTAGACAAAAAGAGTACATCTGGTGGATGTCACTTCCTTGGCAACCGTCTCATCAGCTGGTCTAGCAAGAAGCAAACATCAGTTGCCATCTCAACTGCAGAAGCTGAGTATGTTGTCGCTGGAAGATGTTGTGCTCAGCTCTTATGGATTCAAAATCAACTTCTCGACTATGGGTTCAAGTTCTTAAAGACTCCCATCTACTGTGACAATACCAGTGCCATTCAGATCACACAAAATCCTGTTCAACACTAAAAGACAAAGCATATCGAGATCAGACATCACTTCATCAGAGATAATGTTGAAAAGGGAAAGGTCGTTCTTGAACATGTCAAGACTTCGGAGCAACTTGCTGATATCTTCACAAAGGCACTATATTCTCAATCAACTGCTCACATCATTGGAGAACTGGGAATGATTTCCTTGTAATTAATTTTGATGTTTAATTGTGCTAATGTTTGATTTTGTCTTATAAGTTGATGTACACTGTGCTGATGATAACATACTGATGATATTTGCTACTGAGCACTTTGGTTTGATCTCTTATCCTTATCTCTTCTTCAAGTCTTCTAAATAAAAGTTAAATGATTCACTGTATTAAACCATACACTGATAACGACTTGAAACTCTTTGCCGATGGTTAGATCAAAACACCAAGATCTATCACACGCAACTACCCCTTCTTACCCATCTAACACTGACTCTGTGATTCAGTGTGCCAAAACACACACTGATGAGAATCTAAAATCTTTGCCGATGGTTAGATCAAAACACCAAGATCTATCACACGCAACTACCCCTTCTTACCATTCTTACACTGATTCTGTGATTCAGTGTGCAAAAACACACGCTGATGAGAGTCTAAAAATCTTTGCCGATGGTTAGACCAAAACACCAAGGTTTATCACACGCAACAATCCATTCTTTACCCTCCTATTATTCAGTGTCTAATGATTCAGTAAGATAAACCACTCACTGATGAAGTCACAACACTCTCTGCCGATGGTTAGATAATGTAACTAGTATCTATCACACGCACCAATCACCTTGCTAGCCCTGAATAAGCAAGCTGTACTTTGAATTGACGGAGAAATATTTTCAGCACGTAACATTAGTGACACTGAGCTCAGCGCTTCCGCAAACACTGATTGTCGCTTCACCTTCAGACAACGGCTCTTTTATCCAACGGCTACTTTACACTCTGACAGGTTGTTACGATGCGCCGTTCTAATTAATGAATATAATCATCATCTTTTTAATCAAGATAATCATTCCTTTTTTAAAAAAAAAAACCCTCTTCATTCCATATTTATACCTCTCTCTCCTTTGGTTTATTTTTTTCTCCCAAAATCCTTGAACCTCTCTCAAAACCCTAGAACTCCAAAATAATCTCAAATGGCGGCATCTTTGTTCACATACTCCTCAACCTCTCGAAGGGTCATTCCTGCTCCAAACTCTCCTCCTCTTCCCATTCACATCAAGGCCACCAATGTCGTCTTTAACCCTGACATTCCAGAAGTGAATCGAGGTCTTGGACTCGATGATTTTGTAAATTTCTTGGCCTCTTGCCGCCTTTGATATGCAATAAGTGATGTTCCGTCCGAGTTCTTCCCTGAACAAGTTTGTGAATTCTACTATACTGCAACAGTTAATGAAGAGAACACTGCCATCACCGGAACCATTGGCCATGGTAGACACTCCGTCTTCATCACCGCAGAACTTCTCAGTGCTGCCATAAGGTTACCAATTTTTGAACCCTTCTCTAAACCTCCTACTATTGAAAGATGTAAATGGATGTTTGATCAACTGGGTTATGATCATTCAAAAGCTGGCACTCGATCAGCTCTTATTCTTCGTCAGTGCATGACCCCAGGCTGGAAGTTTTTCACTGGTGCTTTATGCAAATGTGTGGGACACAAGTCTCGCTGTGGTGACCAATTGAGCAATTATGAGCAGCAAGTTGTCTGCTCTCTTCTTCTCAACAAGAGACTGGATTATGGGGCACTCTTCTTTGATCAGCTTGTTCAGCTTTTACGTGCAAATGTGCGTGCTGATCATGTTCCTTTTCCACGCTGGCTTGCTTTGGTGTTCGACAAATTCTTCGCTCCTGAATACTTTTCTCACTCTGGGAATCCAATTCAATGCCCTCGAATGTCAGTTCGTATGTATCAGGATGATCCTCTGGATACTGACATTGGAATCTCGGATAGGATGAGAGAATTGATTGCGAATCCATACACTGTGCCCTCTCTCACCGTTGACACTGATGAAGGAGGTGTTGATGGTAATCATATGGATCATGCTGATCAAGAGGTGGACCATAATGACGGTGAACATTTCTCTCCTCAACTTTCTCACCATGTCATCTCAGACACTGGCAAAGTCCCCTCAGCACCACAGGATTTCATACCTCAGGGGGAGCATCCCTCACAAGGGGAGCATCAGTCTTAGGGGGAGCATCCGTCACCAGCAGCTCATCACTTCTCTCCAAGGATGCCTCCTAGCTCTCCAGTTGCCCCAGGTTCCTCAATGGTTCAACTTCCGGCTTCAGCATTTTCAGAACTGATGTCACTGACTCGGGATATTAGTCAGCGTCTGCTTCGAATTGAGGCTGATGTTAAACAAATCAAGGAGGTACTCTTACTTTCTCCTCCCTCTAGTCCCAAATCTGATGATGCTCAAAAAAGGGGAGATACTGATGATGATGCTGACGCTGATGATCATGCTAATGGTGAACCAAATGATCATGCTGATGATGAACCAAGCACTCATGCTGATGGTGAACCAAACACTCATGCTGATGGTGAACCAAACACAGAACCTGTCATTCGTGACTCTAATTTTGCAAGGCCTAATAGTCCAGCAGCTACTGAAAAGTATGTGGAAGACATTGAGCATGATGACGAGCATGATGAAGCTGATGATGAATGTCAAATTCTTGACATGAACTTTATTGATCCTCTCATTCCAGTTCAGCAAGAAAGCTCAGGTGACCTTGAAGAATCGCATCCTATCTTGACCGATTCTGTTGCTGATCCAATCATCCCGGTCCAAGGAGAGGATTCAGACGTTGAAAGTGAAGAATCTCATCTGCTGTCTCGAAAGCGGAAGGCAGCAGATACTGACTTGGATCAGTCTCAAACTGATAATTCTTCCATTATGAAGAAACCCAAATCCATTGTCAGCATTTCAAACCTGGCCTCTGAATGGAACATGTCCCCTGACCAAGTCAAGAAAATTCTTGATGAATCCAATCAAGCTCAGCTTCTATAGAACATTGCTCAAGCTGATGAATCTCTCATTCAGTACAAACTTCAGGCCAAGGGATCATTTGAAGCTCAAATGCAGAAGTTCCTGGAGTTTCAGTCTAAGGCTTAGTCTTCTCAACCTCCCTCTGGCTCTAGTAAGCCTAAGGTTGATAGTGTTCTTGACCGGATTGATCGAAAGAGATTTGAAGATGTTCTTAACCGTCGTATATGTGGAGACAAGATCATCAAAGTCAAGGCTTCTAAACCTCGAAGCGAGAAAATCCTTACGTTGCTGATCACTCGTCAAGGTTCTCAGCACTCTTATACTGAAGTTGTCAAAAGGGATGAGCTGATCAGATATGGGTATTCGGAATGGATGGAATTGCTCGATCTAGCATCCAAGCAAACCTCAGCTCATTCTTCTGAACTGACTTGTGCTCTTCATCTGCTGATCAAAAAGGTTCAGCGTCTGGATCTTGTTCCTAAAGAACGACCTCAGCATTCAGGCCAAAGCTCTTCAGTTCCTAGATCTCGAAGGACCAAGTTTCATGTTGATGGCGAAGATGTATTAGTTCTAGACTTCAGTGCTGGTGTGATTAATAATTCTCTTCCCCTCGGTGTTGATCCAGTTCAGCATCAATTCATCTCAGCTCCTGAACATGGGATGTACTACCTTGATAAAAACAGGAGGATGTGCTTTCAGCGCACTACTGAGATCCCAAAAGCTCCAACCACTCACCTTGTTGGCTTAAGGCAAATGTGCATGAGTCATTAAGATTTATCAGGAGAGTTTCACATTCTTATCGCCATGGAGCTGCTGAACAGAAGACAGGAGTTGCTAGACAGTCCTTACTGTCCAGTTAAAATTGAAGCTGAAGCTGAGTATGAAGAATTCCTTTCAAGGGGTGTCTTAATTTAGTTTGTTTTGAACATCATCATATTGGGGGAGATTGAAAGGTCAAGCCTTTAAATATGATAATGTTTAAAACAGACTCAGCGTCAGCACGTAGCTCAGCATCAGCGCCAGCACGTCAGCAGCTCAGTTTGTAATAGTTTAGTCTTTTCAGTACGTTGTAACAAATCTTGTATTTATCCTGTTTCCTTAGTTATCTTGATTTATTAACCGGCGTATCCCTGAATTGTAGGGATCGTCTAGAATAGCAGTATATATTGTTTTGTATAGGTTTGTGAATGGTCACGCCTTTCACAAACCCTAATCGTTGCTTTGTGCACACGATAATCTCTTTGTGAGATTATCATTCTTAGTGAAAGTTTTCTTCGTGAATTTCTCTTGTTCTAATTTGTAGTCTTTGTTTGATATTTCAATTGATCTAAAGGCCTCTTCAGGTTTTATCTAAACAAAGTTGACGTCGAAACAAAGAAGACGACCTGTTATTTATACGATAAAAGAGGAAACCCTAAGGAATTCTGAATACAGAAGGAATGTGTATTGATCACACAGTCTCCTGCTCTGATACCAATTGTTAGAACGTAGTTCTATCAGGATCGATTGATTCTAAGCATGCAAACAAGTAAGTACGTAAAAGTAAACATGAATATGGCCTGAATACGTTGAATGATTAATGCTTCAACACCTCAGAAGAGCTCGATTAAGAACTTCGACTGTAGAGGTGTTTTAGGGTTACAAAACTCAAGCATAATTAAAAAGACGTCTCATAATAATGCATACATGCATGCATATATATAGTCTAACCCTAAGAGATAATCATGGATGGACAGGGCCAATCCGGATATATACGAAAAGCGCTACGACGCAACACAATAAGCCCCAACAAGGGTCATGAAGGAACCCTTGTTTATGAGTAAAGTCCCATTTCATGCTTAGATGTGGAATTTGAGTCATGCAAATACGTAAAGGTAGCAAATTTACGTTGCTAATGCACTTTAGGGACCTAGATTTACTGATTGGAGTAAAGGGGTAGTTCAGAATCACGTGATCATGAGAGTATGCATATGGACTCGGCGAGACTGGGAGATGACTCGGCGAGTCGGGTAGGGTTTCGTCCAAATTTGTCCCGCGTGGACTCAGCAAGATCTGGGAGATGACCTGGCAAGTCAGCTTCGATTCCATGCACTAGGTCGCGTATCAACTCGGCGAGTCTGTTGGAGACTCGGCGAGTCTGCTAGAGACTC
Source organism: Lactuca serriola (assembly GCF_051521515.1). Taxonomy (NCBI): domain Eukaryota; kingdom Viridiplantae; phylum Streptophyta; class Magnoliopsida; order Asterales; family Asteraceae; genus Lactuca; species Lactuca serriola. The sequence continues at coordinate 8,326,053 of NC_136412.1, read as the reverse complement.
AGCGAGTCGAGTTGAGAAATTCTGGAATCAAGAGGGAATCGAGGCAGAGTGAGTTATATTCAGCAAATAGGTCAACATGAATTTTTGACCATTGACCAGTGACTTGACTTGACTGTGGGATGTCATGTACCTCCCAAGGGCATTTTGGTATTTTGAGTGATTATTGAGTGGACCACTTATGGGTACAGGCGAGGTGGTTGGATCTATATCTAGAGGTGTGATCAGTATCATTTCCGAGCTACTAGCAAGGTGAGTTATCCTCACTATATCAATAAGGTCTAAGGCACCAAGGCCGGCCCTTTAGTTGTTATATCGGTTATAGTATGTTGCATGTGGTTATGATCAGTTAGATCGATATCAAGATAGACAGTATGTTGTTATGCTCTTATGATCCATTAGGATTGGCATGTTAGTGACCTGGTTAGGTCAGTGCTCTGGTTATGAGAGATTGCTATGGTCGATGATCTGTGATATAGTTATATCTGATATCTGTTATGCTAATATATGTTAGTTATGCGCACATGGTTATTTTCTTGATGTTGGGTTGAGGCGGTCCTTCTTTGTGCTGAAGACCAACATACCCTATGAGCGGTCCAGATAGATTGTAGGCTCGTATGGCGGTCCATTCATACCGAATGCTCGGGATAGATCCAGATAGACTATAGGCCCTGCACGACGGTCCAGTCAGGCCAAAGGCCCAGTATGCATGTTGTTGATTATTTGTTATTGATATGGTATTATCGGTGTGGTATTGGTATTTTGGGGGTAACTCACTAATCCCTCTGGCTTACAGATTCATTTTATTGTTTCAAGTACTTCTGGAGGTCATGGCAAGGCGAAGGCTTAACCGTACCGCTCCTCATCCATGTGACTATATTTTTGGGACACTCTGATGAATAATATTGTAACATCCGGAATTCCAGGTACCATATTTAAATTATCTATCTTGAGTTGTGAGGAGGGACTCGACGAGTTGACGCCGAGACTCGTCGAGTAGGATCGCGATTTGCTGACTGGATTAATGAACGGACTCGACGAGTCCGCGCTGTGGGTGGAAACCCTAAATCCTCGGGCATGTGCCCTATTTAACGGACCTTATGGCCCTCATTTGTGGCTACCAGTCCAGAGAGAGAAACCCTAGTGAGCTTGAGCGTGTGGTGTGAGAAGAAGGACTATTTTGATCCTTGTTGGTGTGGTTTTTGCAAAGAAGAAGGAGATTCTAGCAAAAGAAGGTTAAGGGGGTTGCTATTCTGTGGGTTCAAGCAAGGAACTCCATCTTTGAGGTGTTAAATCGATCCTTCTTCTGGTTTAGTGTAGAACCCTTAAATCTAGGATTTTCTCTACCCTTTATTGGCTTGGATATGATGTTTATGATGTCCCTTTGAGTGTTAAACTCTGGATCTGGACCTTGAGGGGTCCAGAGAGCCCCAACCTCCCTGCTTTATGTTATTCCATTAGAGATATGAACCTAGGTTACCATTTTAGAAGCTATTTCACCAAAAGGAGTCTTATATGTGTTGCATGAGTGTAAAGGTTGAACCTTTACATAGTTATTGAGCCTTGGGAAGTCATATATGTAGGTTAGAGAAACAGATCTGACCTCAGAAGTTCATTTGGGTGTTGCCATGGAAGAAACTCGTCGAGTCCCTATGGGGACTCGATGAGTCGATTCGGGTTGCCCAGCGATTCGTGACCAGTGGTAACCCGTCGAGTGGAAGGTTAACTCGACGAGTCGAGTGAGGATTTATGAGGATTATAAGGACATGCATGGACTCGCTGAGTTACGCGACTGCACTCGACGAGTCTGGTCAAAGTTTGACCATTGACTACAGTTGACTTTCGTTGACTTTTAGGGTTTGGTCCACACTTGGACTTTTGGACCATTAGATGGGTAAAATGGTCTTTTAGCCTTCTGAGAGAACATTGGAAAGGACTAGTCTTGCCTGGAGAGCCGTTATTGATTTGAGATGATTGCTTATGTGTTTAGGCGGGGTTAGGTCATTGTTACGAGGTTCATGGATACCAAGCACGAGAGTTACTAGACAGCATACGAGGTGAGTCTTCTTACTATACATTACTAGAGTGGTAATTATTTATGACCGGAAGGTCCTATGTGCTATGAAGAGTATGTGATATATGTTGATAGGTGATATGAAATATGTATGTGTTATGTTATGTTATGAGTAGTATGTATTTGGATCGGAAGGTCATCATGTTATGGACCGGAAGGTCAATAGTGTATGGACCAGAAGGTCATTACGTGTAGGACCGGAAGGTCTACCAGGGTTGGGACGGAAGTCCCCTGAGACACATGGACTAGAAGGTCCCATAGAGTTATGGCCTTGAGTGGCGTATGTGTTGTATGTGGTATTTTGGGGAACTCACTAAGCATTTATCCTTACCATGTTATGTGTTATGTGTTTCAGGTACTAGCGAGGATCGTGGGAAGGCGCCGACATGATCCATACACACTGGCAGAGGATTTATTTTATGATCTTGGGATATGTTTTTATCATGATTACATTTGTTAAATATGAGATTTAGATATTCAATGAGTTTTATGTTGTTTGAAAAATGAAAATTTGCTTTAATTTTTACGTCGTTACAAGTATTTTGAATACATTTTGTAAAACACTATTTGGTTTCATGGTTGAAAAAGTTTAAATTTGGCTTAAAAAATTTTGTATGTTACAAGTTGGTATTAGAGCCTTGGTTTGAGTGAATTGGAAGAACACTCGTGTGAATCCAGTCTCAAATCAAGGAAAATTTTAGAATAAATTTTAAAGTAGTTTTCAAAATAAGGGATGGAGTATGCAGAGTGTACGATCAGCCGGAGCCAGTAAGTAGACCCTAAAATATCATACAATTATTTGATGTTATGATTTGTTAGAACAGCATGCTAGTTCTAGGCTAGGGATCTTCAAGAATTGCAGGATAGACTTGCTTGATTATATGATGCTTACTAGCCTAGAGTTTCTTTTATATGGAATTGACATCATTACTGTAGTTGCTTAGTGTATGCATCGCGGCTGTGCATAATCAAGATCTTATAGCCAGAGAAGGTTTGATTCGACCCTGGGGTTGGATTGGATATTCGAAAGTCTATTGGGTCCAGCGTTATGTGGGGCTAGCATACGCTAATGCGGCAGGGTTGGTGGAAGTTTCATGGGTGGATGGGTCGTGAGAAGCCGTGAGGCCAATTGTGAGATAGTTTCACCTTCCTCTAGGAGTGAGGTTTGAGCACTTGCTATGTTAATGTATATTGTTAGGGTGTTGTGGTGATACTTGAGACAGATATGGGTAGGTGTGGAAGGTAGTATGGGCCCGTACTACTTAAAGCACAGGACCCATACGCGTAGCAAGGAAGTCACAACCTCTAGTGTTTGTGGAAATTGGTCTCCTGATATTATGTTGTTTATCTGACGTCTTGGGTATATTTTCAGTATGGTGATAATGAGACGCTTTACGACTGGATCGGATTAGGATCACGGGGAAGAGGCCCGGATGTGCCTATTGCACCTAAGCCCGTGGTGCAGATAGGGATAGAAGAGTTGGATACCTGGATTTGGGAGATCCTGCATGATAAGATTGTTGTTGCGTTTCGAACGCAACTACCAGAGATTATTGGGTCGATCAAGACCGCTATGGTCGAGTACTTTGATGAGCATTATGCAGCCTTAGCAAAAACGGCTGCCGCGACAGCCACATCGACTGTAACAGTGGCACGGGGTGGAGGAGGAGCCAACCGGGCTTTCCATTATCGTGACTTCAATAACATGAAGCCCCCGACGTTTGATGGTACACAGGATGCGATCAGGGCTATGAGGTGGTTATCTAACATATAGGGTTGTTTCTTCACGTACTCATGTCCTACTGACCAGAAGGTCAGGTGTGCCCTGAACCTGCTGAGGCTTGGGGCCAAGGACTGGTGGAGACTAACGATTGGGTCGTACACCGATGATCAGAGAGCTGCTAATTCTTGGGAGCAGTTTAGGGATATGTTCCGCACCCGCTACGTTCCACGTGTGGAGCGGGAGCGGCTTGCTCAGGAGTTTTTGACATTGAGGAAGGATAGAGAGTCGGTGATGGAGATCACCCGCATGTTCACAGAGAGGGCTATGTTTCGCCCGGAGTTTGCTTCTGAGCAGTCTCAGATGGCCCGTTATCTGAGTATGCTCAAGTCCGATATCCGTCAGTTTGTTGCTACGCAACGTTGTGATACTCTTCTGGATCTTCAGGAAGTCACGAGGCGGCGTAAGTATGAGATAGAGCTGCAGCTGAAGGAACAGCGACAGGTTCCAGCACAGTCTCAGTCGGTACCTAAGCGGTCTAAGACCGCTGATACTAGGACTTGAGGTCAGCAGAGTCGCACTTGTGGAAATTGTGGTAGGGGTCATTCTGGAGTTTGTCGAGCAGATGGTGGGTGCCATAAATGTTGCAGGGAGAGGCACTATGCCAGGGACTGTCTCCAGTCCACCCCTCCGACAGATATGAGGATATGTTAGCATTGTCATCAGTTTGGTCATGCAAGACCAACTGTCTGCAGCTCGCCGCCAAGTCGGTGCAGGTTCCCGCATCAGCTACGTTGAGGATTGCGGATGGGAGGCTAGTCAAGACAGAGCCTCCAAAGGCTCAGCGGCGTGCCTTCCAGTTCACGGCCGAGGAGGTCAAGGCAGCATCGAATGTGGTTACTGGTATGTTTCTATTCTCAATTTCAGTTATCATATATGTGTTATGCTTATCTGTTGTACCTATCTTTAGGTACGTTTTTAGTGAACTCTTTGCTTGCATTGGTTTTATTCGACTCGGGGGCGAGTCGGTCGTTTGTATCTCAGACTTTCAGTAGGGGGTTCAGTGTGCCGGTAGATGAGCTAGAGTGATCGTTCCGAGTTTCTATCGCCAACGAACATGGAGTTTTTGCTTCTTTGGTCTACCGGGGTGTGAGTTGTAGATTTTCGAGGTATCTTTCATGATAGATTTGATTCCTATTCCCATGGGGGAAGTGTGTGTGATTGTGGGGATGGATTGGCTCAGTTGATTTAGCGCCATGATCGATTGTGAGGGACAGCGAGTAGTAGTTCGAACCCTAAATGGGGGAGAATTGGTGGTATATGGTGAGGGAACCAGAGTAGGATCAGGGTTTTGTTCGGAACCCAGGGCTCGACAGTATATTCAGCACGCATGTGCCAATTATTTAGCGTGTGTGGTGGATACGCGGGTCAGGGATCAGACTTCAGTTTTAGAGGTCCCGGTGGTTAGAGAGTTTGCTGACGTGTTTCCGGAGGAGTTACCTGGATTACCACCGGAGAGGCAGGTGGAGTTTAGGATTGATCTAGTGCCTGGTGTGGCCCCTATCACTAAGGCGTCGTACCGTTTGGCACAGCCAGAGATGCAGGAGTTGTCATCTCAGTTGCAGAAGCTTCTAGGTAAGCATTTTATTCATCCGATTAGTTTGCCATGGGGAGCATCGATCCTTTTTGTCAGGAAGAAGGACGGTTCGCACCGGATGTGCATGCATTGACTATAAGGATTTGAACAATTTAATGGTGAAGAACCATTATCCACTCCCGAGGATAGATGATCTTTTCGATCGGTTGCAGGGTGCATCTTGGTTTTCCAAGATCGATTTGAGATCCGGATATCATTAGGTCAAGGTGAGAAAGGAAGACGTGGAGAAGACCACGTTTCAGACCCGTTATGGTCATTACGAGTTCGTGGTGATGCCATTTGGGCTCACCAATGCGCCGGCAGTGTTCATGGATCTAATGAATCGGGTGCAGACCGATGCTTGATCGTTTAGTCATAGTGTTCATAGATGATATTTTTGTGTATTCCAAGACCCAAGAGCAGCATGCAGAGCACCTCATGGAGCTATTGGGAGTTTTGAGGCGAGAACGGCTTTATGCCAAGTTCTCGAAGTGTGAGTTTTGGTTGCGAGAGGTCCAGTTCCTTAGGAACCTCATTAACCAGGAGGGGATTTTAGTCGATCTGGCCAAAGTTGAGGTTGTTATGCAGTGCGAGATTCCGAAATCTCCCTTAGATTGCAGTACCCCTCACTTGTCTAACAAGGAAGGGGGTGGACTTTCGGTGGGACCCTGAGCAGTAGAGGGCATTTGACACCCTCCGACAGTGTTTATACGAGGCTCCAATATTGACACTCCCCGAGGGAGTTGAGGATTTTGTAGTATTCCGTGATGCATCCATCATAGGTTTGGGGCAGTCCTGATGCAGAAAGGACGACTGATAGCCTATGCATCACGGCAGCAGAAGCCGCATGAGACGAGATACCCTACGCATGATATGGAGTTGGGACCAATGGTTTTCGCTCTCAAGATTTGGATACATAACCTATATCGTTTCCATTGTACCATATACACGGATCACAAGAGTTTGAGGCACATCATGGATCAGTCGAACCTGAATATGAGGCAGCACAGGTGGTTGGATGTAGTCAAGGACTACGACTACGAGATCCTTTACCACCCCCGATAAAGTGAATGTGGTTGCGGACGCTTTGAGTCTCAAGTCAGCTGGGTCTTCTACCTCAGCATGGTGCATGAAGATAGCAGTGGATTCCTGTAACGCCCATTCCTGGTACGTATTAATTCATTAAATGTCGTTTATAAAGAGCTACTCGGCGACTAGTAGCCCTAAATTGTCGAGTAGATGCCAAGTTGGACGCGGGTTTTAAGTGATCTACTTGGCGATTCCGCACCTAGACTCAACGAGTAGGCAAGTCTGGAGGAAACCCTAATCTTTAGGGTTTGTACCCTATTTAAACGTCCTTATAGCCCTCATCCCAGCCTCCAGCACCCTTAGAGCGTTTCCCTCTCAAACCCTAGCCCTCCATTGGTGAGCTTGAGTGATTCCTTCTTGATTTTGAGTGTTTTGGTGTATTCTTGGAAGTGTAGAAGAGAAGAAAAGAGAGAAGGTGCAAAGAAAAAGAAGGAGATCCAGAAGCTAGCTTCCATTTGCTACTTCATCTGGTAATAAAGCCTCTACCTTGTTCATTTTCCTAGTAGATCTTCATATATGCTTGTTTTGCCACTTTTTGGACATTTCAAGGTCCAAACTCGAGATTGGAGCTCTCTTAGGGTAGTGAGCTATAGATCTTGACATCATTAAGCCCCAGGAGCTCAAAGTAGCAACCTTTATGCAAAGCAAAGCCTTGTTCCAAACCTTAGGTTCCCATTTCTAGCTTATTTTGGTGTTTTAGCTTCATACCTCAATGCATGTACGTAAAGTTGGCAACTTTACGTGTCATATCGTCCCTAGAAGCTCAGATCTATGAATTGGATGCACTAGGATAGAATAGAATCAACTGTTTAGTGAGGACATGCATAGGACTCGACGAGTTGTTCTTGGACTCGACGAGTCGGAGCGCAAACCCTCCTGATATCTCCGATTTTAGAGTTGTGAGTTGAATCAGCGAGTGGAAGAGGACTCAGTGAGTTAGAACAAGGATCCGGAAGTAGAGGGACTCGGCGAGTCTACGTCCCGACTCGGCGAGTCGAGTCGCGAGTTAGAGAAGTGTGAGTCCGGGGACTCGGCGACTTCATAGTAGGACTTGGCGAGTAGAGTCAACGAGGAAGTTGACTTTGACCAGGAAGTTGACTTTGACCAAGGGTAAAATAGTCATTTTACCCTGAGATTAGTTATCAATATTTGATTTAGTGTTTATCGGATTTGTAGTCAAGGAGTTCCGAAGCAACGGTCAGACAGTCTCAGATTTAGCACCTCAGCAGCCAGCGTTACGAGGTGAGTTTCCTCCCAGTAGGAACGGGTCTACGGCCACAATGTCGGCCCGTTTAGTTAGCAGTAGTTCCGGACCTCGGTCTGATGCAGTAGTTAGATTGCTTGATGTCTTTGTGATTCAAGCATGTTTTGTGTTATGAGTTCTGGACTTCGGTCTGATGTAGTATGCAGTATATGTGCTTATGCTAGTTGATATGTTTATACTATGCTATGTTATGCTCAGTCAGTTTCCGGACTTCGGTCCGATGCAGGGGACAAGGTCCCAGTCAGCTCCGGATTTCGGTCTGATGCAGTTAGTTTCGGACTTCGGTCCGATGCAGGGGACAAGGTCCATGTCAGTTTCGGACTTCAGTCCGATGCAGTTTTTGGAATTCGGTCCAGTGCAGAGGGCAAGGCCCTGGTTAGTTCCGGACTTCGGTCCGATGCAGTTTTCGGATTTCGGTACGATGCAGTAGGCAAGGCCCAGTATGTGCTTTATATGTTATTGTATGGTATGTGGTAGTTTGGGGGAGCTCACTAAGCTTCGTGCTTACAGTTTCAGTTTTGGTTCCAGGTACTTCCACAAGTAAAGGGAAGAGCTCGAGATGACGGCATCGCATACACCACCGCTTCAGTTTTTTGTCCTGGGAGTCGATTCAACTTTTTGTAGATATGATTTGATACAGTCTTGATACAGTTTTCTCAAGATACTTTATTATGATTTTGAGATATTTACTTATGGATTTTTATTTTATGATATTGATATAATGATTTAGTCATGATTAAACAAAAGTTTTTGGGTCGTATTTTGGGATGTTACAAGATGGTATCAGAGCCTTGGTTTGAGGGATTCGGGCGCACTTACGGGTGTGACTGAACTCATACTAAGGGAAATAGTAAAAATATTTTGAAAGAAAAATGTTTTCAAAATAATTTTTGAGGAAAAGACTTAAAAAGAGAAGAGTTTTGAAAACGAGAAAAGGGTGTGGTGCATGCGTTCAGCCGAGCTCAAGTAAGTACTCCCAAATTACCCATAAGAGATTATGTTATGATTATCTGTTTCAGTTTTAGTAGAACAACATGCTAGAATAGGACTAAGGATCTAGGAAGATGCCTTATGTGCCTGCTATATGTGTTCCAGCTTTATGAGAATTGCATGCTAGTATTGAGTAGACAGCAGTAGGATAGCTGTTAGATTATGCCTGATAGTATGAGCTTAGCATTGTATGCTAGTACAGTTTCTCGTTATGAGGATAGAACTACTTGAGTAGTTTCCTGTGTCCGAATGTTGCTTGCTTTGTGCTTTGTGGGACTCCGAATAATGGGAGTTAGCCATTAGGTGAATACGTCACATCGCATGTGATCAGGGTTGAATAATCTCAGAGTGCTGGATTTTGACCTACTGTGCAGCTCTTGTTTGAGTCTAACCGTTGTAGGGACGAGTCTTTTACTAAAGGATTATCTGAACCTCGTCACATGTAATGGTATTCAAGTGATGACTAATTGGCATTACAAGGAGGCCTTCAGTGGTTGAGGACAGGTTTTGATTCAGTCAGAGATTTCCCTAGGGCAAGCTTAGGATGAGAGTAGCAGAGATCAGCAGCAGTGGTAGTGGTAGTGGCTTGGTGGAGTCGAGGCGGTCCTTGAGGAAGGTACAGATAGATGTGGAAGGTAGTAGGGGCCCATACTCCTGGAAGCATAGGATCTGTACTTGAATCGAGGAAGGCTGAGACAAGACCGGAAAGCCTGTAGTAGTAGTGATCCCTCGAGATATATCAGTGTTTCTGACGTTTATTGTAATGTGTTTCAGAATGGTGGTTTTATGCACTAGACCAGCAGGCGGCAGTTCAGGTACCGGGGAGGGATCAGGATCAGGCTCGGGGGCTAAACATTTGGATGAGCATACTAGAGAGTTCTTCACTTCATAGGTTACTCGTATCATTCTTGAGCAGACTCCAGTGATCTTTGGTTTGATCAAGGAGGGTATACTAGAGTTGATGGAGGAAAAGCTAGGCACATTTCGTGTTGAGGTGGCGAGCCCCAGATTATCACGGGGCGTGGGACCCCATAGCGAGTACCAGATGGTTGGCGGATGTGCCCAACGCATTCCGCACTAGCAGGTGTCCCGAGGAGGACAAGGTCAGATTAGCGTCCTGTCTCCTAAAGGACAGGGCACGAGATTGGTGGGAGGAGGTTGAACATGTCATTGGAGATGACGCAGCTTTGGATGCTATGACCTGGGCTGACTTTGCTGCCAGGTTCAAAGCTGAGTTCGAACCGATTATTGAGGTGCAGCGGTTAGCTAGGGAGTTTCAGGATCTCACCCAGACTACAGAGACAGTGGCGGAGATTACCTCCAAGTTTAGGGAAAGGGCGATTCTCGTTCCTCAGTACACAACTGATGAGGAAATGAAGAAGGCCCGTTATCATGAGATGCTACGGAGTGACATCCGCCAGTTTGTGAGCCGGTCCAGCTGTAAAACGCTGGATGACATGATTGATAGGGCTCGGGAACGAGAGATTGACCTTGAGATGGAGAGAAAAAGGAAGTCGAAGGCGGCTTCGGGTTCAGGGAGTTCGGGCAAAAAGCCCAAGGTTTCAGATCACAGATCCAGGAGTCAGCAGAGCCACGGTCGGTGTGGCAAGTGTGGGAGATTGCATGACAGGGCGTGCAAGGCAGGGAGTGTCGGCTGCTATAAGTGCGGTCGGACTGAGCACATGAGTAGAGATTGTACAGCTACTACTACCGCCACTGCGGCATCCGATCTGATTTGCTTCCATTGCAATCAGAGGGAACATAAGAAGTCCCAGTTTCAGAGTTTAGTTGCAGTAGGGAAGGTTTCAGCACCTGTCCCTGCTACCTTGAGGATTACCAACGGCCGCCAGTGGCGAAGAGTAGGGCGTTTCAGCTGACAGCAGAGGAGGTGCGAGCGACTCCTGATGTGGTGACCGGTATGTCTTTTTCCTTATCTCTGCATTTATTATTGATTGTTTCTTATGATTATATGTTTTATAAAGGCTCGTTCCTAGTGAACGACATTTCAGCCACAGTATTGTTTGATTCGAGGGCTACCCGATCATTCGTTTCACTTGTGCTTAGCAAGAGGTTTAGCAGAGCTCCAGGGGAGTTGGATTGTCCACTTAAGGTCGAGATCGCAGATGATAGGACTGTTAGGGTTGTGAGAGTGCACAGAGGATGTTCCCTTCAGTTATTCGAGGAGCAGTTTTCGGTGGACTTGGTCCCTATTCCCCTGCGAGAGAATAAGGTCATAGTAGGTATGGATTGGCTGAGCCCCAATGGGGCGATGATTGATTGTGAGCTACAGTTAGTGAGGGTTCGCACACCCAATGGGGGAGAGTTAGTGATTCAGGGCGAGAAGCCACAGTGCGGACCAGTTCTTTGTTCAGCAGCGAGAGTGAGGCGCTACTTCCAGCAGGGTTGCGCCGGCCACATTGCCTATGTTCTAGATGCTCAGGAGAAGGGCAAGATGACAGTTGACGATGTTCCGGTAGTGCGAGACTACCCGGATGTATTTCCAGAGGATTTGCCGGGAGTACCCTGGAGAGGTAGGTTGAGTTTAGGATTGATTTGATTCCTGGTGCAGCTCTAATAGCCAAGGCACCATATCGGTTAGCTCCCCCAGAGATGCAGGAGTTGTCTATGCAGCTACAAGAGCTGTTGCACAAGGATTTTATCAGGCCAAGCAGTTCGCCCTGGGGAGTGCCAATTTTGTTCGTAAAGAAGGACGCATCGCACCGTATGTGTATAGATTACCGAGAGTTGAATAAGGTAACGGTGAAGAACCATTACCCACTCCCAAGGATAGATGACTTGTTTAATCAGCTTCAGGGAGCATCTTGGTTCTCCAAGGTTGATTTGCGCTCCGAGTATCATCAGATGCGGGTTAGGGATGAGGATGTGCAGAAGACGGCTTTCAGGACCCGCTATGGTCATTATGAGTTTGTGGTGATGCCGTTTGGGCTCACCAACGCTCCAGCCACGTTCATGGACCTCATGCACCGCGTGTGTAGGCTGATGTTGGATAGGTCTGTGATAGTATTCATAGACGACATCTTGGTTTATTCCAAGACACAAGAGCAGCATGAGGAGCACCTAAGGGAGGTGCTAGAGACCTTGAGGAGGGAGAGGCTTTTTGCAAAGTTCTCCAAGTGCGAGTTCTAGTTGCGCGAGGTGCAGTTCCTTGGGCATCTTGTCAACCAGAATGGCATACTGGTAGATCCGGCTAAGATAGAGTATGTGATGCAGTGGGAGGTCCCGAAGTCTCCATCTGAGATTCGGAGCTTCCTAGGTTTGGAAGGGTACTACAGGAGATTCATCTAGGATTTCTCAAAGATAGTTGTACCGCTCACCCGACTGACTAAGAAGTCGGTGGTGTTTCGTTGGGGACCTGAGCAGTAGGCAGCATTCAAGACCCTTAGACAGAGATTGTGTGAGGCACCAATTCTTACCTTGCCAGAGGGAGTAGAGGATTTCGTAGTCTAATGTGATGCTTCGATCACAGGCATGGGAGCAGTGTTGATGCAGCGAGGTCGTGTGATAGCTTACGCCTCTAGACAGTAGAAGCCTCACGAGGCTAACTATACTACGCATTATTTAGAGCTGGGGGCAGTGGTGTTTGCTCTCAATATTTGGAGTCATTACCTTTATGGGGTATGTTGTACCATCTACACGAATCATAAGAGTCTGTGGTACCTCATGGATCATCCGAATCTTAACATGAGGCAGCGGTGGTGGTTAGATTGTTGGATTAGGTGTCTAAGCCCATAACTATAATTGGTATGTACTTGAATTGATAGCAGCACAGTCCTTTTGGGTTGCCCTCAAATCTAACAACCAGACAAGGAAATTATGAAAGGAGAGATATTAATTTATTATAAGATTAATAAATTAATATAAATGACTTTATTAATATGTTAAAATATTAATATATTAATTAGAAATCATTATGTTTAATTAATAGTTAGCCAGAAATTAATCAGAATTAATATTGGTGTTAAAAGTATTAATTATAAAGTGTAGGGACTAGTTTGCAATTATCAGATAGTTGAGTGGAAGGCTCCAGAACCTCCTTGGAAGGAGGTGGACGAAATCTATAGGGGAAACCCTAAGGATTTCGTCCAAGGGGGCTTGGATAAGGCCCTTGGGTTTGCTTAGGCCCTAAGCAAAGGAGCATTAGGGTTTTCCCTAAACCCTAGATCCCTCATCTATATAAGGAGCCTTCCAGCTCCGAAAATTGGCCACTCCTACCTTGGAAGAAACCCTAGGGCCCAGAATTGCATACTCCCTCCCTCTATCTCCTTCTATTTTCCTTCTTGCTAGTTCTTGGGTGTGATTCCATTAGAGGCATTACATTTGTGGTGCTAAGCTTCCAAGAAGATCAAGATCAAGATCAAGAGGATTGTCAATTGTTTGCTATAACAATTGAAAGGTATGTAACTCCTAAACCCTAGTTTGTTATTTTCGAAAATAGCCTCTCTCCTCTAGGGTTCTTATTTTGCAATTCAAAGTTATTTGTTCAATAGTTAAAACATAGATCTAAATTAGGTTGCATGTGAACTTAGGAATTGTTTTCTAGTTTATTTGTTTTACCTAAAACCCATCAGTGCTATCAGACACATTGTTGTTTTAAATTGAATTGCTATAATAGTTGAATTGCAAATTAGGGTTTATAGTCATTAAACCCTAAGGCCAAAATTTTCGATTTTAGGGTTTTGGTGCAAAGGGCTTTCGAAAACCCTAGTCTCCATCAACCCTAGTCGAAATTAGGGTTAGGGTTTCCAAAACCCTATCCTCCTCCCCTTGAAATTTCGAAATATGCTATAAAGATTAGGGTTTCTTTGTTTTGGATAATAGTTGCCTTATTGGATAAATGAGAAAAATAAGGAAATTATCCTATCCCTATTTTTCGAACTCTAGAAGGGATATGGATTAGGATTAAGTTAATTGTTTAATTTGATTAGATAATCCTTAATAGATTTAATTAATTAATTAAAAGTTAATTAATAGATAAATATTAAATCTAGTTATTTGGTTGAGAAAAATAAGGAAATTCTCTAATCCCCATATTTCGAAATCTAGAAGGGATGTGGATTAGGATTAAGTTAATTGTTTAATTTAATTAGATAATCCTTACAAGATTTAATAAATTAATTAATAGTTAATTAATAGATAAATATTAAATCTATTAATTGGTTTATTTAAATTTAAAATTTAATAGTTTAAATTTCAAAAATTTGTATAAACCCTTTGAGTTTTAAAATGTTTTAAAACACACCTTATATATATTATAATTAAAAGTTAAATATTATATATGTATAAGACTATGGTCAGTCAAATCGCTAGTATGCCTCATTCACGAAGCTAATCTATAAGGGGAGTATAAGGAAACTGCCTATAAAATGGTAGTTGAATGGGTGTCCACTCTCACCCACCACTTCCTTGATTAGTGGAGGGTCGTTAGCAGAACGGATTTGATAGGACAACTACATCTCATTAAAAGTATAATGTTATTAAAGAAAGTACTAGAACATTATTTTACAAAATCCCAACTCTAGTTACTTTAGGAAAAATGTGAAAAGTATGCTAATCCATGAAATTGTACATTATGCTTTATTCGTCGTTAGTGGAGCGTGTATGGTTAACCGGCACACTAAAAGGCACTAATAAAGAGTAGTAATGGGTATCTCATGATTGTCATTTTGATGGAGCATGTGTGGTTTACCGGCACATAAATGGTTAATGATAAAGACAATGAGGTTACCAAGCACATTTGCATGGTTATTCACATCTTGTTTGTGATCCTCGGCATCCCAGTCACAAATAGAAGAGCATAATCCAAGATTAAAACATGCCATTGAATAGTTTCAATGTATCTCAAAAGATCTAGGAGTTTCCAATACATTTAAAACTTAACCTTCTTTTTCGTTTTTCGTGGTGGAAATTGGTAAATCGTCATTTACATACCTTCAAATATTCTGCAAATTGGATTACGGCATCCCTCTTCCGATTTGTGGAATGTTGTGTTGGATCCTAGTCTCGATGTTTCATTTGGGTGTTACATCAAGGATTCTTATCAACTAACTTGAATTTTCACCCGTTTTTGTAGATGTCTGAATCTGACCATGGTCTTCCCGAATCTAAAGGAAAAAGTATTCCTGCTCAAAGTCTGTTCCACTATGAAGGTGAAAGATCAATCCCTGCCATGTGGACTAACTTGATTCCACTTCCTCCACCTCCTCCCGTTGTTCTCCCAAACCCACAAGACCAAAGGATTGAAAAGTTCAATATCACTAAAGCCCTATTGGCAATGAAATATGAAGATGGTAAACTCGTGTGTGCTCACGTCCTAGGGATGAAATCACACATCAATAGCTTGATAATGTTGGGTGCGACCTTTCCCAAGAAGTTCGTTGCGGACTGGGTTCTTCAGTCACTCCCTGAATCATATAATAAGTTTAAAAGAGAGTATTATACGATCGATCTTGACACCACCCTCATTGACCTAACTTACATGCTTATTGCTGTTGAATCAGAAATGATTTGGCAAAGCAATGGAGCATATTTGTTTGATGAATCAACCAACCATGCTTTCAAGAACATTCCAAAAGAACCCACCTGTTTCTGCGGCCAAGAGAAGGGGCGTTGGATACAAATCTTCCTTGAGAACCTGAAGAGTCCAAGAGATGGGAGAGTCAAGGAATATGGCTCTGCTTCAGGTAAAATCCACTATCTAACTCCATTAAGTTCCTATTCAGTGATTCTTAATACATAATGTGATAAGATTACATTTGAATGTTTTGCAGGATCAGAGAAAAGAGAGGAAGCTTTGATGGAAAAGCAAGATTAGTCTGATCACGAAGAAATGGATCACCGTCGCATGGATTCGAAGATCAGATTTTGAGCTTAGAAAGTTATGATAGATTTGTTAGGAATAAATACGTAGTTTTTCAGCTGATTTTGCATTGTAAGGACAAGTTTTCCGCTGCTTTTATGAATAAAAGAAATTTTGGTTTGAATAATTATATATATATATATATATATATATATATATATATATATATATATATATATATCCTTGCAATGAAATCATTGTGAAAAAATGATGTTTGTGTATTACTACAATGAATGGATTTGATTCTTAATTATGTTATTTGTGGAAATGTCGAGAATTTGCCAAATAAGGAAAGATTCTCATCGCCCAAGTTTCAATTGGACAGAAACTTGAAATCATACAACTAGATTGCATGATGAATGAGAAACTTCATACTTGGAAATTCGACTAATTCTTTGGCAAAGTGTCAAGAGAAGGACTAGGAGATCGACTACACTAGGTTGTGCATTGATCAAGTCAACCACAAGAGTGATAAAGATATTCATCCCGATTTACTAAAGTTTAGTACATATGGTTATACTTATAAGATTAAGTATAAATCTGAGTTGATCGAAAGAGTTTCAATCAATAGAAGAACGAATAAGAAGAATCAAGTAGGCAGAAAGATAAAAGTCTCTCTATTCTAAGAAGAAGGGAGAGTACCTTTTATTGTGTTTTATGATAAGTCTTAATGATAAGGAACCGTATCTCAATTGATCCTCTAAGTGAGTCTTAGTGCATTTGTATGTCTAAGAAAGAGGAATCGAGAATTTTGGAAATGGTTAAAATCAAGAAGTCAATCATACTTTGTTCCAACATCAAGTCTTAGAGTTATACTCCAAGATTGTGAATTGAGTAACAAGTCTCGAGAAGGTTTATAACACTCATCAAATGTGGAATTTTGAAAAGTTTTCTTATTCTTACACACTTGAAGATGGTAAGTTGTGATGTCTTGGATAAGATAAAGACCAACTAGGACAAATTTTGTGAAGTGTTTTTGTCTTGATAAGAACTACACTAACTCTTGAATATTTGTTTTGTCTAGGAAAGTTTCCTGACAAGAGAATCATATATGTCCAGAGGTCAGTGGGAGTTTTAATGATCTTGAAAAGGATTTCAAGAACAAATCAAGAATAAACCTTATCAATCATCACTAGTACACGACTTGAGGTTTACAGCCTATCGTGGATGACATACTCCTTTTCTATGCCATTCCAGTTGAGTTAATTATGCATGTGAGTTCTATGAGTTCTCATGTGAATGCATAAAGACAAAGCACCTTGATCAATGGAAAGTACATTGATAAGCAAGGATGAGTTGCCAAACCGCTTGGAAGACATGGCGGGCACTCGTGTTACCATAAGGCAAGAAATCAAGATTGAGAAAGTTCAGTCCATATGAGTTTGGATTTGTCATAAATTTTGGTTTTGACAAATTCACATGGATAGGAACTTATACACCACAAAATCTAAGTGTCATAAGATTACCTCCTTCATGAAAATGATTGTGAGGAAATGCTTTCACTAAGAGAGATTTTAAGAAGATAGCGATTGTGGAAATTGTATTCTCAAATTCGATTATGGTTACAGCATCCCTCCCCATAGATCGAATTGTGAGATTTGGCAATTAGTATGAACATTTGGGACTTAGTGACATAAATTCTGAATTTGTCTAGACACACATATGAGCTTTCTAAGGCAAAGGTGTATGAGTTTAAGAAGCTTTGATAAAGTCTTATCAAAGCATTAGGTATTAGAAATATGAACTTAAGGAGTTCAATAAGCATTGTTCTCTAGAAGTTTAATTGTTTTCTGAATACATGTCAAAGCTAGTGGGAGCATAAGTGTTATGCTGGTAAGAAAATAATTATCATGTTAGTGGGAGCATGATTATTATGGTAAAGTATTGCGAGTTAGCAATATTAATTATAGAAAACAAAGATTCACTTTGCAAAGTTGCAATGGTTGAAAAGTTGTTTTGCTATAATTAAGGGAGAGAATATTATACTTCATTTCAAAATTCTAAAGCTTAGATCGAGAAACGTTAATAAATTTAGTCAAGGATATATAGTGCATTCTCAAATTTGATTATGATCACGGCATCCCTCTTCATAGATCGAATTGTGGGAACAGGACACATAAAATATTCTGGCAGAAGGATGATAAACTATCACATCTTTATGTGAGACATTATGCATCGTGTCCAATACGCTTCGGGTATAGGATCGATCGCATATGCTGTAATATTTGACCATTCTAAAATTTTCCAAATGCCTAGGGCATTAAGAGGGAAAAAGGAACTAGAATCGGTTTTGACTAAAATAATTAAACAACTATCAAAGGAAAATTTTGAGGTTCACTGAGGATTTGTTGCTTGTGAGTAGTTGGAAGTATAGTACTGAATGGGCTATATTGACATTATTATGAATAGATAAGATTCTATTAAGAATGAGTTCTCATATGGCAAATATGGAAATGTTTCCATTAACGGGAGTTGGATATTAAGAAATATGTCTGGGTTAGAAACTTTTATGCGGGAAGGATGTTCAAAGGAATGTACTTTGAATGTGAGACTTCACGTCTATGGAATTGTCTTGTAACAATTTCCGATAGAATACCTTGTAATTTCGTTAGTCGAGTCTTGGTGACTTTTGAGCTATGACATTACGAAAGAATTATTGCATAAAATGTTAGAATCTAACATATTCTAGAAGTGGTAAGAATTTGGTATTCTTATACTAATAATAAGGATTGGGGAATGTGAGATGAAAAGTTTTTCAATTGATCTATTTCACAAAGTATGGACCATAGGAAACCAAAGTGTGCATGCTTGGAGCATGGGACAATTGTGATTATAATTCGAGTAATAAGTTGAGTTTCTGAAACTGTAAGCAACGAATAATGAGTCATCAATATGGTGTTTAAATAAAAGTGTTTTTATTTACGCTCAAAAGCTTTGGGGCCATATAGGATTAATATTATTATTGCGTTTCACTTTGCATGTTTTTGACTTCCTGAATAATAAGATTATTCAAACTCCACAGTCGCTCGTACTTTTGGAAGTAAGTAGTGAATCAAGACTGTCATGAACTGGATTGTAGATTGTCTAAGGATAGACATGGCAATAGATTTGCTGCAATGTTCATGAGTACTCAGAAATTGAGATTTGAGTAATGGATAAACCCTCACTCAGAGTATTACTTCATGGAATTCATCACGAGTAATACTGAGACGATAATATCTTATAATCTTGAAACGAAGATATATGAGTTGTAATTTACAAGTCGGTCATGCATTGGCGATACGAAAACGCATCAGTAACTTGGTGTTATAAAACGTATTGTCATGCATAATTTGATGAGTAAAAGATACAAGCATATGAGTCAACGTTTATTCGTTCCTTTTGCCCTAACCAGAAAAGCGATATCTGTGGGCCCCTCAATGATTTGGTGTTGACTTATGTGTTGGGCCCAGCCAGGACTGAATTGATGTGTTCGATTAGAAGTCCTATATCATCACAAATCAGGAATCGCGAAACATAGATTCTGGACAAAGAGATTGATTACATTCCATGTCTTTTGTCTAGGGATATCTTATAGAACGAAGGATTATATGATCACATATCTTAGGACGCGTAACTGACTGGGTCAGAGTTCGGCAGCAGCTTTTTGGAAGCTACAATTTGCTGGTCAAATTTAGAAGGCATACTAGCAATTATAGTTACAGACTTATCCAAGTGGGAGACTGTTGGATTAGGTGTCTAAGCCCATAACTATAATTGGTATGTACTTGAATTGATAGCAGGACAGTCCTTTTGGGTTGCCCTCAAACCTAGCAATCGGACAAGGAAATTATGAAAGGAGAGATATTAATTTATTATAAGATTAATAAATTAATATAAATGAATTTATTAATATGTTAAAATATTAATATATTAATTAGAAATCATTATGTTTAATTAATAGTTAGCCAGAAATTAATCAGAATTAATTTTGGGGTTAAAAGTATTAATTATAAAGTGCAGAGACTAGTTTGCAATTATCAAATAGTTGAGTGGAAGGCTCCAGAACCTCCTTGAAAGGAGGTAGACGAAATCTATAGGGTAAACCCTAAGGATTTCTGATGGGTTTTGAGCATACTAACACTTCCTAAGTGTACATGCAACCCTAATAACCTTGGATCTATGTTTGTCTAATTTGTCATGCAAAGTTGAATTCCAAGGTTATATCCTATCTAGCATACATGGGGAACAATTTTAACATAAAATATAGATAGAATAACTTACCTTGTTGTTGCTTGTGTTCCTTGAAACCTTGTGAGCCTAGCACCTCAAGTGGTGATGCCTCAAATGCTTCACACAACACCAAATGCTCTTGGAAGAACTTATGAGAGAATACACACTCTTCAAAATCGGCCAAGCCCCCTTTATTTCTTTGATACAACCGATTTTGGTGGAGATTATGCTTCTTATATAGTGTTGACACATCTAGGGTTAAACCCTAATGTGTCATGACTCTTCATTTCCATGACCCATGGGTTTGTAACTCCCATGGAGCATCCATGGAGCATCCTATGGGTGGAACCCAACTTGATGATCCATGGAGCCTTTTAGCCCACTATACAAGATATGGATGATTTACTTAATCAACCCATATATTTAATTAGTTATCTTTTGATCACTTAATTAATTCTAAATTAATTCTTGATCAAACTAATCAAATAATATTATTAATATATTAGAGCTTATAATATATTAATAATCTCCAAGCGTTATTTCTCTCATTTAGTTTATCCAATTGCATGGTGCCATGCAACCCAAATGGACCATGTCGGGTCGGGTCAAGTACATACCAGAAATAGTTATGGACTTAGACACCTTATCCAACAGTCTCCCACTTGGATAAGTCTAGTAACTATTACTGCAAGTATGACTTCAGGAACCGATCGGCAATCGTAGCTCTTTACAAGGTTTCTTGAAACTTGAGAAGATGATGGTACGCCATTTAAGATAAGTGATCATATAATCCTCTGTTCTAGATATCAGTCGGACAAATACATGGAACAATGTCTTACTTATTGTCCAACATTTGTTTCCCGATTTCCGATTTGTTTGACAAAGAACTTTATTGAACACATCAATCTAGTTCTGACCGGGCCCGGTACATAGGTCAAAACAAAATCATCGAGGGGCCCAGATATCAGCTTCTAATCCAAGAAGGAACAGATAAACTTCGACTCATATGTTTGTTCTACTACTTATTGAATTACACATAAGAGCACGATTTTATAACATCGAGTTACCAATGCGTTTTTCGTACAATTAATGCATAACCAACTCGTAAGTAACAAATCATATCTCTAGGTTTAAAGATTTATATGATATTACCGTCTCACGATCACTCGAGATAGAATTCCATGAAGTGATTCCAGTGAGCGTGGGTTGAGTCCAATGCTCAGAACTTATGAGCACTCATGATTGTTGTAGCCTTGTCCCAGACCTCTACAATCAAACATGACAGTCTTGATTCATACCTACTTCCGACATATGACCGACTGTGGAGGTTTGAATAATATGTTAAACCAAACAAAATTATTCTGGAAGTCAAAACATGCAAAAGAAATATAGTAAACGATCGACAAGAGATAGCAACACTTTACTCATAAATAAAACACTTTTTATTCATCATCAAATGTCAATTACACTTTACAAATTTCAAGATTATCTAACTACTAAATCTAATATCATCCTTCAGCCCAATGCTCCGAGCATGCTGGAGATGCTTAACCCGAGTCAGTCCCTTCGTGAGGGGATCTGCCGGATTCTCATCTGATGATACCCTCTTTGCCACGAGGAGTCCTTCTTCGATCCGATGTCTGATGAAATGGTATTTTCTGTCGATGTGTCTGGATCTCCCGTGATCCCTTGGTTCCTTGGCTAAGGCAACAGCACTTTCACTATCACAGAAAATTTCCATCGGCTCTTTAATAGCTGGTACAACTCCAAGGTCTCCAATGAAGTTCCTCAGCCATAACGCCTCCTTTGCTGCTTCACTAGCTGCAATATACTCTGATTCACAAGTAGAATCTGCCACTGTCTCTTGCTTGGAACTCTTCCAAGAAATTGCTCCTCCATTTAGGGTAAAGACCCAGCCCGACTGAGAACGGAAGTTATCCCTATCAGTCTGGAAGCTAGCATCACTATACCCTACAACTCTCAAGTCATCACTCCCACCGAGGGTAAGGACCCAGTCCTTAGTCCTTCATAGGTACTTGAGAATATTCTTTACCGCAATCCAGTGTGCCTTGCCAGGGTTCCCCTGAAACCTGCTAACCATGCTCAAGGCAAAGGCTACATCAGGTCGAGTACACGTCATAGCATACATGATCGAACCTACAGCCGAAGCATAAGGTAATTGACTCATTTCTGCTATCTCAGCCTCAGTGCTAGGGCTTTGTGTCTTACTCAGCTTGGCGCTACTCTGGATGGGCAACTCTCCTTTCTTGGAGTTTTGCATTCTGAATCTCTTCAGAATCTTCTCCAAGTAGGTACTTTGACTAAGTCCAATTAGTCTTTTACTCCGATCTCTCAAGATTCTTATCCCCAGAATATAGGCAGCTTCACCAAGGTCCTTCATAGCGAAACACTTTCCAAGCCAGGACTTTACTTCCTGCAAGGTTGGAATGTCGTTTCCTATGAGTAGTATGTCATCCACATACAATACCAAAAAGCTAACTATACTCCCACTAGCCTTGACATATACACAAGATTCATCTTCACTCCTAGAAAAGCCAAATTCCTTGACCTTTTTCATCAAAGCAAAGATTCCATCTGCGAGGTGCTTGCTTTAATCCATAAATGGATTTCTCAAGCTTACACACTCTATTAGGGTACTCGTTACTGACAAAACCCTCTGGCTGGCTCATGTAAACATCTTCAGCCAACTTTCCATTAAGGAAAGCGGTTTTGACATCCATTTGCCAAATTTCATAGTCATGAAATGCGGCTATGGCTAACAGAACCCGAATAGACTTAATCTTGGCTACCGGAGAAAAGGTCTCATCATAATCCACTCCAGGAATTTGAGAGAAGCCCTTTGCAACCAGTCTAGCCTTATAAGTGTGTACTTTACCATCCATGTCAGTCTTCTTCTTGAAGACCCATTTGCACCCTATAGTCTTTCGACCTGGTACATTCTCAACCAAGTTCCAAACTTGATTGTCATACATGGATTGTATCTCGCTATCCATAGCCTCTTTCCATTTAGCAGACTCGGGGCCTGCTATGGCTTCCTCGTAGCTGTTAGGGTCATCTTGACTTACTAGTGTCTCATCACTAATAAGTGTCTCACCTTCTGCAGTAATATGGAATCCATAGTAATGCTCAGGTGCACTCCTAACTCTCGTGGAACGCCTCAGAGGTACAGATTCGTCAATTGGCTCAACAGGAGTTTCCTCCTCAAGTTGAGGTCTAGAGTTTGAAGTTCCTTCACCACTTGACTCTTGAATTTCTTCAAGATCAACTTGCCTCCCACTGTCTCCTTGGCTTATAAACTCTCTCTCTCGAAAGACTCCTCTTCTTGCTACAAAGACCACATTGTCACTAGGCCTGTAGAAGAGGTAACCAAAGGAATGCTGTGGGTAGCCGATGAAAATACACCTCTCGCTTCGGGGTTCGAGCTTATCATGAGTCTCGCGTCTCACGAAAGCCTCGCAGCCCCAAATCTTGATGTGGTCTAGTTTAGGTACTTTACCAGTCCACATCTCGTGAGGAGTTTTGGCAACTTTCTTTGTAGGGACTAGATTGAGGATATGGGCGGCAGTCTCTAAGGCATACCCCCAGAATGATATTGGTAGCGAAGCTCGACTCATCATGGAACGAACCATGTCCAACAAGGTTCGATTACGCCTCTCAGCCACACCATTCAACTGCGGTGTCCTGGGAGGTGTCAATTGTGAGACAATCCCACATTCCTTTAGATAGTCGAGGAACTCTGAACTAAGATACTCACCACCTCGATCGGATCGAAGCATCTTAATGTTCCTGCCCAATTGATTCTCGACTTCTTGTTTAAATTCCTTAAACTTCTCGAAAGTCTCTGACTTATGCTTGATTAAGTAGACATATCCATATCTACTGTAATCATCGGTAAAAGTCAAATAATAACGATTAGCATCTCTTGTGGCATGTTTGAATGGTCCACACACATCCGTGTGTATAAGGTCCAACAAACCTTCACCCCTTGCACACGAGCCTGTGAAGGGTGACTTTGTCATTTTTCCAAGTAAGCATGATTCGCAACTATCATTTGACTTTAGGTCAAACGACTCCAAGACTCCATCCTTTTGGAGTTGGCCTATGCGTTTCTTGCTTATATGTCCAAGACGACAATGCCATAATGATGCTTTATCCAAGTTATTATTATTAGTAGAATCAATACACAAAACATTATTTCCTAAGTTATCTACAATAGATACAGCTTCATACACACCATCACAAGGTAATGCTTTAAAATAAAGTACATTATTAAAGAAAGCATTAATCGAACCAACTTCATTATCAAACGAAAAGGTGAAACCTTGTTTGTACAATGCATGAAGGGAAATAATATTTCTTGCCATTTCTGGCGAATAACAACATTTATTCAAATCTAAATTTAATCCACTACTTAGCGATAAAGTATAAACTCCAATCTTGGTGACAGGTGTAACTTTCCTATTCCCCATGATTAAGTTTATTCTTCCTTGCTCCACATTCTCACTTCTTCCTAGTCCCTGCAAGTCACAGCAAATATGAATTCCGCAACCTGTATCAAGGACCCAAGATTTCGAATGGGGTGAGTTATTAGAAATGATAGTGTAAATACCTGCA
Source organism: Lactuca serriola (assembly GCF_051521515.1). Lineage (NCBI taxonomy): Eukaryota > Viridiplantae > Streptophyta > Magnoliopsida > Asterales > Asteraceae > Lactuca > Lactuca serriola. The sequence goes on along the minus strand of NC_136412.1, from coordinate 8,301,559 downwards.
TTGTTGGGTTTGACTTTCCCATCCTTTACATCTTGCTGGTACTTTGGGCAGTTCCGCTTCCAATGAGCTTTTTCGTGGCAATAGAAGCATTCCGCCTCTTTTGGGTCAGAAGAAGGAGTAATGAAACCTTTCTTGGTTCCACTCGAAGAAGAGCCATCAAGGGTCCGAGCCTTGGTACCCTTTGAAGATCTCTTTCTCTTCCTCCCTCGACTCTGCCCGATTGCCAAGACCGGATTTGTTTCTGGAGTAGGAGTGATAGCAACCGACTTCCCCTTAAGACCTGTTTCTGCGGTCTTGAGAAGTCCCTGAAGTTTGCTGAGAGTGACTTCTTCCTTGTTCATGTGATATGTCATGCGGAATTGATCATAGCACGATGGTAAGGAGTGCAAAATGATATCTATTGCAAGCTCCTCAGGGAAGTTCACATTGAGCTTCAGCAACCGATCCACATACCTTTGCATTTTCTGCATGTGGCTCGTGACGGACTCTCCGTCCTTCATCATGGTCGTTATCATGGAGCAGATGACTTCGTACCTCTCTTGTCGTGCACTTTGATGGTATCTTTCCATCAAATCTTGGTGCATTTCATAAGGGTAGAAGTCTTCATAAGACTTTTGGAGTTCAGCTGTCATGGTGGCTAACATGATGCAAGCCACCTTGGTTGCATCTCTTTCATGAGTATGAAAGTCAGCGATCTCCTGGGGAGTTGCAGTGGACTCGTCAATTTCCTTAAGCTCCTTGTCAAGGACATATTCTTTGTCCTCGTAGCGAGTAATCATCCTGATGTTTCTGATCCACTTATTGAAGTTGGATCCATCAAAGGTGACTTTCCCACATAGACTCATAAGAGTAAAGGAGCCATTAGGATTCGAGCCAGAAGCATTAGTTGAAGACATCTGAAAAGAAGAACGAGTTTAGTTTAGATTTAAGAGAGTCCTTAATAAAACACCCAAATGTAATATTAAGGCTAGGATCCAATCACAATATAGTATAACTTAGAAGAGGTATGCCGTAATCTAAGCTATACCATATTTGAAAGGTAGGTGAATGACGATTCACCAATTTCCACCACGAAAACCGAAATATTAAATATTTAGTTTTTATTGGTTTTAGAAATTCCTAGATTCTTTGAGATCCAATGAACTTTTCAAAGGCATGTTTCGATCTCGGGAGTGCCCTCCAGGTTTTGTGACTGGGATGCCGAGGATCACAAAACGAGGTGTGAAGTAACCATGCAAATCACTTGGTACCCTTAAAGTTTATCACTCAATCGATGTGCCGGTTAACCACACACGCTCCATCGATACTATAATAAACCCTAAGTCACCCTTTACCTACCTTGTTAAGTCCAAGTTAGTGTGCCGGTTAACCACACACGCTCCACCAACGACTCAGACAAAGTGTAAAGTGTAATTTCATGGATTAGCACCTTATTCACATTTTTCCTAAAGTAACTAAGATTGGGAATTTAATAAAACATTTAGTTACTTTATAATATTCATCATACTTTGAATGAGAATTAATAAGTCCTTGTCTTACCCGTTCGGCTAACGACCCTCCACCGATCAAGCAAGCGGTGGGTGAGAGTATACACCCATTAAGTCACCATTTTATAGGCAACAACCTTATACCCACCTTATAGACCGGCTTCGTGAATGAGGCGTACTAGCGGTAAGACGACTTTATTCTTATACATATATATATAATTATTAAATTATTATAATATAAGTATAAGGGTTGAATTTTAACTTTTAAAATTCTAGGGGTTGGAACTAAAGTTTTAACTTAACTTTACTTGTTCCAAAACTTGAGGGCAAGTTTTGTAACTTTCAAAACTTTTCATTTCTTGTAACTTATGAGTTTAATAGAGTAATAAAATGAGGACTTTTCATTTTTCTAACTCTTGTGTTCTTTTAATGGTTTTTTAATCCAAGAGACTTTTGGTTTTCCATAACTTGAGGACAAGTTATGGACTCCATTAAAACACATTATGATCATGAATTAATCTACCACATAGGTTACAAATAATTCCTATGATCATCTAAACATCATAAGAACAAGAATATGAATATGAACATAATCAAAAATTACATAAAACTTTGTAATTTTGATAACTAGTTGTTGTAAATGAATTAGCAAAACATTACACCACCAAAAACAAGTTTATATTTACTAAAACAGTTTAGGGTAATGTTTCTAATTCATTTTTCCAGCAACTGAATCGAAATTCTGCACTCATTCGACCCTACTCGCCGAGTGCATGAACATGACTCGCCGAGTTGGTTGAAGATACTCATGGACTCGGCGAGTCCCCCCTATGGACTCGGCGAGTCCGATCGCAGACAGCAAATTTTCGATTCTGTTTTTCAACTTTTAAGAACAAATAAGAACAAACAAGCCTAGGCTCTGATACCACTGATGGGTTTTGAGCATACTAACACTTCTTAAGTGTACATGCAACCCTAATAACCTTGGATCTATGTTTGTCTAATTTGTCATGCAAAGTTGAATTCCAAGGTTATATCCTATCTAGCATACATGGGGAACAATTTTAACATAAAATATAGATAGAATAACTTACCTTGTTGTTGCTTGTGTTCCTTGAAACCTTGTGAGCCTAGCACCTCAAGTGGTGATGCCTCAAATGCTTCACACAACACCAAATGCTCTTGGAAGAACTTATGAGAGAATACACACTCTTCAAAATCGGCCAAGCCCCCTTTATTTCTTTGATACAACCGATTTTGGTGGAGATTATGCTTCTTATATAGTGTTGACACACCTAGGGTTAAACCCTAATGTGTCATGACTCTTCATTTCCATGACCCATGGGTTTGTAACTCCCATGGAGCATCCATGGAGCATCCTATGGGTGGAACCCAACTTGATGATCCATGGAGCCTTTTAGCCCACTATACAAGATATGGATGATTTACTTAATCAACCCATATATTTAATTAGTTATCTTTTGATCACTTAATTAATTCTAAATTAATTCTTGATCAAACTAATCAAATAATATTATTAATATATTAGAGCTTATAATATATTAATAATCTCCAAGCGTTATTTCTCTCATTTAGTTTATCCAATTGCATGGTGCCATGCAACCCAAATGGACCATGCCGGGTCGGGTCAAGTACATACCAGAAATAGTTATGGACTTAGACACCTTATCCAACAATTTCGTCCAAGGGGGCTTGGATAAGGCCCTTGGGTTTGCTTAGGCCCTAAGCAAAGGAGCATTAGGGTTTTCCCTAAACCCTAGATCCCTCAGCTATATAAGGAGCCTTCCAGCTCCCAAAATCGGCCACTCCTACCTTGGAAGAAACCCTAGGGCCCAGAATTGCATACTCCCTCCCTCTATCTCCTTCTAGTTTCCTTCTTGCTAGTTCTTGGGTGTGATTCCATTAGAGGCATTACATTTGTGGTGCTAAGCTTCCAAGAAGATCAAGATCAAGATAAAGAGGATTGTCAATTGTTTGCCATAACAATTGAAAGGTATGTAACTCCTAAACCCTAATTTGTTATTTTCAAAAATAGCCTCTCTCTTCTAGGGTTCTTGTTTTGCAATTCAAATTTATATGTTCAATAGTTAAAACATAGATCCAAAGTAGGTTGCATATGAACTTAGGAATTGTTTTCTAGTTTATTTGTTTTACCTAAAACCCATCAAAGATGTGGTAAAGAATTACGACTGTGAGATCCTTTATCACCCAGGGAAGGCCAATGTGGTGGCCGACGCCTTGAGCCGCAAGGCGACAGCAGCTCCGATCAGGGATATATGTCTGAGGATGACAATGATTACCCCATTGTTGGAGCAGATCAGAGAGGCACAGGTCGAGGGCCTTAAGGAGGAGAGGCAGAGCACCAGAGGCCTCACGATAAGATGCAGCCGTTAGATATTCCAGTGTGGAAATGGGAGGACATCACCATGGATTTCATCACTAAGCTTCCCAGGACCGCAAGTGGAGTGGATTCGATTTGGGTTATTATGGATCGGCTGACGAAGAGTGCTCCTTTTAAACCGATCCAAGAGAGTATATCGGCTGAGAAGCTAGCCGATATTTATGTGCGAGAGGTTGTGGCACGGCATGGAGTGCCTGTTTCAATGGTGTCAGACCGAGACGTCTGTTTTACTTCCAGATTCTGGAAGCGTTTTCACGACGAGATGGGTACTCGTCTCCATTTCAGCACCGCTTTCCACACTCAGACGAACGGGCAGAGCGAGAGGACGATACAGACTCTAGAGGACATGCTTCGATCATGTGTTCTAGACTTTGGTGGCAGTTGGGATACGTATCTTCCGTTAGCGGAATTCTCATATAACAACAGTTGCCATGCAAGTATTGACCGCCCTCCCTTCGATATGCTTTATGGGAGGAAGTGCAGGACCCCAATTTGCTGGGGAGAGGTTGGTCAGCGAGTCATCGGGAGCACGAAGTGGTGCTCAAGACCACAGAGTTGATCCAGCAGGTTCGTAGTAGACTGCAGACTGCGCAAAGTCGACAGAAGAGTTAAGCTGATAGGAGGCGTTCAGACTTGGAGTTTTAGGTGGGCGATATGGTCCTCCTGAAGGTGTCACCCCGGAAGGGTGTTATCAAGTTTCGTAAATGAGGCAAGCTGGCCCCCAGGTTCATCGGTCCTTTTAGGGTTTTGGCCCGGGTGGTTCGGGTCGCTTATCGGTTGGATCTTCTGGTAGAGCTTAGCCAGATCCACAACACTTTCCATGTTTCCCAGTTGAGGAAGTGTTTGGTGGACGAGTCAGCAGTTGTACCCTTGGAGGATTTTCAGGTTGATAGCAGCCTGAATTATATTAAGAGACCGGTTGCGATCTTGGATCGAAAGACAAAGACCTTGAGGAACAAGGTGGTTCAGTTGCAGTGGCAGCACCGGAAGGGGTCTGAGTGGACATGGGAGGCAGAGGAGGAGATGAGGGAGCACTACCCAGACTTGTTTCCAGATGCAGCAGCAACAGACTTCGAGGACGAAGTCTGAGACAAGTGGGGGAGAGTTGTAACGCCCATTCCTGGTACGTATTAATTCATTAAATGTCTTTTATAAAGAGCTACTCGGCGAGTAGTATCCCTAAATCGTCGAGTAGATGCCAAGTTGGACGCGGGTTTTAAGTGATCTACTCGGCGAGTCCGCACCTGGACTCGACGAGTAGGCCAGTCTGGAGGAAACCCTAATCTTTAGGGTTTGTACCCTATTTAAACGTCCTTATAGCCCTCATCCCAGCCTCCAGCACCTTTAAAGTCTTTCCCTCTCAAACCCTAGCCCTCCATTGGTGAGCTTGAGTGATTCCTTCTTGATTTTGAGTGTTTTGGTGTATTCTTGGAAGTGTAGAAGAGAAGAAAAGAGAGAAGGTGCAAAGGAGAAGAAGGAGATCCAGAAGCTAGCTTCCATTTGCTACTTCATCTGGTAATAAAGCCTCTACCTTGTTCATTTTCCTAGAAGATCTTCATATATGCTTGTTTTGCCACTTTTGGGACATTTCAAGGTCCAAACTCGAGATTGGAGCTCCCTTAGGGTAGTAAGCTATAGATCTTGACATCATTAAACCCCAGGAGCTCAAAGTAGCTACCTTTATGCAAAGCAAGGCCTTGTTCCAAACCTTAGGTTCCCATTTCTAGCTTATTTTGGTGTTTTAGCTTCATACCTCAATGCATGTACGTAAAGTTGGCAACTTTACGTGTCATATCGGCCCTAGAAGCTCAGATCTATGAATTTTATGCACTGGGATCGATTAGAATCAACTGTTTAGTGAGGATATGCATAGGACTCGACGAGTTGTTCTTGGACTCGACGAGTCGGAGCGCAAACCCTCCTGATATCTCCGATTTTAGAGTTGTGAGTTGAATCAGCGAGTGGAAGAGGACTCAGTGAGTTAGAACAAGGATCTGGAAGTAGAGGGACATAGGGAGTCTACGTCCCGACTCGGCGAGTCGAGTCACAAGTTAGAGAAGTGTGAGTCCGGGGACTCGACGAGTTCATAGTAGGACTCGACGAGTAGAGTCAACCAGGAAGTTGACTTTGACCAGGAAGTTGACTTTGAACAAGGGTAAAATAGTCATTTTACCCTGAGATTAGTTATCAGTATTTGATTTAGTGTTTATGGGATTTATAGTCGGAGAGTTCCGGAGCAGCCGTCAGACAGTCTCAGATTTAGCACCTCAGCAGCCAGCATTACGAGATGAGTTTCCTCCCAGTATGAACGGGTCTACGGCCACAATGCCGGCCCATTTAGTTAGCAGTAGTTCCGGACATCAGTCTTTGTGATTCAAGCATGTTTTGTGTTATGATTTCCGGACTTCGGTCCGATGCAGTATGCAATATATGTGCTTATGCTAGTTGATATGTTTATGCTATGCTATTTTATGCACAGTCAGTTTCCGGACTTCGGTCCGATGCAGGGGACAAGGTCCCAGTCAGTTCCGGACTTCAGTCCGATGCAGTTTCCAGACTTCGGTCTGATGCAGAGGGCAAGGCCCTGGTTAGTTACGGACTTCAGTCCGATGCAATTTCCGGATTTCGGTCTGATGCAGTGGGCAAGGCCCAGTATGTGCTTTATATGTTATTGTATGGTATGTGGTAGTTTGGGGGAGCTCACTAAGCTTCGTGCTTACAGTTTTAGTTTTGGTTTCAGGTACTTCCACAAGTAAAGGGAAGAGCTCGGGATGATGGCATCGCATACACCACCGCTTCAGTTTTTGTCCTGGGAGTCGATTCAGCTTTTCGTAGATATGATTTGTTACAGTCTTGATACAGTTTTCTCATGATACATTATTATGATTTTGAGATATTGACGTATGGGTTTATATTTTATGATATTGATATAATGATTTAGTCATGATTAAACAAAAAAATTTGGGTCGTATTTTGGGATGTTACAATTCCCCGCTTGTGAGCTTGATTAGATATGCCCAGGTTGAGGGCATGCAGCCTAAGAACTGGAAGTTGGAAAGGGTCAAGGGCGAGAGTGCCCGGTTTGTTCAGGATAGCCATGGATTATTGACCCAATACGGTCGGGTTTAGGTTCCGATGACTGTTGGGGTCAGGCAGACATTAATGGAAGAGGCTCATAAGTCTCATTTTTCTATACACCCGGGGGCCACCAAGATGTACCGTGATCTGAGTCTGAGTTACTGGTAGCCATGTATGAAGTGAGAAATCGCTTGGTATGTCGAGAGGTGCTTGACATGTAGGATGGTCAAGGCCGAGCATTAGAGGCCACATGGTAAGCTGCAGCCTCTAGAAATTCCCATGTGGAAATGGAAGCAAATCACGATGGACTTCATTACGAAGCTATCGAGGACGGCGAAGGGATTCGATGCTATATGGGTCATCATGGATCGATTGACCAAGAGTGCCCATTTCTTGGCTATTCGGGATTGGTCGAGAAATTGGCCGACATATACGTCTGCGAGATTGTCACTCGCCATGGAGTTCTGGTCTCCATCGTTTCCGAAACGGGATGTCAAGTTTACCTCCCATTTCTGGCAAAAGTTCCATGAGGAACTGGGTACGCAGCTGCACTTTAGTACATCGTTTCATCCTCAGACCGACGGGCAGAGCGAGCGGACCATCAGACCCTCGAGGATATGTTGAGGGCATGTGATATTGACTTTGGAGGGAATTGGGATTCCGATCTGCCTCTTGCAGAGTTTGCTTACAACAACAGCTATCATTCCAGTATTGCCGCCCCACCTTTAGAGTTGTTGTATGGTCGGAAATGTAGAACCCCGGTCTGTTGGGGAGAGGTTGGACATGGAGTGATGGGTCGGACGGAGGTGGTTTTGCATACTATCGAAAAGATTCAGTAGATCAGGCAGTGGCTTCAGACCGCCTAAAGTCAACAAAAGAGTTATGATGATACACACGATCAGATTTGGAGTTTCAGGTTGATGACATGGTACTCTTGAAGGTCTCACCCTGGAAGGGCGTGATTCGCTTCAGAAAAAGGGGAAAGTTGGGTCCCCACTATATTGGGTTGTTCAGGGTCATCGCCAGGATTGTTAAGGTGACGTACAGGTTGGAATTGTCGGATGAGCTCAGCCGGATTCACAATACCTTTCACATTTCGCAATTGCGGAAGTGCATTATGGACCCAGAGGCAGTAGTGCCACTGGATGACATTCAGTTTGATGAGCGGCTGAATTATATTGAGAGGCCAGTTGTCGTTTTGGAGAGGAAAGTGAAAGTCCTGTGCAACAAAGAGGTTCCATTGGTGAAGATTCAATGGGAGCATTGGAGGGGATCCGGGTGGGCATGGGATCTAGAGGCTGAGATGCGGGAGCATTACCCGGAGTTATTCACTACAACAGACTTCAAGGACGAAGTCTAAGTTAAGTGGGGGAGAATTATAACATCCCAACCGTCAGGTACCATTATTATACCATTAGATTTCATAATTTACGGCCTACTCGACGAGTTGACACTGTGACTCGTTAAGTAGCAGCAAGTCAGGACACGTCATTTAATGAGTGACTCGACGAGTCAGCATGGGGGACTCGACGAGTAGGAGCTAGCAGAGGAAACCCTAAATTTCAGGCTTTTTGCACCCTATATATCAGACCATTAGCGCCTCCCACTGTCCTCTATCACCCCATGAGAGCCAGAAACCCTAATTTCCGTGAGTGTGATCTTGGAGAGTGTTTTCGAGCTTTAGCAAGTGATTTTTGTGAAGGAAACTTGTAGATCAACAGGCTACCATCAAGTATTTCGTGTGGATCCAGAGTCTACTTCAGTTTGGGCACGTTTTGGAGGTAACAAGTTGTTACCTTGACCTCTTTTCTTCTAGAATCTTTCATATGTGAAGTTTAGGGCTTTCTTTAGCTATTCATGAAGGTATTATGGTATCGGAGCTAGATCTGGAGTTGAAACTTCTGATCTGAACCTCATTTGAGCCCTAAGTTCATAAAGTTTTTAATAGGGTCATGAAGGAACCCTTTTTTATGACTAAAGTCCCATTTCAAGCTTAGATATGGAATTTGAGTCATGCAAATACGTAAAGGTAGCAACTTTACATTGCTAATGAACTCTAGGGACCTAGATCTACTAATTGGAGTAAAGGGGTAGTTCAGAATCGCGTGATCATGAGAGTATGTGTATGGACTCGGCAAGTCTGGGAGATGACTCGGCGAGTCGGGTCGGGTTTTGTCCAAATTAGTCCCGCATGGACTCGGCGAGGTCTGGGAGATGACCCGGCGAGTCATTTTGGATTCCATGCATTAGGTCGCATATCGACTCGGCAAGTCGAGTTGAGAAATTTTGGAATTAGGAGGGACTTAATGCAGAGAGAGTTCTATTCAGCAAATAGGTCAACATGGATTGTTGACCATTGACCAGTGACTTGACTTGACTGTGGGATGTCATGTACCTCCCAATGGCATTTTCGTATTTTGAGTAATTATTGAGTGGACCACTTATGGGTACAGGCGAGGTGGTTGGAGCTATATCTATAGGTATGAGTAGTATCATTTCCGAGCTACTAGCAAGGTGAGTTATCCTCACTATATATATATAGGGTCTAAGGCACCAAGGTCGGCCCTTTAGTTGTTATCTTGGTTATGGTATGTTGCATGTGGTTATGATCAGTTACATCGGTTATGTTCTTATGATCTGTTAGGATTGGTATGATAGTGACCTGGTTAGGTCGGTGCTCTGGTTATTAGAGATTGCTACGATCGATGATCCGTGATATTGTAACACCCCAAAGTTTGGAAAGTCAAGAAAAGAAAGAAGACCTCAATTTTAAGGAGAGACTCGGCGAGTCCAAGGAGGGACTCGGCGAGTCCGAGCGGGATCCGGGTTGAGGTGTTAGCGACCGACTCGGCGAGTCGGCCAAGGAGACTCGGCGAGTTGGGTCTGAACGAGGAAAACCCTAAATCCGGGACTTGGAGCCTATTTAAGTGTCTCATTCTCTTTCTTAGGGTTCTTTTAGTGCCTCTTTACCCCCCAGAACATCAACCCTAGCCGCCATAGCCGTTTTTGAGCTAGATCTTGCATCAAAGAGAGCACTATAAGCGTGGAGAAGGAAGAAAAGCCTTGGAAGAGCAAGAAGGGACTGTAGATCCGAGATTGAGAAGACATTTCAGATCATTTGGAGGTAATAAGTTGTTGATTGGACTCCCTTTGCATATAGATCTATTCTTATGTGTGAGTTTTGGTCATTATTGGTATGTTTTGTAACCAATTCGGGTTGGAGGTTCAGATCTGGGGTTGCTACCTCAGATCCATGTTGGTTTTGGTCTTGAATCCCCTAAAGTATCAGCCCTTGGTATGTTGAGGAAGCATGTTTGCCATAAACCCTAGTTTAGTGTGTTTTGAGCATAGATCTCTCAATCTACACGTAAAGTTTGCCACTTTACGTGGCGAATAGGCCCTAGAAGTATGGATCTATGAGTTGGAAGTTCTGTTTGGCTCGAAAAGCCACTGCATGGATTGAGGACTGGATAGACTCGGCGAGTCCTTCGAGTGGACTCGGCGAGTAGCTTGAAGATGAGGAGGAACTCGACGAGTAGGATGAACAGCTCGTCGAGTCGGTTGAAGTTAGGCATGGACTCGGCGAGTTGGATGAACAACTCGACGAGTTGGTTGAAGATTGTCTTGGACTCGGCGAGTCTGTTCTTGGACTCGGCGAGTCAGGTCGCGAAACCCTAAACCCTTTTGAGTTGAGACTCGAATCAGTGAGTCGGGTGATGACTCAGCGAGTTGGGCAGGACAGGACTTGGAACTAGTTGGACTCGGCGAGTCGGGTCGCGAATAAGAAAGTCCCTAAGCTTGTGAACTCGGCGAGTCTTTAGGAAGACTCGGCGAGTAGGGTTGACCTGGAAGGTTGACTTTGACCAGAGTTGACTTAGTTGACTGTCAGATTAAGTGTTATATGTATATTGATAGCTCGGAGAGCTAGAGGAGCAGCGGTTCAGGGGATTGTCGAGTAGCAACCAGAGGTTTATCAGCAGGGCTCAGCAGTTCAGGTGAGTTTCCTTCCAGTAGGAACGGGTCTAAGGCCACAATGCCGGCCCGTTTAGCTAGCAGTAGTTTTCGGATGTTGATCTGATATAGTAGTTAGTATGTTTGATGCCTTCGTGGCTCAGACAGGATTTATGTGTTATGTGTTCCGGGCTACGGCCCGAAGTAGTATGCAGTATACGTGTGTTCATGCTAGTTGATATGTTTATGTTATGTTCTGTTCAGTTAGCCCGGACTTCGGTCCGATGCAGGGGACAAGGTCCCAGTTAGTCCGGACTTCGGTCCGATGCAGGGGACAAGGTCCCAGTTAGTCCGGACTTCGGTCCGATGCAGGGGGCAAGGCCCCAGTTAGCCCGGACTTCGGTCCGATGCAGGGGACAAGGTCCCAGTTAGTCCGGACTTCGGTCCGATGCAGGGGGCAAGGCCCCAGTTAGCCCGGACTTCGGTCCGATGCAGGGGACAAGGTCCCAGTTAGTCCGGACTTCGGTCCGATGCAGGGGGCAAGGCCCCATTTAGCCCGGACTTCGGTCCGATGCAGGGGACAAGGTCCCAGTCAGATTCCGGACTTCGGTCCGATGCAGGGGGCAAGGCCCCAGTTAGTCCGGACTTCGGTTCGATGCAGTGGGCAAGGCCCAATATGTGCTTTATATGTTTTTGTGAAGTATGTTGTAGATTGGGGGAGCTCACTAAGCTTCGTGCTTACGGTTTTCAGTTTTGGTTTCAGGTACTCGGTTTTCAAAAGAGGAGCTCGGGAAGATTGCAGAGCACACACCATAGTCAGTTAGCCTGGGAATGTTTGACTCTGATAATGCTATTATGTTTTGAATTTAATACTCAAAAGTTATGTTTGATTTATGATACGTTGTCTATAAATCTATTTTTAGTAATGTTTTAAAAGAAATTTTTTTGTCGTGATTTTGGGTCGTTACAAGTTGGTATCAGAGCCTTGGTTTGAGGGATTCGGGCGCACTCCTGAGTGTGTCTGAACTCAAACTAAGGAAGTGGTATATAGTTTCAAAAGAAAAATCGTAATTACAAAAGAATTTTGAGAAAAGAAAACAATTTTAGAAAAAGCAAAAAGAGTTTTGAAAAGAGAAAAGGGTGTGGTGCATGCAATCAGCCGAGCTCAAGTAAGTACTCCCAATTTACCCATACAAGTTATATTATGATTATCAGTATCGGTTTCAGTTTCAGTTTCAGTTCCAGCTTCAGTAGAACAGCATGCTAGAATAGGACTAAGGATCTAGGATGATGCCTTATGTGCCTGCTTTATGTGTTCAGTTTTATGAGAATTGCATGCTAGTATTGAGTAGACAGCAGTAGGATAGCCTGTTTAGGTTATGCCTGGTAGCACGAGCTTAGCATTGTATGCTAGTGTAGTTTCTCGTTATGAGAATAGTTTTGCCTGAGTATGTCTCCTTTATCCGAATGCTGCTTGCTTTGTGCTTTGTGGGACTCTGAGTGATGAGAGTTAGCCATTAGGTGAATACGTTTCATCACATGTGATCAGGGTTGAATAATCTCAGAGTGCTGGATTTGGCCCTATTGCGCAGCTCTCGTTTGAGTCCAACCGTTGTAGGGACGAGTCTTTTACTTGAAGGATTATCTGAGCCTCGTCACATGTGATGGTATTCAGGTGGTGACTAATTGGCATTACTAGGAGGCCTTCAGCAGCTGAGGACTGTGTGGGTAGAGTCAGAGGTTCCCAAGGGCAAGCCTAGGATGAGAGTAGCAGAGATCAGTAGAAGAGTAAAGGGGATTGTGTGGAGTTGAGGTAACTCTTGAGGAAAGTATGGATAGATGTGGAAGGTAGTAGGGGCCCATACTACTGAAAGCAGAGGATCCGTACTCGATTCAAGAGGGGCCAAGACGAAACCAGGAATGGGGTAGTGAGTGAGAAATTCCTCAGCAGTAGTATGTAAATTGATCAGGATTTTGTTATATTTTCAGCATGGTGACGTTGCGCGAGATACCAGTTAGCAGTTCAGGTGTCGAGGAGGGGTCTGGCTCGGGCTTCAGAGCCGGGCAGCTTGATGATCAGATGAGGGATTTCATTTCCGCAGAGATTACGCGCAACATCATTGATCAGACTCCAGTGATTTTCGGTTCGGTTAGAGAGGCCATTGTGGAGCTCATGGACAGTCATCTTGAGGCCTTTAAGGCCGGGTTAGTTTCAGGACAGATTGGGGCTCGTCTAGGTCCCGAATCTTATGGAGTTCAGGGATCCATCAGGGAGGGAGATCCCATTTCTAGTTCCTGCCATCAGGGGGCAGGGGTGAGTGGGGAATTTTGTCTCCAAGAGAGACCATTGCATGATTGGATAGTTGAGGAAGTTTCGCGAGCCATTCGCGAGGATCTGCCCGACATGGTCGTGAGGATCACTGATAGATTGATAGCGAGGCTTCAGAATCAGACATCTGTTGTTCAGTTAGCAGGCGTTGCCGTTGGGGTAACGCAGGAGCGAGAGTCGGGCAGGGAGTCAGAAGGGAAAAGGAAAATTGATGAGACTCAGGTAGCCACAGGTTCGGGTAAGAGGCCCAAGGGTCCAGATTTGAGGACGAGGAACTATCAGAGCCGCAGTCGATGCGGGAAGTGCGGAAGGACGCACATGGGTGTGTGTAGGCGTAGAAGTGGTGGCGATGCTGGGTGTTTCAAGTGCGGCCAGATTGGTCATTTTAGCAGAGACTGTGTTGTTAGCATCGCCCAGGGGCTTGATCCGTTATGTTTCCATTGCAGTCAGAGGGGCCACAAGAAGGCCCACTGTCCGAGTTTGTATCCAGCAGGGCAGGTGCCAGCTCCTGCCCTTGGGACTTCGAGTACCGCCAGCAATTGTCGAGGCCCGGCAAGGGTGCCTACGGCTCAGAGCCGAGTTTTCCGGTAGATTTCAGCAGGGATTCGAGCAGCACTGAGTAATGAAGGTACGTAACTTTTGTTTTTCTGTCAGCTTATGTCATGATTATATTGTTATGGTTCTGCATCAAATTGTGGTATAAGTGTTGTGTCATAGTGTGGCTTGCTTGTGATTATGTTATATGCCATTTGCATACCTCGGATAATTGGTTGGTAGTTAGGGGATGTGCTCTTATGGAGAAGGTTTCGGAGGATGCAGTAACTATAGCATGGTTGAGAGAGAGATTTGGTTCGTTTCGCTAGTTCGGAGTGGTTAGTGATTGGGATGGATTGGTTAAATTCCTACCTGGCAGGCTTGGGTTCCCTAGTAGATGTTCCAGAATAGTAGTGAAGATCAGGATCTCTTTTGAGTGTGAAGCAGCAAGGGGTAAGCAGGATCGAAGTGGGGGAGAACCCTCCGAGTATTCATGGATAAGAGACACGTAGACCCAGAATGAGTGCGTAGCCTCCGAGAAGAAATGGTAGTAGCACAGTGATGGATGGATTGAGAAGTTCAGAATTGGGAGTTCCAGAACTTTTCCCAGCAGCTAGTTCATGTAATCGAGATGGTTAGAAGCTGGTTGGGAATCCAGGAATGGAGGACCACCTGTCGGACGCATGAGAGTCGGAATGAAGATCTTGAGAACGGGTAGCAAGAGATGTTTTCGTATTGGTAGCCAGTGTCTGAGGCGGCATGCAGGTTGCGTAGATTCAGGAGTTGGGAGGGTGGAAACTTCCCAACAATAGCTTCTTGTATCCGGATTAGTAAACGGTTGGTTTGGGAACCAAGCCGAAGGATTCCTCGACGAAGCGCTAAGTATATCAAGGATATAAGATGTAGAGGATGATGCAGAATTCAAAGTCTAAGGACTGTCTTTTTAGAATCGGGATGAGGAATCACTAGTGGGACTAGGGATAGTCAGGATGTTCTCGAGATAGCAGTAGTAGTGTTGTAAGTCTGCGGGGGTAGCCGTAGCATTCACTAGCAGTCAGATAGCAGTAGTAGTGTTGTAAGTCTGCGGGGGTAGCCGTAGCATTCACTAGCAGTCAGATAGCAGTAGTAGTGTTGTAAGTCTGCGAGGGTAGCCGTAGCATCCACTAGCAGCCAGATAGTATTAGAGAGTTGTAAGTCCGCAAGCGTAGTCGCAGCCTTTTATCAGATTGGTAGGTAGCATGAGTGCGTGTTAGACGCGGGAAAGCAGTTGTACCCACCAGTTCGGGTGCAGCAGTGAGGATATGGGAATCCACGGGTTAGCTTTCGGATTTCCCAAAGGGATCAGTTACGGCTAAGTTAGCAATTTGGGCTTTGGATCGTCACATCAGTTATGAGATCAGAGTCGCAGTGGACCATTGGGGTTCGGGTATGTTGTGGGCTACCGTCAGTCTGGGAGCCAATATGTTGTTAGTTGTGGAATTGATGATGTCAGGATGTGACGTATGGATCCGATCGGTTGGATCGGAAGGTTGCGAGAGCCACAGTGACAGAATAGCTAGTGGAAACTAGTCCTAGAGGAAGATTTCGTTCAGAAGTCGTGGAAGAGACTAAGTGAGGAGTCCCTTGACTCCACAGTTGGGTTGGAGTTCAGTGTTTCAGGCAGCTCAATGTTTCAGTCAGTTCAGTGTTTCAGGCAGCTCAGTGTTTCAGTCAGTTCAGTGTTTCAGGCAGCTCAGTGTTTCAGTCAGTTCAGTGTTTCAGGCAGCTCAGTGTTTCAGTCAGTTCAGTGTTTCAGGCCGTTCAGCGTCTCAGTCGGTTCAGCATTTCGGGCAGTTTAGTGTTTCAGGCATGTTCAGTATTGCAGGCAGTTCAGTGTTTGGAAGGTTTCAGGGTTCTGGGTCAGTATTGTTTTTGCGTTGGAATGCAAGTGCTGACGGTATAGTTGGTTGATTTGGAATTGGCAAGTCCCTCTCAGCAGGATCAGTTGAGCCTTTTGCCGAGTATAAGTGATTTGTAGGGATGGCTAGGCAGGTAGCTTTTCATTCAGGAGGAAAGGCTCGAGTAAGTAGGAGATGAGTAATCAGGTGGGATAAAAGCAAGCTGGTTCCAGCAGCATCGTTTCGGTATGAGCGGCAGGATGGATAGAACAGTTATAGATAATCGAAGTATCTTTAGGAGTCGCTGGAAGAGACTAGGATTTTGCGATGGAGTGTAGTGACCGGTGGGAATCCGGTAACTCAGATATAGGGAGATTGGTTAGACCAGAGTAGTCTCAGTACATCCGGTAGGCGGATGGGAGGCAGCAGGATTTTCAGTCGGAGGAAGTAACGTTGAGGAGATTATGGGAAAGAGAAGGATTTAGTATGTTCTATCGGTAGTGATCGGCACTGTGAGTGGCCGGAGTGATGGGCAAAAGGGTGAGGGATTTTCCAGACAAAGAGTTGGAGGCAGTTCGCAAGCAGTTGATCATAGCAAACTTCGAGGACGAAGTTTAGTTTAAGTGGGGGAGAGTTGTAACACCCCAAAGTTTGGAAAGTCAAGAAAAGAAAGAAGACCTCAATTTTAAGGAGAGACTCGGCGAGTCCAAGGAGGGACTCGGCGAGTCCGAGCGGGATCCGGGTTGAGGTGTTAGCGACCGACTCGGCGAGTCGGCCAAGGAGACTCGGCGATTTGGGTCTGAACGAGGAAAACCCTAAATCCGGGACTTGGAGCCTATTTAAGCGTCTCATTCTCTTTCTTAGGGTTCTTTTAGTGCCTCTTTACCCCCCCAGAACATCAACCCTAGCCGCCATAGCCGTTTTTGAGCTAGATCTTGCATCAAAGAGAGCACTATAAGCGTGGAGAAGGAAGAAAAGCCTTGGAAGAGCAAGAAGGGACTGTAGATCCGAGATTGAGAAGACATTTCAGATCATTTGGAGGTAATAAGTTGTTGATTGGACTCCCTTTGCATATAGATCTATTCTTATGTGTGAGTTTTGGTCATTATTGGTATGTTTTGTAACCAATTCGGGTTGGAGGTTCAGATCTGGGGTTGCTACCTCAGATCCATGTTGGTTTTGGTCTTGAATCCCCTAAAGTATCAGCCCTTGGTATGTTGAGGAAGCATGTTTGCCATAAACCCTAGTTTAGTGTGTTTTGAGCATAGATCTCTCAATCTACACGTAAAGTTTGCCACTTTACGTGGCGAATAGGCCCTAGAAGTATGGATCTATGAGTTGGAAGTTCTGTTTGGCTCGAAAAGCCACTGCATGGATTGAGGACTGGATAGACTCGGCGAGTCCTTCGAGTGGACTCGGCGAGTAGCTTGAAGATGAGGAGGAACTCGACGAGTAGGATGAACAGCTCGTCGAGTCGGTTGAAGTTAGGCATGGACTCGGCGAGTTGGATGAACAACTCGACGAGTTGGTTGAAGATTGTCTTGGACTCGGCGAGTCTGTTCTTGGACTCGGCGAGTCAGGTCGCGAAACCCTAAACCCTTTTGAGTTGAGACTCGAATCAGTGAGTCGGGTGATGACTCAGCGAGTTGGGCAGGACAGGACTTGGAACTAGTTGGACTCGGCGAGTCATGGACTGACTCGGCGAGTCGGGTCGCGAATAAGAAAGTCCCTAAGCTTGTGAACTCGGCGAGTCTTTAGGAAGACTCGGCGAGTAGGGTTGACCTGGAAGGTTGACTTTGACCAGAGTTGACTTAGTTGACTGTCAGATTAAGTGTTATATGTATATTGATAGCTCGGAGAGCTAGAGGAGCAGCGGTTCAGGGGATTGTCGAGTAGCAGCCAGAGGTTTATCAGCAGGGCTCAGCAGTTCAGGTGAGTTTCCTTCCAGTAGGAACGGGTCTAAGGCCACAATGCCGGCCCGTTTAGCTAGCAGTAGTTTTCAGATGTTGATCTGATATAGTAGTTAGTATGTTTGATGCCTTCGTGGCTCAGACAGGATTTATGTGTTATGTGTTCCGGGCTACGGCCCGAAGTAGTATGCAGTATACGTGTGTTCATGCTAGTTGATATGTTTATGTTATGTTCTGTTCAGTTAGCCCGGACTTCGGTCCGATGCAGGGGACAAGGTCCCAGTTAGTCCGGACTTCGGTCCGATGCAGGGGACAAGGTCCCAGTTAGTCCGGACTTCGGTCCGCTGCAGGGGGCAAGGCCCCAGTTAGCCCGGACTTCGGTCCGATGCAGGGGACAAGGTCCCAGTTAGTCCGGACTTCGGTCCGATGCAGGGGGCAAGGCCCCAGTTAGCCCGGACTTCGGTCCGATGCAGGGGACAAGGTCCCAGTTAGTCCGGACTTCGGTCCGATGCAGGGGGCAAGGCCCCAGTTAGCCCGGACTTCGGTCCGATGCAGGGGACAAGGTCCCAGTTAGTCCGGACTTCGGTCCGATGCAGGGGGCAAGGCCCCAGTTAGCCCGGACTTCGGTCCGATGCAGGGGACAAGGTCCCAGTTAGTCCGGACTTCGGTCCGATGCAGGGGGCAAGGCCCCAGTTAGCCCGGACTTCGGTCCGATGCAGGGGACAAGGTCCCAGTCAGATTCCGGACTTCGGTCCGATGCAGGGGGCAAGGCCCCAGTTAGTCCGGACTTCGGTTCGATGCAGTGGGCAAGGCCCAATATGTGCTTTATATGTTTTTGTGAAGTATGTTGTAGATTGGGGGAGCTCACTAAGCTTCGTGCTTACGGTTTTCAGTTTTGGTTTCAGGTACTCGGTTTTCAAAAGAGGAGCTCGGGAAGATTGCAGAGCACACACCATAGTCAGTTAGCCTGGGAATGTTTGACTCTGATAATGCTATTATGTTTTGAATTTAATACTCAAAAGTTATGTTTGATTTATGATACGTTGTCTATAAATCTATTTTTAGTAATGTTTTAAAAGAAATTTTTTTGTCGTGATTTTGGGTCGTTACAAGTTGGTATCAGAGCCTTGGTTTGAGGGATTCGGGCGCACTCCTGAGTGTGTCTGAACTCAAACTAAGGAAGTGGTATATAGTTTCAAAAGAAAAATCGTAATTACAAAAGAATTTTGAGAAAAGAAAACAATTTTAGAAAAAGCAAAAAGAGTTTTGAAAAGAGAAAAGGGTGTGGTGCATGCAATCAGCCGAGCTCAAGTAAGTACTCCCAATTTACCCATACAAGTTATATTATGATTATCAGTATCGGTTTCAGTTTCAGTTTCAGTTCCAGCTTCAGTAGAACAGCATGCTAGAATAGGACTAAGGATCTAGGATGATGCCTTATGTGCCTGCTTTATGTGTTCAGTTTTATGAGAATTGCATGCTAGTATTGAGTAGACAGCAGTAGGATAGCCTGTTTAGGTTATGCCTGGTAGCACGAGCTTAGCATTGTATGCTAGTGTAGTTTCTCGTTATGAGAATAGTTTTGCCTGAGTATGTCTCCTTTATCCGAATGCTGCTTGCTTTGTGCTTTGTGGGACTCTGAGTGATGAGAGTTAGCCATTAGGTGAATACGTTTCATCACATGTGATCAGGGTTGAATAATCTCAGAGTGCTGGATTTGGCCCTATTGCGCAGCTCTCGTTTGAGTCCAACCGTTGTAGGGACGAGTCTTTTACTTGAAGGATTATCTGAGCCTCGTCACATGTGATGGTATTCAGGTGGTGACTAATTGGCATTACTAGGAGGCCTTCAGCAGCTGAGGACTGTGTGGGTAGAGTCAGAGGTTCCCAAGGGCAAGCCTAGGATGAGAGTAGCAGAGATCAGTAGAAGAGTAAAGGGGACTGTGTGGAGTTGAGGTAACTCTTGAGGAAAGTATGGATAGATGTGGAAGGTAGTAGGGGCCCATACTACTGAAAGCAGAGGATCCGTACTCGATTCAAGAGGGGCCAAGACGAAACCAGGAATGGGGTAGTGAGTGAGAAATTCCTCAGCAGTAGTATGTAAATTGATCAGGATTTTGTTATATTTTCAGCATGGTGACGTTGCGCGAGATACCAGTTAGCAGTTCAGGTGTCGAGGAGGGGTCTGGCTCGGGCTTCAGAGCCGGGCAGCTTGATGATCAGATGAGGGATTTCATTTCCGCAGAGATTACGCGCAACATCATTGATCAGACTCCAGTGATTTTCGGTTCGGTTAGAGAGGCCATTGTGGAGCTCATGGACAGTCATCTTGAGGCCTTTAAGGCCGGGTTAGTTTCAGGACAGATTGGGGCTCGTCTAGGTCCCGAATCTTATGGAGTTCAGGGATCCATCAGGGAGGGAGATCCCATTTCTAGTTCCTGCCATCAGGGGGCAGGGGTGAGTGGGGAATTTTGTCTCCAAGAGAGACCATTGCATGATTGGATAGTTGAGGAAGTTTCGCGAGCCATTCGCGAGGATCTGCCCGACATGGTCGTGAGGATCACTGATAGATTGATAGCGAGGCTTCAGAATCAGACATCTGTTGTTCAGTTAGCAGGCGTTGCCGTTGGGGTAACGCAGGAGCGAGAGTCGGGCAGGGAGTCAGAAGGGAAAAGGAAAATTGATGAGACTCAGGTAGCCACAGGTTCGGGTAAGAGGCCCAAGGGTCCAGATTTGAGGACGAGGAACTATCAGAGCCGCAGTCGATGCGGGAAGTGCGGAAGGACGCACATGGGTGTGTGTAGGCGTAGAAGTGGTGGCGATGCTGGGTGTTTCAAGTGCGGCCAGATTGGTCATTTTAGCAGAGACTGTGTTGTTAGCATCGCCCAGGGGCTTGATCCGTTATGTTTCCATTGCAGTCAGAGGGGCCACAAGAAGGCCCACTGTCCGAGTTTGTATCCAGCAGGGCAGGTGCCAGCTCCTGCCCTTGGGACTTCGAGTACCGCCAGCAATTGTCGAGGCCCGGCAAGGGTGCCTACGGCTCAGAGCCGAGTTTTCCGGTAGATTTCAGCAGGGATTCGAGCAGCACTGAGTAATGAAGGTACGTAACTTTTGTTTTTCTGTCAGCTTATGTCATGATTATATTGTTATGGTTCTGCATCAAATTGTGGTATAAGTGTTGTGTCATAGTGTGGCTTGCTTGTGATTATGTTATATGCCATTTGCATACCTCGGATAATTGGTTGGTAGTTAGGGGATGTGCTCTTATGGAGAAGGTTTCGGAGGATGCAGTAACTATAGCATGGTTGAGAGAGAGATTTGGTTCGTTTCGCTAGTTCGGAGTGGTTAGTGATTGGGATGGATTGGTTAAATTCCTACCTGGCAGGCTTGGGTTCCCTAGTAGATGTTCCAGAATAGTAGTGAAGATCAGGATCTCTTTTGAGTGTGAAGCAGCAAGGGGTAAGCAGGATCGAAGTGGGGGAGAACCCTCCGAGTATTCATGGATAAGAGACACGTAGACCCAGAATGAGTGCGTAGCCTCCGAGAAGAAATGGTAGTAGCACAGTGATGGATGGATTGAGAAGTTCAGAATTGGGAGTTCCAGAACTTTTCCCAGCAGCTAGTTCATGTAATCGAGATGGTTAGAAGCTGGTTGGGAATCCAGGAATGGAGGACCACCTGTCGGACGCATGAGAGTTGGAATGAAGATCTTGAGAACGGGTAGCAAGAGATGTTTTCGTATTGGTAGCCAGTGTCTGAGGCGGCATGCAGGTTGCGTAGATTCAGGAGTTGGGAGGGTGGAAACTTCCCAACAATAGCTTCTTGTATCCGGATTAGTAAACGGTTGGTTTGGGAACCAAGCCGAAGGATTCCTCGACGAAGCGCTAAGTATATCAAGGATATAAGATGTAGAGGATGATGCAGAATTCAAAGTCTAAGGACTGTCTTTTTAGAATCGGGATGAGGAATCACTAGTGGGACTAGGGATAGTCAGGATGTTCTCGAGATAGCAGTAGTAGTGTTGTAAGTCTGCGGGGGTAGCCGTAGCATTCACTAGCAGTCAGATAGCAGTAGTAGTGTTGTAAGTCTGCGGGGGTAGCCGTAGCATTCACTAGCAGTCAGATAGCAGTAGTAGTGTTGTAAGTCTGCGAGGGTAGCCGTAGCATCCACTAGCAGCCAGATAGTATTAGAGAGTTGTAAGTCCGCAAGCGTAGTCGCAGCCTTTTATCAGATTGGTAGGTAGCATGAGCGCGTGTTAGACGCGGGAAAGCAGTTGTACCCACCAGTTCGGGTGCAGCAGTGAGGATATGGGAATCCACGGGTTAGCTTTCGGATTTCCCAAAGGGATCAGTTACGGCTAAGTTAGCAATTTGGGCTTTGGATCGTCACATCAGTTATGAGATCAGAGTCGCAGTGGACCATTGGGGTTCGGGTATGTTGTGGGCTACCGTCAGTCTGGGAGCCAATATGTTGTTAGTTGTGGAATTGATGATGTCAGGATGTGACGTATGGATCCGATCGGTTGGATCGGAAGGTTGCGAGAGCCACAGTGACAGAATAGCTAGTGGAAACTAGTCCTAGAGGAAGATTTCGTTCAGAAGTCGTGGAAGAGACTAAGTGAGGAGTCCCTTGACTCCACAGTTGGGTTGGAGTTCAGTGTTTCAGGCAGCTCAATGTTTCAGTCAGTTCAGTGTTTCAGGCAGCTCAGTGTTTCAGTCAGTTCAGTGTTTCAGGCAGCTCAGTGTTTCAGTCAGTTCAGTGTTTCAGGCAGCTCAGTGTTTCAGTCAGTTCAGTGTTTCAGGCCGTTCAGCGTCTCAGTCGGTTCAGCATTTCGGGCAGTTTAGTGTTTCAGGCATGTTCAGTATTGCAGGCAGTTCAGTGTTTGGAAGGTTTCAGGGTTCTGGGTCAGTATTGTTTTTGCGTTGGAATGCAAGTGCTGACGGTATAGTTGGTTGATTTGGAATTGGCAAGTCCCTCTCAGCAGGATCAGTTGAGCCTTTTGCCGAGTATAAGTGATTTGTAGGGATGGCTAGGCAGGTAGCTTTTCATTCAGGAGGAAAGGCTCGAGTAAGTAGGAGATGAGTAATCAGGTGGGATAAAAGCAAGCTGGTTCCAGCAGCATCGTTTCGGTATGAGCGGCAGGATGGATAGAACAGTTATAGATAATCGAAGTATCTTTAGGAGTCGCTGGAAGAGACTAGGAGTTTGCGATGGAGTGTAGTGACCGGTGGGAATCCGGTAACTCAGATATAGGGAGATTGGTTAGACCAGAGTAGTCTCAGTACATCCGGTAGGCGGATGGGAGGCAGCAGGATTTTCAGTCGGAGGAAGTAACGTTGAGGAGATTATGGGAAAGAGAAGGATTTAGTATGTTCTATCGGTAGTGATCGGCACTGTGAGTGGCCGGAGTGATGGGCAAAAGGGTGAGGGATTTTCCAGACAAAGAGTTGGAGGCAGTTCGCAAGCAGTTGATCATAGCAAACTTCGAGGACGAAGTTTAGTTTAAGTGGGGGAGAGTTGTAACACCCCAAAGTTTGGAAAGTCAAGAAAAGAAAGAAGACCTCAATTTTAAGGAGAGACTCGGCGAGTCCAAGGAGGGACTCGGCGAGTCCGAGCGGGATCCGGGTTGAGGTGTTAGCGACCGACTCGGCGAGTCGGCCAAGGAGACTCGGCGAGTTGGGTCTGAACGAGGAAAACCCTAAATCCGGGACTTGGAGCCTATTTAAGCGTCTCATTCTCTTTCTTAGGGTTCTTTTAGTGCCTCTTTACCCCCCAGAACATCAACCCTAGCCGCCATAGCCGTTTTTGAGCTAGATCTTGCATCAAAGAGAGCACTATAAGCGTGGAGAAGGAAGAAAAGCCTTGGAAGAGCAAGAAGGGACTGTAGATCCGAGATTGAGAAGAGATTTCAGATCATTTGGAGGTAATAAGCTGTTGATTGGACTCCCTTTGCATATAGATCTATTCTTATGTGTGAGTTTTGGTCATTATTGGTATGTTTTGTAACCAATTCGGGTTGGAGGTTCAGATCTGGGGTTGCTACCTCAGATCCATGTTGGTTTTGGTCTTGAATCCCCTAAAGTATCAGCCCTTGGTATGTTGAGGAAGCATGTTTGCCATAAACCCTAGTTTAGTGTGTTTTGAGCATAGATCTCTCAATCTACACGTAAAGTTTGCCACTTTACGTGGGGAATAGGCCCTAGAAGTATGGATCTATGAGTTGGAAGTTCTGTTTGGCTCGAAAAGCCACTGCATGGATTGAGGACTGGATAGACTCGGCGAGTCCTTCGAGTGGACTCGGCGAGTAGCTTGAAGATGAGGAGGAACTCGACGAGTAGGATGAACAGCTCGTCGAGTCGGTTGAAGTTAGGCATGGACTCGGCGAGTTGGATGAACAACTCGACGAGTTGGTTGAAGATTGTCTTGGACTCGGCGAGTCTGTTCTTGGACTCGGCGAGTCAGGTCGCGAAACCCTAAACCCTTTTGAGTTGAGACTCGAATCAGTGAGTCGGGTGATGACTCAGCGAGTTGGGCAGGACAGGACTTGGAACTAGTTGGACTCGGCGAGTCATGGACTGACTCGGCGAGTCGGGTCGCGAATAAGAAAGTCCCTAAGCTTGTGAACTCGGCGAGTCTTTAGGAAGACTCGGCGAGTAGGGTTGACCTGGAAGGTTGACTTTGACCAGAGTTGACTTAGTTGACTGTCAGATTAAGTGTTATATGTATATTGATAGCTCGAAGAGCTAGAGGAGCAGCGGTTCAGGGGATTGTCGAGTAGCAGCCAGAGGTTTATCAGCAGGGCTCAGCAGTTCAGGTGAGTTTCCTTCCAGTAGGAACGGGTCTAAGGCCACAATGCCGGCCCGTTTAGCTAGCAGTAGTTTTCAGATGTTGATCTGATATAGTAGTTAGTATGTTTGATGCCTTCGTGGCTCAGACAGGATTTATGTGTTATGTGTTCCGGGCTACGGCCCGAAGTAGTATGCAGTATACGTGTGTTCATGCTAGTTGATATGTTTATGTTATGTTCTGTTCAGTTAGCCCGGACTTCGGTCCGATGCAGGGGACAAGGTCCCAGTTAGTCCGGACTTCGGTCCGATGCAGGGGACAAGGTCCCAGTTAGTCCGGACTTCGGTCCGATGCAGGGGGCAAGGCCCCAGTTAGCCCGGACTTCGGTCCGATGCAGGGGACAAGGTCCCAGTTAGTCCGGACTTCGGTCCGATGCAGGGGGCAAGGCCCCAGTTAGCCCGGACTTCGGTCCGATGCAGGGGACAAGGTCCCAGTTAGTCCGGACTTCGGTCCGATGCAGGGGGCAAGGCCCCAGTTAGCCCGGACTTCGGTCCGATGCAGGGGACAAGGTCCCAGTTAGTCCGGACTTCGGTCCGATGCAGGGGGCAAGGCCCCAGTTAGCCCGGACTTCGGTCCGATGCAGGGGACAAGGTCCCAGTTAGTCCGGACTTCGGTCCGATGCAGGGGGCAAGGCCCCAGTTAGCCCGGACTTCGGTCCGATGCAGGGGACAAGGTCCCAGTCAGATTCCGGACTTCGGTCCGATGCAGGGGGCAAGGCCCCAGTTAGTCCGGACTTCGGTTCGATGCAGTGGGCAAGGCCCAATATGTGCTTTATATGTTTTTGTGAAGTATGTTGTAGATTGGGGGAGCTCACTAAGCTTCGTGCTTACGGTTTTCAGTTTTGGTTTCAGGTACTCGGTTTTCAAAAGAGGAGCTCGGGAAGATTGCAGAGCACACACCATAGTCAGTTAGCCTGGGAATGTTTGACTCTGATAATGCTATTATGTTTTGAATTTAATACTCAAAAGTTATGTTTGATTTATGATACGTTGTCTATAAATCTATTTTTAGTAATGTTTTAAAAGAAATTTTTTTGTCGTGATTTTGGGTCGTTACAGATATAGTTAAATTTGATATTTTTTATGCCAATATATGTTAGTTATGCACACATGGTTATTTGCTTGATGTTGGGTTGAGGCGGTCCTGCTTTGTGCTGAGTGTGACAACCCAAAATTTCCATTCTGAACAAACCATATCAAGCCAATAGAAGTTAGAACAGTTACAGAGAAATTCCAGACGTTGGGTATAAGTTTGAGTATTTCAGGTTTAACACTTCAGGAGATATCAGGAGAGTGGATGCACTAGGGTTTTGTGCAACACTGTTATCCTAATACTCTAGGATATTAGAGTTCATTCCGGGAATAAAATATTTTCTGCCAAAAATCTCAGGACTATAAATAGAAAACTGAACCATATTTATTCATTAGTTACATTTCCAACTAGAGAAAAGTCATTTTCTCTCTCACGGATCTTCGGTTTTTTATCCCAAATCGTGGGTACTTCAATCTAGTTGTATTATATAGCTTAGATTGTGCTTAATTACATCAAAATCACGACAGAACAACAAGATCTGTGAGTTTACCGCCCAAGAACACTTGGGGAGTAAACTCCATTTGAAGGGCCAAAAGTGTACCAATGACCCTCAAAGCCTTAGAACTCAAACTAGAAGCCTTCATTACAATGTTTAGTCCACAAAACAATTAGGAATCATGGCTAGAAGTGAGTTCACGGCCAAGGAAGTTCTTGGGCCGTGAACTCCATGTTTAAGTGCCAAAATGCCTTAAAAACCCACCTTAAGTCAAGAGACTAAATTGGACTTGTACACTAATGAGTTTAGGGATAGAAAGCAACCTCAAAACTCCAAGGAAATGGTGTTCACGGCCAAGGAAGTTCTTGGGCCGTGAACTCCGTATTAGGGTGCCAAAGTGCCCTAAATACCTTCTCTAATCCAAGAGATAAACATAGCACTTTACCTTGATGTGTCTAGGACCCAAAACAATAAAAATATCAACACCCATGAGTGTTTACGGCCGCAAACACATGACCACATGGTCCATGGGCCGTAAACTCAAGTTAGGGGTGTTTTGATGCCACAAACACTTCCAAAGGCTTAGGCTTGAAATTAGAATGCTTCCTTATGACCTTTAGGACCCTCATAAACATAAATGGCCATGAGTTTACGGTAGTAAACTCATTTGGGCCGTAAACTCCTTAGAACATCACAGAAAGTGGGTTTTCTTCATCCTAGGTTAGAGCTAATGTCCCTAAATCATTCCCTAGCCTTCAAACTTGCATTCCCACATGAGTAGCCATGAGTTTACGGACGTAAACTCCCTTGGGCCGTGAACTCATGGTAGTAAATGATGGGTTTTAGTCATAAGAACATCCTATGTGCTCATACATACCCTAATGCTTGGATCTAGATTTCTCTATTGTACATGCAATTTATCCAAGACTATAAACCCTAGATCTAGCATATGATAATCAATATAACATATAATTAGGGTTTAGATCATACCTTGATTGTTATGTAGCAATAACAATCCCAAATCCTTCTTGTATTGACTTTAGAAAGCTTAGAGTCACAAATGTCACTCCTCTAATGGTTCATAAACACCAAGAGCAAGAGGATGAAGAGGAGAGGTGAAGGAGGCTTCCCTAAAACGTGTGAAACCCTAGAAGAAGTATTGGCCACGTTTTTGGGTCATAAGGGATGTATATATAGTTAGGCTATTTGGGTTATCTAACAAGAAACCCTAATTTGGATGCTTAAGCCCTAAGCAACCCATGGATCCCTTTCCTTAAGGCCTTGGACGATTTCTTATGGGTTTCCCCATAGAATTCGTCCACTCCTTAATACAAGGCAATCCATGGCCCAAATTGCAATTATCTTATAATTACAATTCCAGTCCCTTATGTTTAATTAATATCTTTTAGTCACAAAACTAATTACCAATTAATTATTGACTAATATTAATTAAACAATATGATTTCTTCTTTAATATATTATTCTCATAATATATTAATAAATCATATTTAATCCATTCTCTCCATAATTCATCCTATCAAGTTGCTTTGGTGAAGGCAACTGTAACACCGAAAATTTCAAAACAGTTTTTCATTTAAAAATAATTGTTTAATTCTTAAAAACACTTTGCTTAAAATCTCATTCATAATCTAATTACAAAACATAATTCCATTTTCACTTGCATAATAAACCAGGATCCTCAAAACATGACTCTTTCTCTAGTGTGTACAATCGAGCCGGTGCCGTCCCGTGATCCTGAGAGAAACCTGAAACACATAACACAAAACACTGTAAGCACGAAGCTTAGTGAGTTCCCCAAAATACCACACATAACACATATTAGCCACTCGAGGCTATAACTCTGGGGGTCCGTGAACCCTAACTCTGTGAACCTTCCAGTTCTAACTCTGGGAACCTTCCCGTTCTAACTCTGTAAACATGCACAGCATAAATCACATAGA
Organism: Lactuca serriola; assembly: GCF_051521515.1. Classification (NCBI taxonomy): domain Eukaryota; kingdom Viridiplantae; phylum Streptophyta; class Magnoliopsida; order Asterales; family Asteraceae; genus Lactuca; species Lactuca serriola. The sequence continues at coordinate 8,273,637 of NC_136412.1, read as the reverse complement.
AATAATGCAGTACAGCACATAACATACACAGCATACAAATACTCTGTCACATAACTCTGGTTACCTACTCAAGGTAAAGTATAGTGAGAAGACTCACCTGGAAATCAGAAAGCAATTATTTGCACATGCGAACCTCGGGCTTGCCACCGCCTAACACATAAGGCAAATATCTCTAATTAATACACGAAGTCCCAGCTCTAATTAACCGGCGATTACTCTTTCCCTCTCTAGTCAGGTAATGGGTAAAAGACCATTTTACCCCTCCCTGGCCTCTATTACCTCTGTTGACCAAAACTCCCAAAGTCAACATAAGACAACTCAAGTCAACGGTCAACACTGACCAGACTCGGCGAGTACACAAGAGTGACTCGGCGAGTCCATGTGGGTTCTCTAAATTCTTTTTAAACTCTTAGACACGACGATTTCCCTCTCTACTCGTCGAGTTACTCGGCAACGAAATGCGGGGCAACCCCGACTCGACTCGTCGAGTCTGCCTATGGACTCGGCGAGTTGCTCCCATGACAACCCTCATCTGACCTTCTGAGGTCAGATCTGCTTCACCAAACCATAGATCTAACTCCCTCAAAGCCAATAACCACGAAAAGGTCGAACCTTGGGCACTCATGCAAGGTTCTACAAGCTCATTTGGGTGAAACCCTTCATTACATAACAACCTTAGCTCAAAACTCCAAATAGAATGCATAAAGCAGGATGGAAGGGACTCTCTGGACCTCTTTGGGTCCAGATCTATGACTTCACACACAATGGGACACTATACCCCACAAATCAAGCCATAAAAGAAGCTAGAAAACCCTAAAATCACCAATCTTACGCAAAACAGAAAAGGGAGAACGATTTGATACCTCTATGGTGAAGATGCAAGCTCAGGAGCTCTGAATCGACACCCCCTTGACCTCCCTTTGCTGGAAATGACTACCCTATTGCACAACCACCTCAAGAATGCTCCAAAATGGCTCTTCTTTGCTCTCTCAGCTCTCTGGTTTGATAGGAGTCTCTCAAGGGTGTAGGTGGCCACCACTAAAGGCCATAAGGGCCTTTAAATAGGTCTCAAACCTGGACAATTAGGGTTTTCCTTGACAGCGCCGACTCAGCAAGTCCAAATACCCGACTCGTCGAGTCCCTTCATTAAACTGGTCCCCAAAACGCGATCTTACTCGACGAGTTGAGGCGTCAACTCGCCGAGTCTCCACATTCCCCAATATAAAATACTCAAATTCCCATACCTGGATATCCGGATGTTACAATTCTCCCCCACTAGAATCAGACTTCGCCCTCGAAGTCTCACTCTGGAAACAATTTCAGATGTTGCTCACGCATCTCGCGCTCCAGCTCCCAAGTACGCTCTGACCCCTACCGGTGCTGCCACTGGACCTGCACCAGAGGCACCTCTTTGTTCCTCAGAACCTTGATCTTTTGATCCCGAATAGCCACCGGTCTCTCAATGTAGTTCATGCCCGCATCCACCTGAATATCCTCTAATGGCACTATTGCCGACTCCTCGGCTATACACTTTCGCAGCTGCGACACATAGAAAGTGTCATGGATCTGACCTAGCTCTGCAGGTAGCTCTAACCGGTAGGCTACCCTGCCTACCCACGCGATCACCCGAAAGGACCGATATATCGGGGCCCCAGCTTGCCCCTCTTCCTGAATCGGATCACTCCTTTCCAAGGAGAGACCTTCAGGAGTACAAAGTCACTGACCAAAAATTCGAGCTCGGACCGGCGCCTGTCTGCATAACTCTTTTGGCGACTCTGAGCGGTCAACAACCTCTGCCTGACCTGTTGTATCTACTCTGATGTCTAAAGCACAATCTCTGTACTTCCCATCACACGTTGCTCTACCTCTCCCCAGTAAATGGGGTCCAATACCCCCTTCCCTACAACAGCTCAAAGGGCGGCATATTGATGCACTAATGATGGCTGTTGTTATAGGAAAACTCTGCCAAGGGCAAATACGGGCGACAATTTCCCCCCGAAAACTAATACACATGCCCGAAACATATCCTCGAGCGCCTAAGTCGCTCGCTCTCTCTGAAGTGCCCCCAGACATCACCATGGTAAACTCTAGCTCATTTCTCACATTCATCTTCGATACCGAGCACCAGGTCAGCTTTTGGCCCCACAACTGAACCCCCAAAAACATGATCCAAAACATTTCACTAACTTCCTCCCTGTGACCACTATCACGGCCCAGTGACACGCAAGTCAAGAAATTCCCTTTTCCTCATAAAAAAAATACAATCCAATCGAAGATTGACTCAGCTCTAACCTCTGGCGTCTGCTGCGCATATTCTCCTGCGCGCCTTGTTGACCCTCCTGATAGAGACGGAGACCCCAGTCTCGCCCCGGTTTAACCACAAGGCTCCAAAAACTCAACACTAGGGCTACTCAAGCCTAAAACTCTTCTGCATCATGCACTTATCGGAGAACACTCCATCATCACACTCTCTTGCCATCTAGTGGGTACTATGGCTTCCCATAATATTACGACAGCCTCTGACTAGTGAGTACTATGGCTTCCCATAGTATCACAACGCTAACTAACTAGTGAGTACTACGGCTCCCCGTAGTACCACGACTCCCTCCCTCTAACTTGTGAGTACTACGGATCCTCGTAGCATCACAACACCCTCTGACTAGCAAATACTATGGCTCCCCGTAGCATCACGACTCTCTCTCTCTCTCTGACTTGTGAGTACTACGGCCCCCCGTAGCATCACAACACCCTCCAACTGGTGAATACTACGGCTCCCCGTAGCATCACGACTCTCTCTCTCTGACTTGTGAGTACTACGGCTCCCCGTAGCATCACAACACCCTCTGACTAGCAAATACTACGGCTCCCCGTAGCATCACGACTCTTTCTCTCTCTCTGACTTGTGAGTACTACGGCCCCCCGTAGCATCACAACACCCTCTGACTGGCAAATACTACGGCTCCCCGTAGCATCACGACTCTCTCTCTCTCTCTCTGACTTGTGAGTACTACGGGTCCCCGTAGCATCATAACACCCTCTGACTGGTGAATACTACGGCTCCCTGTAGCTTCACCCTATACTCTCATTCTCATTATAACGCCACATTATGTTCACTAACTCATGCATCGAAGACTATCATAGATAGTTACACACACTTGCCCCGATATGCATTACAGACTCTGGCGGCAACCGCTATAACACAGAACCTACCTCTGCTGAGATCCACTTCCTTAAATAATCCCTCTTGATGACAATACACGAAGGGCTCCCACTGGAACTGTGGATACATATACATCACTAGTCATCCTAAACCCAAGACTTTAAATAACTCTGAAATCAGGACGCTAAACGCCGAAACCACAGAACACCCTAACAGAGCATCACAATGTCCTGCCTCTACCACTGATTCCCTTACTCCCAGCACCATACACCTACAACAATACATTTCCTCTGAATCCCATAACAATTTCCTATTTCACTCAATGCGCAACTTCAGTGCATCCAAACACTCAATTGGAATACAAGGAAGGTGCTAACCCTTCAGAACACACTGATGATCCTCTGAAACCCTTTCCACTACTGCTCAAAATCCAAGCAAGAATACACATCCCAGCCCGGGAATTGGCTACTCGACAATCTTCTACCCATATTTCAACCCAGAAGTTCTCAACTGCCCATACAATCATTACGAGTCTTCCACTTGAAACGACTCTGACCACCACTAGATTCCTGACCATTGACCACCCACCGTGGGGATACTCGAACCATAACCTCACTCCTCGATCCGCTCCGATGTATGGTACTCGAACCATAACATCACTTCTCAATCTGCTCCGATGTATGGTACTCGAACCATAACATCACTTCTCAATCCGCTCCGATGTATGGTACTCGAACCATAACATCACTCCTCAGTCCACTCTGATGTATGGTACTCGAACCATAACATCACTCCTCAATCTGCTCCGATGTATGGTACTCGAACCATAACATCACTCCTCAATCTGCTCCGATGTATGGTACTCGAACCATAACATCACTCCTCAATACGCTTCGATGTATGGTACCCGAACCATAACATCACTCCTCAATCTGCTCATTAGAACCTTCATAATACTCCATGTATCAAGTATGGGTCCTCTGCTTTCAGTAGTACGGGCCCATACTACCTGCCACATCTACCCATACTTTCCACACGGACTATCCCGGAGCTCCTAAGTAGCTGCTCGACCTTCTCATTCACCAATTCCGTCGTGCGCTCGCTCCCCAGCGAAATTCTCTACTTTGCCAGCGCACTCATCTGGCTAAGGTCACTCCCTAGGCTCTTCCTAGATTCCCACACTTCTCTGCCATCAGCTGCTGAAGAGCTCCTAATGATGCCAGCCATCTACCTCCTGAATATCGTCATATTCGCTTGGTAGCTGACTCCCATCATCGAGAGTTCCACAAAGCACGAAGCAAGCAGCATTCGAGCATCGAAGAATATATATGACTCACTCTGGGTGATAACTCCGCTTGCTCTGCTCATCCTCAAAAGTGCCACCGAACTCTGCAACTCTTCCCCTCGCGGGTTCTAACTATTCTTTCTCTAAGTACCACGGTACTTATCTAGGTATCTCCCCTAGATTACTCCTCTACTCAAATCCCCTAAAGGATTTCAACTAAATATTCTCACTCATCACATACTCAAAAGCACATCGCATATAACAGCAATTCCTAGGCTAAGGAATCACAAATCAGGCCACTCTAGTCCTAAGATATGGAATACCTAGCCTGTCTCTAGCATGCAATAATATCTCATAAAGTGCATCATAAATATCTCATAACACAAAAGTAAGGGTATTTTGGGAAATCACCATTTTGGCTCTGGCTGATTGTACACACTGCTCTTTCTCGCTTTCTCTTTGAACTCTTATTCGCTTTAGAAAATTATTTCTTTGAAAACGTTTCTTACTTCCTCAGTTTGAGTCCAGATTTACCCGAAGGCGCATCCGAATCCCTCAAACCAAGGCTCTGATACCAACTTGTAACACCGAAAATTTCAAAACAACTTTTCATTTAAAAATAATTGTTTAATTCTTAAAAACACTTTGCTTAAAATCTCATTCATAATCGAATTAAAAAACATAATTCCATTTTCACTTGCATAATAAACCAGGATCCTCAAAACATGACTCTTTCTCTGGTGTGTACAATCGAGCCGGTGCCGTCCCGTGATCCTGAGAGAAACCTGAAACACATAACACAAAACACTGTAAGCATGAAGCTTAGTGAGTTCCCCAAAATACCACACATAACACATATTAGCCACTCGAGGCTATAACTCTGGGGGTCCGTGAACCCTACCCTATGAACCTTCCGGTTCTAACTCTGTGAACCTTCCGGTTCTAACTCTGGGAACCTTCCCGTTCTAACTCTGTAAACATGCACAGCATAAATCACATAGAAATAATGCATTACAACACATAACATACACAGCATACAAATACTCTGTCACATAACTCTGGTTACCTACTCAAGGTAAAGTATAGTGAGAAGACTCACCTGGAAATCAGAAAGCAATTATCTGCACATGCGAACCTCGGGCTCGCCACCGCCTAACACATAAGGCAAATATCTCTAATTAATCACGAAGTCCTAACTCTAATTAACCAGCGATTACTCTTTCCCTCTCTAGTCAGGTAATGGGTAAAAGACCATTTTACCCCTCCCTGACCTCTATTACCTCTGTTGACCAAAACTCCCAAAGTCAACATAAGACAACTCAAGTCAACGGTCAACACTGACCAGACTCGGCGAGTACACAAGAGTGACTCGGCGAGTCCATGCGGGTTCTCTAAATCCTTTTTAACCTCTTAGACACGACAAGTTCCCTCTCTACTCGTCGAGTTACTCGACAACGAAACGCGGGGCAACCCCGACTCGCCTCGTCGAGTCTGCCTATGGACTCGGCGAGTTGCTCCCATGACAACCCTCATCTGACCTTCTAAGGTCAGATCTACTTCACCAAATCATAGATCTAACTCCCTCAAAGCCAATAACCACGAAAAGGTCGAACCTTGGGCACTCATGCAAGGTTCTACAAGCTCATTTGGGTGAAACCCTTCATTACATAACAACCTTAGCTCAAAACTCCAAATAGAATGCATAAAGCAGGATGGAAGGGACTCTCTGGACCTCTTTGGGTCCAGATCTATGGCTTCACACACAATGGGACACTATACTCCACAAATCAAGCCATAAAAGAAGCTAGAAAACCCTAAAATCACCAATCTTACCCAAAACAGAAAAGGGAGAACGATTTGATACCTCTATGGTGAAGATGCAAGCTCAGGAGCTCTGAATCGACACCCCCTTGACCTCCCTTTGCTGGAAATGACTACTCCATTGCGTAACCACCTCAAGAATGCTCCAAAATGGCTCTTATTTGCTCTCTCAGCTCTCTGGTTCGATAGGAGTCTCTCAAGGGTGTAGGTGGCCGCCTCTGAAGGCCATAAGGGCCTTTAAATAGGTCTCAAACCTAGACAATTAGGGTTTTCCTTGACAGCGCCGACTCAGCGAGTCCAAATACCCGACTCGTCGAGTCCCTTCATTAAACTGGTCCCCAAAACACGATCCTACTCGACGAGTTGAGGCGTCAACTCGCCGAGTCTCCTCATTCCCCAATATAAAATACTCAAATTCCCATACCTGGATATTCGGATGTTACAGCAACCCAAAAGGACCATGCACCATCGGGTCAAGTACATACCAAAATAGTTATGGACTTAGACACTAATCCAACAGTCTCCCACTTGGATAAGTCTAATAACTATTATGTGTATGACTTCAGATCCTGATCTGCAATCGTAGCTTTCCAAAGCCGCTGTCAACTCTGATCCTATCAGATACGCGTGTCCTTTAGATAAGGGATCATATATTCCTCCATTCTAGATATCGTATAAGACATGATTTCTAATCATTCTCTTTGTACTATTTCTCGACTTACGATTTATGACGACTGACTAATTGAACAAATCAAATTAGCCCTAGCCCGGCCGAGCATTTACGTTTGTCATCACTAAATCATCGAGGGGCCCAAAGATATCGCTTTTATCCTACTTCGGATAAAAGGAACGGATAAACTTTGATACAATGATTGCTTGCACTCACTCACCGAATTACACACAACAATATGTTTTATAACACCAAGTTACTAATGCGTTTACATATTACCAATGTGCAACCGATTTGCAAGATACAACTCACACATCTCAGTTTCAAGAATATAAGATGTTATCGTCTCACCAATCACTCGTAATACAATCCATGGAGTGATCCAAGTGAGCGTGGGTTTAATCCAATGCTCAAATCATATTCATAAGCACTCATGAATGCCGCAGCAAACATTTGCTTATCTCTAATACCTTTTAGACAATCCACACACCAATTCACGATAGTCTTCATTCATACCTACTTCCAGCATATGAACGACTGTGGCCCGTTCGAATAATTTGACTGTTCTAAACCAATTAAATTATTCAGGAAGTCAAAACATGCAAAGTGAAATACAAGAATAATACTAATCCCATATGGCCTCAAACCTTTGAGCATAAATAAAACACCTTTTATTTATCAACATATCGATTACTCATTATTTGTTGTTTCGGGTAATCAACTTCTTACTTGAATTATTACACTTGTCCCATGCTCCAAGCATGCACACAATGTTTACCTATGGTTCTTACTTTGTGAAATAGATCAAATGAACACATTTCCAATCATACTCATTTCCCAACTCCAAATCCTTTTTCATAAATGAAAAGAATATCAAATTCTTGCCACTTATGGAATATGCTAGATTCTAACATTTTATGCAATGATCCTTTCGTAATGTCATAGCACAAAAGTCACAAAGACTATTGCCAATGAAATTACAAAGTCCTCTATCGGAAATTGTTACAATACAATTCCTTAGATATGATGTCTCTCACTCAAAGTACATTCCTTTGAACATCCTTTTGCATAAAAGTTTCTAATCTAGACATAGATTTTCAATATTCAATTCCCAATATGGACACGTTTCCATATTTTCCATATGACAACTCATTCTTAATAGAATCTTATCTATTCATAATAATGTCGATATGGTCCATCCAATACTATACTCACAAGCGACCAATCCTCGGCGAACTTTAGATTGTCCTTTGATAGTTGTTTAATTATCTTAGTCAAAACCAATTCTTGTTCTTTTTCCCTCTAAATGCGCTAGACATTTGGAAAATTTTAGAATGGTCAAATATTACAGCATTTGCAATTAATCCTATACCCGAAGCATATGGGACACGATGCATAATGTCTTACATAAAGATTTGATACTTTATCAATCTTCTGCCACAATATTTTAAGGTTTATTTTGATTTGTTTTTGAAACTTTTCAAGACCATTAAGACTCCCACTGACTCTTTGACATATAAGATTCTCTTGTCAATAAACATTTCTTGACAACCAAATATTCAAGAGTTAGTGTAGTTTTTATCAAAACACTTCATAAATTGGTCCTAGTTGGTCTTTGTCTTATCCAAGACATCACAACTTTCCATATTTGATGAATGTTATAAACCTTCTTAATACTTTTTCACTCAATGTCACAATCTTAACTCGAAGACTTGTTTTGGAACGAAGTATGATTGACTTCTTGATTTAACCATTTCTTCAATTCTTGATTCCTCTTCTTAGACATACAATTGCACTAAGACTCACTTAGAGGATCAACTGAGATATGGTTCTTGATCATTAAGACCTATCATATAACATAAAAGGTACTCTCCCTTCTTCTTAGAATGGAGAAACTTTTATCTTTCTGCCTACTTGATTCTTCTTATTCGTTTTGCTATTGATTTAAACTTTTTCAATCAATTCAGGACTACACTTAATCTTATAAGTATTATCATATTTACTAAACCTTTAGTAAATCGTGACGAATATCTTTGTTACTCTTATGGTGGACTTGATCAACACACAACTTGTGTACTTGATCTCCTAGTCCTTCACTTGACTCTTTGTCAATGAATTAGTCTAATTTCCAAATATGAAATTTCTCATTCATCGTGCTACCAAGTTGCACGATTCCAAATTCCAGTCCAATTGAAACTTGGGCGATGAGAAACTTTCCCTATTTGGTAAATTCTCGACATTTTCACAAATAAGAATCAAATCCATTCGTTGTAGAAATATGCAAACATCAATTTTCATAACGATTTCATTGCAAAGAAATAAACAAATAAATAAATAAGTCAAACCATAATTTATTTTATTTATAAAAGAAGCGGAAAACATTTGTCCTTACAATGCAAAATCCATTGAAAACTATGTAGTCAAATATTCCTAACAATTCTATCATAACTATCTAAGCTCAAAATCTAATCTTCAAGTCCATGCGATCGAGATCCATTTCTTTGTGATTAGACTCATCTTGCTCTTTCCTCAAGCTTCCTTTCTTTTCACCGATCCTGCAAAACATTCAAATGCAATCTTATCACATCATGTATTAAGAATCAACGAATAGGAACTTAATGGAGTTAGATAGTGGATTTTACCTGAAGCACAGCCATACTCTTTGACTCTCCCATCTTCTGGAATCTTTAGGCTCTTAGGGCAGACTTCTATCCAACGCCCTTTCTCTTGGTAGCAAACGCAAGTCGGTTCTCCTAGAACGTCCTCAGAAGCATGGTTGGTTGTCTTTCCCAACAAATACGCTCCATTGCTTTGCCAAATCATTTCTGATTCAGCAGCAGTGAGCATTAGGTTATCGTCATGATCCATCATATAATACTTTCTTTTGAACTCATTATATGATTCAGGAAGTGACTGGAGAACCCAGTTCACAGCCAACTTATCGGGGAATGACACACCCAACATAATCAACCTATCGATGTGTGATTTCATTCCTAGAACGTGGGCACACACGGATTTACCATCTTCATGTTTCATTTCCAATAGGGCTTTAGTGATATTGAACCTTTCAATTCTTTGATCTTGTGGGTTAGGGAGAACAATTGGAGGAGGAGGAGGAAGTGAAGCATGATTTCTTGTTCCTCGATCGAATCGTGGAATATCATCTTCAGGTGGAATGCTTGTTCCACGGGATTTCGGAAGACCATAGTTGTCGAACTTTGACATCTACAAAACGGGAGAAAAATAAATTCAAGTTAGTTGATAGATTGAGTCCTTAATAAATCACCCAAATGAGATATCAAGGCTAGGACCCAACACAATATTCCACAACTCGGGAGAGGGATGTCGTAACCCAAATTGCAGAACATTTGAAGGTAAGTGAATGACGATTCACTAATTTCCACCATGAAAAACGAAAAAGAAATTTAAGTTTTAAATCTATGAAAACTCCTAGATCCTATGAGATTCATTGAACATTTCAATGGCATGTTTAAATCTCGATATGCCCCTCTTGTTTGTGACTGGGATGCCGAGGATCACAAAGCGGGTGTGAATAACCATGCAAACTACATGGTGCCCCCACATGTTACAGTCACCTATTCAATGTGCCGGTAAACCACACACGCTCCACCGAACTATGACAAACATTGAGTCACCCTTTGCTACCTTTGCTTAGAACCATTTAGTGTGCCGGTAAACCACACACGCTCCACTAACGTCTTCGCAAGGGCACAAAGTGTAATTTCATGGAAATGCATCAATTCACTTTTGCCTAAGTAACTAAGATTGGGAATTTGAAAACATTTAGTTACTTTTGTACTTCAATATACTTATAATGGAAGGTTTCGTCCTATCCTACCCGTTCGGCAAACGACCCTCCACTAGTCAAGAGTGCGGTGGGTAAGAGTGGATACTCATTCAATCGCCATTTTATAGGCAATTTCCTTAAACACCCCTTATACACCAGCTTCGTGAATGAGGCCTACTAACGGTAAGACTGACTTTTACTCATACATATATATATAATGTTAGACTTTTAATGTTCTATATAGTATAGGGTGTATTTTATACTTTTAAAATACTAGGTGGTCAAATTTAATAATTATACATTTAATTCAATTAAATTGTAAGCCAAAACTTTTATGGATTTATTAAACCTCTTTTAATTATACACCTTAATTAATTAATAAAACCATAAGGGTGTGATTTGAACTTTTCAAAACAATACTAGGGTTTTAGAATTTAACATTCCTAATTAAACCTTTAATCAACTTTTAAATTCCAAAACTTGAGGACAAGTTTTGAAACATTTCAAAACATTAGGGTTTAGAATATAAATATACATCAAAATTAAACTTTTAATCAAAATTTAAATTCCAAAACTTGAGGGTAAGTTTTAAAACCTTTTCAAAACATTAGGGTTTAGAATTTAAATATGCATCAAAATTAAACTATTAATCAAAATTTAAATTCCAAAACTTGACGGCAAGTTTTGAAACTTTTTTTAAAACATTAGGGTTTCAAATATTTAAATTTCAAAACTAAACTTTTGAGTTCAAATTTAAACTATAAAACCTAAAGGGGAAAATATGAAACTTTTCATAACACAAGGATCAAATAACAAATAATCTTAATTAACATTTAATCACATAATTATCCATATTTGATTTATTTAATGATTTCTTGCAAAACAATTTACCAATTTAATCAAAATAATTAATTAATTATCACATAAGGAAACAAATATTTTATTAATTGATAAATATCTTCAATTAGATCAACAATATAGTCATATATATCATAAAATCGGATTTATATTGATCTAACATGATAAAGGCAAGTATCTCAAAGATAAACAACAAGAAATCCTGAAAATAGCTCCATCTGACGCTCGAACTCGCCGAGTACCCCCATGGACTCGCCGAGTAGGGGGCAACTCGCCGAGTCCACAGTGGGACTCGTCGAGTCCATCATGCAGAACCACAAAAATCGAATATTTTCAACATACAAGGCATCAATACAATAGAAACCAATCTAGGCTCTGATACCACTGATGGGTTTTAGTCATAAGAACATCATATGTGCTCATACATACCATAATGCTTGGATCTAGGTTTCTCTATTGTACATGCAATTTATCCAAGACTATAAACCCTAGATCTAGCATATGATAATCAATATAACATATAATTAGGGTTTAGATCATACCTTGATTGTTATGTAGCAATAACAATCCCAAATCCTTCTTGTATTGACTTTAGAAAGCTTAGAGTCACAAATGTCACTCCTCTAATGGTTCACAAACACCAAGAGTAAGAGGATGAAGAGGAGAGGTGAAGGAGGCTGCCCTAAAACGTGTGAAACCCTAGAAGAAGTCTTGGCCACGTTTTTGGGTCATAAGGGATGTATATATAGTTAGGCTATTTGGGTTATCTAACAAGAAACCCTAATTTGGATGCTTAAGCCCTAAGCAACCCATGGATCCCTTTCCTTAAGGCCTTGTACGATTTCTTATGGGTTTCCCCATAGAATTCGTCCACTCCTTAATATAAGGCAATCCATGGCCCAAATTGCAATTATCTTATAATTATAATTCCAGTCCCTTATGTTTAATTAATCTCTTTTAGTCTCAAAACTAATTACCAATTAATTATTGACTAATATTAATTAAACAACATGATTTCTTCTTTAATATATTATTCTCATAATATATTAATAAATCATATTTAATCCTTTCTCTCCATAATTCATCCTATCAAGTTGTTTTGGTGAAGGCAACCCAAAAGGACCATGCACCATCGGGTCAAGTACATACCAAAATAGTTATGGACTTAGACACTCATCCAACAGTAAACTCATGTGAGTGCCTTTATACCTTCCTATGTTGAATCACATGTGATTCCAATACTTGGTCAAGGTGTTACCTAGTCCCGGAACGTGTTTCCTTTCATATAGATGTTATAAACACTATATTCATGTCAATGTGTCATTATATGTCATTTAGGACTTATTGTGTCTCGGGACTTCATTCGTGGAACTTCTCATCCCTACACGCGTACTCGCTAGAACCACTCACAACAGGTAAGTTCATACCCCTAAATGAATATTTTAAATGTTTTTAAATGCTTTAATGCGGGGGAATACAAGTAGAAAACAGCATGTTATTAAATCACTCATATGTATTTTATAATTGTGTTTTCATCCAGCAGATTTCACATACTACAAAATGTGATGCATGAAATGGTTTTCTATCTTAAAATACCTTGATAACAAAAGTATTAGTTTTGAAATGTTTATTAAAATGACATCAATTCACTCTTAATTATTGTTCAAAACTCTTAGATATCTTGCAAAACCATTATTTTTACCTTCTTGAGCAAAACTACACTTATACGCATATGTTCTTATATATGTATTGATGTTATAGTTTTCATCCTTCGTTCAGTTTCCCACGCCCTGGTGTAAGAGGGTGTATAAATCTACTTGAAACAACCAATTACTTTCCAGTTAATTATCATAGGGATAGTTAGAAGAAACAAAACATTATTCCTATTACAAGGAATCACACAAGAGTCAGTTCATTCATGAGTCTATACCAGTACATTACCTGATACATGAGTACATATACATATACTTACCTGATACATGAGTACGTTTATATATTCTTACATGATGCTTGAACACGCTTACATGAATACTTGTATCTCGGCTTGCAAGGATGATTTATTAGTACTTTCTGTGTAAATTACCTTTCCTATCCCAGTTCAACGGGATATCTAGGCGGGACTAACCATTCTGAATCCCAACTGATTAGCACCAGTGGTTGATGACCATCTACGGAGGTCTAAGGTTAATACTTATACTAGGTAGATCGATTTCAGGACTAACCCTCCCTCCACCCTGCTGCCGCTACAGAGGATGAGTGGACAATCTTCGGATGTTCATTAGGTTATACCTTTCGCTTATTGTGATGTTGTGTTAATCCTAGTACCCAGTGATAACACTTACATTAGTACTTTTTCTGGACAATCTTCGGATGTTCATTAGGTTATACCTTTCGCTTATTGCGATGTTGTGTTAGTCCTAGTACCCAGTGACAACACTTACATTAGTATATTTTCCTATTTACTTTATTTTGTGATACATTCACATAAACGAGGAGTTAAACTAAGTACTTTTATTACTAGTCAATAGAAAGGAAAAGCTATCATTTTTACTTACAAAACATTCGGGTCTTGGTAGAAGACTACATTATCATAACAAAACATTCGGGTCTTGGTAGAAGACTACATTATCATAACAAAACATTCGGGTCTTGGTAGAAGACTACATTGTCATAACAAAACATTCAGGTCTTGGTAGAAGACTACATTGTCATAACAAAACATTCAGGTCTTGGTAGAAGACTACATTTCATACTAGTAGGAAACATGGGATTTTATAGGGTTTTTCATACTTATATCAACTGTTCCATTTAAAGATTTACATGACATTCATAATATCATTCCAAAACAAGACAATAACACTTAAATACTTATGAATTCACCAGCTTTAAAGCTGATACTCGCTTTCAAAATTACTTGTATTCTCAGGTCATCAGTTAGACAGGTATGATGGCCATGTTTTGAGAAGACGGAGCACATAGAAGACTCATTTTATTTTGATTATTCATTTTATTTTTGTACATTATGAAAGAACACACATGTATTAAAACTTTACTTTTAATGAAATGGATGATGTTGTTGCTTGTTTACTACTTTACACTCTTATGATACTTCACATGACGTCCTCCACCCCAGAACGTTTCCGCCGTTCTTGGTTTTGGGGTGTGACACTGAAGGCCAACATACCCTATGAGCGGTCCGGATAGACTGTAGGCCTGTATGGCGGTCCAGTCATACCGAAGGATCGGGATAGATCCAAATAGATTGTAGGCCCTGCAGGGCGGTCCAGTCAAGCCAAAGGCCCAGTATGCATGTTGTTGATTATCTGTTATTGATATGGTATTATCGGTGTAGTATTGGTATTTTGGGGGTAGCTCACTAAGCCCTCGGACTTACAGTTTCAGTTTATTGTTTCAGGTACTTCTGGAGATCATGGCAAAGCGAAGACTTGACCGTACCGCTCCTCATCCATGAGACTATATTTCTGGGACACTTAATGAATAATATTTTGAAAACATTTTGTAAAACACTATTTGGTTTCATGGTTGAAAAAGTTTAAATTTAGCTTAAAAAATTTTGTATGTTACACTAACAAACATGTAAGCATACAACAACTAGATATGCATACATCACTCATATATCGACACCTAGTATCCAACACAATATAGTGAGAAAAATCATGAGTCACAGAGCTAAAAAGACAACACTCAAAGTCTCGCAAAATCAACTATGCCCACTATCTAAACTAATTAGAGGTCAAACCTCAGTCTATAACCTAAAACCCCTTAGTTTGACCCAAAAGTCAACGGTTAACAAAGTAATATGTCAGTGGTCATCACGTCGTGACTGGCTACTGGTCACGATATGGTCACTGGACAAAAAATAATTGTGAAGCCCTCGATGTCACACCGAGACACCCACAAATTTGTGCCGCTAACCCCAGCTTAACAACCACCTTTTTCATATGGTCTTAATCCTTCAAGACCATAACCTAACCTTCTAGAAGTTAGTCAAACCTTGATTTATTGGATAAAGTTCCAAACATTATCCATTTGAAGCCTTAAATAGCAATGTGTAACACCTAAAAATTTCAAACAAATTTTCACATTTTAAAACCATTTAATTCACAATATTATAAAACACATTGATTCATATATTTAAACATAAGTCAAAAATCCCAAGATCATATCATATAAATAAAACTCCGTGTGTGTGTACTGATCATGCCGGCGCCTTCCTGTGATCCTCACTAGTACCTGAAACACATAACACAAAACACTGCAAGCACAAAGCTTAGTGAGTTCCCTAAAATACCACATATAACACATATTAGCCACTCAAGGCTATAACTCTTGTGGGCCCTTGGGCCCTAACTCTGTGGACCCCATGGTCCTAGCTCTGTGGACCTTCCGGTCCTAACTCTGATATACATACAACATAAATCACATAGAAATAATGCAATGCAACACATCACATAGATAGCATACTGTTAGAACTAAGTTCTTTCAGGATCGAATGATTCTATGCAAGTTAATGAATAATAACGTAATAAAGAACACGAGAATTGCACTGAATATGTCAAATGATTATTACTTCAACACCTCAAATGAGCTCGACAAAGAACTTCAACTATAGAGGTGTTTAGGGTTACAATGATAAACGTAATGAATGACAACTATATATATATATATATATATATATATATATATATATATATATATATATATATATATATATATATATCAAAACCCTATTAGATAATCTAGATAACTATCAAACTAATCTAGATAACCACGGATGGACAGGCTCAATCCGGATACAAAACTTATGGCCCAAGACGCAACACAAATGGATTCAACAATCTCCCCATTTGCGTCTTTGGAGCCGAAACCTCATTCTCTTTTAACAACAGAAGGCTTCTTCACAGTCTTGAACACCTTCGGTATGATAGCTAACAGATAATGGCAAAATGTAGTGTAACACCGAAGCATGTCAATGAAATTCTTCTTACCAACCTCTGAATTCTGCTTGCATCGATGTATGATGTTAATGACATGCTCCAAGCAGTCTGTTGAAAATAGATGTTTATCAACTAGAGCAAACAGAAACCTGTGAGCTTCACCCTTCGTGAACATGACAGTAAGATTTGTTGAATCTATCTATCCCATTTTCATCCTGTTCACATCACCAGGTTTCGGTGTAGTCTTCACAGTCGGCTTCTTATTCATCACCTTTGCTATCTCCTGATCCATAGTAGCAATTTCATGGATGTAGGAGGCCAGCATTCTTTTTAAATGTTCTAATATAGGCTCATATTCCTTAGGATCAGAGAGCAGAATGTTGAACAGCAGAATCCAATCATGTGGATTGAGATTGGGAAGATCTGCTAGAGAGATGATTGACACCGTGTTTGCTGAACCACGAGTGATCTTGAAACTGACGTTTACAAATCTCCCAGCAGGCGAAGGTTTAAGTACCTTGACTGAAATGATCTTCTATGCGCTCCAAGTCAGATACTACGGTTGACCATACTTCAAGTAGAAGTCTATCAATTCTCTGTCAACCTTCGTATGAGGAAAAGGAACCTCAGCAGTCACCTCAAATCAATGAAACGTAAAAGCTTTTCTGGTAATCGGCATATCGAACTGCGAGTCCTTGGAGTTATCACAATCAAATGAAGCAACTAGTTCCAACCAATAGACAGAAGGAAACTCAATCGCCTGATTGATAAGTGTCTCTCTTGTCCACTCGGGAAACAAAGCCTTCTTGCATTTCAAGGCATCTTCTTCTTCTTTGTTTCTCCTTTCCCCCTCCTCAGCTTCCTTAGCAATTTTCATAGTCTCATCCACCTCTCTGTCTCTTTTCTTTCGTTTGAGAGCTTCAGCTATGGTTTCTTCTGTATCACTTTCACTTTCATCAATGGTCTCCATTGGCTTCACTTTTGAACCAGAACCTAAAGCCACATTAGCCTTCAGTTATGTTGTGACTTTCGGTTGAACACCTTCTGCTTTCACACTTACTCTCGGTTGAACAACACGAGCACTACTCTCTCCCCCTTGTTTTGGAGATACAACCCCCTCCGAAACATCCTTCATTTCACTCAGTATTGCAACGGCAAGAAGGAGTTTGTATGTGAGATGATTGTGAATGGCAAGTGTCAAAATGGGATCATGAGCTTCAAGCAAATTTGTCAACAAATCCTTCACTTCACCTGCACAACTTTTATACACGGCCCATTGAGTTATCAACAAAGAGATTTCTTTTTCAGCTTGGGCTAGCTGCACCTTTTGAACATTAATAGTGGCTATGTGTTTGGCCAGATCCTCCTTCAAGGCACTTTCGATTGCCAGATTAGCATGAAGAGCATTGATGTGCACAAAAGTACCCACTAATTTTAATATTTATAACCTAACAAACTTAACTATCTATGCACTTATAGGCAGTGTACCTAGTCAGATTACAGTATAGCTTGGGTAAGTCGGGTGTCGATCACAGGGAACGGTGTTCTAATTAATTTACTTACTATTAAATTAACCTAATTTATTAACAAATTTAATAAAGGGTTTTATCTGATTTTACAAGATCAGATGAACTTAAATCCAATTCAATAAGTAAAAACACACACTCTTGTTTAGATTGAATCCACTTTTCCCTTATGGCTAGCTAACAATTACGGATTACTAAGTTGGTTTTTAATTATATTAGTAATTTAGTTCTATCTTACCAATATTTAACTAATTCATGTCAAACCATGTATGTTCACAGATAATTAAACATAGAACCAATTATAGTTGAAAATATGCTATATAAGATTTGTTGTGTAAACGCAATTATGATCACAATTCTCGTTCTCTAGCACAGCTAAACTTTATTTATTCTAATTATTAACTAAGATTGGTCAATCCTAGCTCTAACAATTCAATGTTCACTAAATTATTAGGTAAACAGGTTCATGCAGTTTAATGGTCACTAAGCTACACAGAACATGTAATTAAACAATTAGATAAACAAATATTAACATGCTAGGTCATACAAATCAAACACAAGCAAATTTTCACCAACTAAGCTTAATCCATAATCATATAACTATTCATAAGTTCAAAGCTTCATCTAGCTAAACAAGAGTAGCTAGATTCAGCTGCTCATCATAGTAATTAAACTAACACAGCTAAAACTAATGAAAGACATGTTCTAAAAATAACCTTTACTTCTTTTGGTGTTGAAAACCCTCTTCCAGAGCCATTATTTCGTTCTTATTCGTCTTCTGGAACTCTTTTTCTTCTGCCAAAAGTCCCCCTTTTCGTAATAATCAGGATAACTTATATAAGCCTTAAAAACTCGCGCCACGTCGTGGCCAGATCTCGCCACGTCGTGGGCTTCAAGAAATCCGTATTCTTCAAGGAAATCCTCCGCGTCGCGATGCTTATCTTCTGGAACACCCATGCCACGTCGTGGGCTTCATCGCCACGTCGTGATTTTAGCTCTTATCGTGAATTTATTATTTTCTTGTCTTCCAAGCCTCCCATGTTCCCCATTTTGTCACCTTTGGTCCCTTTCTTCGAAAATCCTTTGTATTGACTGAAAATAACAATTTAAACTCATAAGTATCATTATTCTAAACATATTATCAATTTATTAATAAAAATGTACTTAAATACTGCCTAAAAATAAGTGTAAATATGGCAATATCAAAATACCCCACACTTAGGCTTTGCTTGCCCTCAAGCAAATTTCAACTTAATTCTTAATTACTAAAACTACACAGAACAATCCGACTCTAATTCAGCCTTTATGCCAAAACCTCAACGCATGCATTTGTGTCTAAAATTCTCCTAAAGTACCCCCCCATACTTTAAATACTCACAATCTTCATAAACACTCACCCACTTTTTCCGAACAATGCTCATTTTATGCAACCCTCCGAATCCATCCGTAGAAAACCTCCCAACCTCAAGGTATTTTTAGATGAGCAACCTAAGCGTACATAAACTAGAATTACAATTTTTCGATACCACTATGGAGCTCTATTTGAATTCTTCATTTCTTTGACATTTGATCTTTAGTTTCTTTGAATTCACCACCTTTGTTTGATTTTATTGGGTATCTTCAACTTTTTGGATTTCTTCAGAATTTTGATCTTTTGATCTTCACTTTATTTGCTCCAAAATTCTTCAAACTTTTTCGTAATTCTCTCTCTCTCTTTTTTTTTCACATGTAACTCACTTTTTTCCACTCAAAACCCTACATGCTTAAGCAGAGGCGCTCAACCTCAACCTTTATTGGTTAATGATAATAATTTTCCTGGATACATTTCAGGTTTAGGCTGCTAAACATATTGCATCCCTCAAACCAAGCGGGGTTATGTTTTTGTTCCATGATTTCACTAAAATAAGGGAGGCCACAAATGCACTATAACGTGTATTGGCTCAACTAAACATTTGAACTTTCATCGGATCATCCCGCATAATACTAGCAATTATAGCTCAAATTATTAGTACTAGATTTAATTAATTTTAATTTTCCAAATTTTCTAGCAATTTACTTTTTCTACCCCTACCCCACACTTATTTCATACAATGCCCTCATTGTATGTATAAAACAAATCAAAATTAAAGACAAGGGAGAAAAAGGAACAGACTCCCCTGGGATAGTGGCATGAGCATCTCCAAAAGCGTGGACAAAGTACAATTGGACTTCCAAAAATCGAAACTCGGTGCAAAACTGGTTGAATACGTAAATAAACCACGAACCGAACTCGAAACGTCAATTCGTCAAAGTGTGTATTTGTAAGGAAAAATGTGGCAATGATAAACTGGATCTCGTCGTGATATGGGTTGAAACCGCAAACACCAAAAAACTAAACTACCAAAAATTGCAAGAGCACCACGACGTGGCAAGAGAAGTCCATGTCGTGGAAACTGAACCTCTGCAGAAAATGAGTTGTTTGTTTTATTCACTCTAGCAGCTTTGACCAATGGCTAACTGGTTGCCGACGCTTCTATGCAAATATATTTCCCAACTATAACCTCTCTCCTAATAGACCCCACACTTATCGCGAATTGTGGTTCCGACTCACGACTCTTAGCTTCTTTGACTAGACAAACACGACTCGAAAGTTAACCTTCTATGCTCCTTAGAATTCCAACGCTAATCTGAAAAATTATATCAACCCAAAAGAAAAATAAAGTAACATAATAGTCTTAATAAAGTTTTACATCACACACTAAAATTAACATAAAAAAACTACTCAAAAACAGAACAAAAGAAATAAAATCAATCATCATCTTGATCTTGTGCTCCACTCGGCCCTGCTCCATCATCTTGTGGACGCCATAGCTCCTCCCATGTCGGAAAATAGGGATATTGTGGTGGCATAGAAGCTGGTCGGGTCACACCCAAATGTGAATAGATACCCTCAGTAAGCTGGGTATGGTAAATAGCATGACCTCGTAGATTATCCAAATATGTTCCCACCCGACTCTGAAAAGGGTCGGTGGGCACTCCTTGCACATACTGCGAAGCAGCACGCTCTCGTTCGACCTCCCCTCTAGCCCGCACATTCCGACGCCTCGGCCTAGCTGGTGGCTGCTGTCCCGTCTGCACTTCCTCCTATTCGTCATCGATCGGTGGTATAACAAAGCGACCCCCGATATTCACCACCGCGCGCATCACACCCAAGACTTGAATGGTCAAGTCTGTGTCCGGGAATCGAGTGAGATTCCTCACAAAGTCAGGGTTCAAAATTTGATATGACCTAGCCAGGCGAGTAACCAAATGCCCCCCAGTAATTGGGCTCCCAGGCCTAGAATTGGCCGCTTTCTTCCCCATAAACCTTGCCAACATATAAGGCAGATCACAACAAACCCCCGGGGTAATAAGTGTCCATAAATAAAATAGATTCTGGATGGGGACCTTATCACCATGATGCTTGTGATTGATTGAAAACGTGATAAGGCGGTGCAAAAATCGGAACACAGGATTCCGTATTTGAGACTCACTCGAGTCACGAGTGTTGTACTCATGGTTAGAAATGCCCCGCCAAAACTGCACATCCAAAGTACCCGGAGTAAAATCCCGCACACATCCAAGCAAGAAAGGAATAAAAAAATGGAGATTGCGTCTCCACTTCCGTATAGAGCCCCATACGCCAAGCAAACTCCCGAAGACTACACTCACGATATACACCTCCAAGACGAAACACAAGTGCCCTATTGTAGGTGACATCAAGGGTGCGCTCTTCAAAACAAACGGTAGAAAAAAATTCTACCGACAATTCCCGGAACACGGGTTCTTGAATGCCGAATAGATTCCTCCACCCGTGACAAGTGAACGAAAATTGATCTCCAACATAAGTCTTCGACCAATAACGTTCCAGATCCACTACCATTCCCACTCTACCCAGCCATCCCCAATCAATAATTGGGGCTATTGCAAACTCCCTATTGTATAACCATCCAAGTCGATTCTCGTAGGTTGTTAGAAACGGTCGGGGAATGTTTTGAGGGAATTGATATAGAGGATGTATGCTTGCTACATCTATCGGGCCCTCTTCCTGCTGGACAGCTCGTCATGGTCCCATTTCTGCAAACAAGAGCAAAGCAAAGCAGCAAACAAATAACACATTAAAACATATATAAGGGCCTGCCAGAAGTCACGACGTGGCCAGGCTGCGCCACGTCGTGGAGCTTGTCGAACCCAGATGCTGAATCAGACATGTTTACGTGCGATTTCCATAAAAATAATTGTTGGGGTTTGTTCCTATGGACTTTTAAATAACATGGAAACTAAAATCGGATACTAGATTCAACCAATTTCATGAATCATTCAAACCCTAATCACGACAACTTGAAATTGGAAGAAATAATTGCAAAATAATAAGTAAAACACGTACCAAATGGAGTAATTAGCAAGATCTTGCAACGAATTTAGAAGTATAATAAGAAATTGGCAGTAGGGTCGTGATGTTCCCGTGAGTGCGGTAGTCTTCCAAGTGGGGGATAAGGGGTTTCTCGGTCAAAGGGTTTTAAGCGATTGGTCCCCCCCTGATTTTTAAAGGCCACGACGTGGCGGGCTTTGCCCACGTCGTGGACCTTAAATTACCTCAGATCGCGAATTATAATTAAGCCCTCGACGTGGCTGGCTATGCCCACGTCGTGAGAGCTGTCAGATGCCAAATTTTAATAATATTCATCTAATTAACTAATTTCTTTGCAAATATTTCATTATTTAAAGTCCCCTACAGCTATTTCTCTGCTTATTACCGGTTTTTAGATGATAAATTGATGTCTTTCCTAATTAAAAAGAAAATAAAAATAAGAAGAAAAAAATTGCAAACCAAACTCGGGTTGCCTCCCGAGAAGCGCTTCTTTTTCTTGGAGTCTTGAGCTGGACTCCGTGCCTTCTACGTTGATTCTTCGGAAGAGTCTACCACCAGGATCTTTTGTTCCTTGAACCGCCGTTTATAAGCTTGAACTCTCCTTTTATACGCCTTCTTTGAATTTTCTTTTTTAGTTTTTCCATCTTCTTCATGCTTTCGTTTTGTGCCCTTTGTGTGTTCCTTGCTCTCCATAGCGTTCCCCTCTTTTTTCACCTCCGGCCTTGTTTCTTTTGAAGTGACTTCCTCTTCATCACTTGTCATTTCCTCGTCCTCTTTGCTCACCCAAGAAGGTGGGTTCTTGTAAGCTATGACTTCAATCAAATACGGAACAGATGCCCTGGGTTTTGTCCTCTTGGCTTGATGAACTACCTTTATCTCTTCTTCCATAAGCTTTTCCAACTCTTCTAGTTCATTCTCCTTATTAATCGTGAACACCTCTTCTTTATCTTCTTGAAAGTCATTTCTTATCCCGAAGATTTCTTGTTCATCTCCAACCCTCAAAGTGAGCTTGGACTCGCGGATATCAACCAGGGCACCAGCAGTGTTAAGAAATGGCCGACCAAGGATTATCGGAACATCCGTGTCTTCTTTCATGTCCAAGACTACAAAATCTATTGGAAAAACAAATTTTCCGATTTTCACCAAAATATCCTCCACTATGCCTCGGGGTTGTGTCACCGAACGGTTCGCCATGTGAATCTTCATCTTTGTAGCCTTCATCTTCTGAATCTCCAATTTTTGATAAAATGAAAAAGGCATTAGATTAATGCTAGCCCCGGAATCGGCTAAAGCATTAACCTTCATTTTATTCCCAAACTCGCATGGAAGAGTGAGGCGTCCAGGATCCCCCATCTTTTCTGGTGTTTCTCCCAACACAACTTTTGAAATTTGCTCACTTAGAATCAATGTAGACTGTTTCTTTAATTGCCTTCGCGTATCTATCAAGTCTTGCAGTAATTTCTGGTTCTCGGAAGCTTTGGATAAGGACTCAACAAAGGGAGTATTAATTGGAATCCCTTTCACATGCTTCACAAACTCTAAATGTTCCTTCTCCAGTTGACTAAGTGCTGCACAGGTGGGAAATGGCATAGGTGGATGATAATCTGGAATAGGCTCCAAAGATTTTTGCTCAGACTTGCGCCACGTCGTGGCCAGAGGCGTGCCACGTCGTGGCGAGCCTGGTTCAGCATTCTTTCCATTTTCGATCCTTGATTTCTTGGGCTGCTGCGGTTGTTCTTCCAACGCCTCCAGGAACTCGGATATTGTATCTTCTTCAGTATCGATGGCCATTACGTGAGATTGGGCTTTTACTTCGGGATTCTTCGGGGACAATTTTTCATGGACTAAAGTGGCTAGTTGACCAAGTTGTACCTCAAGGTTATGGATGGATGCTTGTTGGTTCTTCATCAATGTTTGTTGTTCCATGATAGCGGAATCCGTGGCATCATGTCTCTTTTCCGAAGCCTCCATAAACTTCATCAAAATGGTCTCTAGGTCGGGTTTCTTCTCGATTGGTGGCTGCTCCTTTTGGTAAAAGCCTCGACCTGTCTACCTATACTTCTCTTCTTTTTGCTTTTTATACTCTTCATATGGCAGCCACTCCTTCTTTGATTTCCTCCAGTCGTCATCAAACTTATCCCCACTAGAGTAGCACACTTGAGCTTTTCTGTTCCCAGACTCATCCATATTGCAGTCCTTGGTCAAGTGTGGTCCACTGCATCGCTCGCACCCCACTCTTATGGCATGTATCGACTGGTCCATTTGTGTTATCCGGCGATCCATGTTATTTAGCATGGCCATGACAGCTGCAATTTCTTCAGTTTGGGTCCCTCCACCGCCTTTACTTCCGTCTTGCCTCGGGTTATGGTACTCGCGGGAGTGTTTCGCGAATTCTTCGATGAGCTCCTTGACCTCCCTTGGATTTTTCTTTGTCAACGGTCCTTGAGAATCAAGGAGTTGTCTTGTCATTAAATTGACCCCATCATAAAAGATTGACATCTCTTGCTGCACATTTAGGTCATGTTGAGGGCAATTTCTGAGTAAGCCCTTGTACCGCTCCCATGCTTCGTATAGTGACTCCCCCGGTTGTTGCTCAAAGTTGGCTATCGCCTTCTTGAGTTTGGCTATCTTGGATGGCGGGCAGAACTGGTCCAGGAATTGCTCACGCATTTGAGCCCAAGTGGTGATTGTACCTGGTGGGAGTGCTTTTAACCACTCCTTAGCAGCTCCTTTGAAAGTGATGGGAAGCATCCTAAGCAAGACTGTATTTCTTGTGACATTTGGGACATTGAAGTAATCAGCAATGTCGTTGACTTCGTCTAGATGCTTAAAAGCATCCTCATGATCCTTCCCGAAAAATGGGATGTCCTTCAGTGCTGTCAATATGTGTCCCTTTAGTTCGAATGTGGCAGTGGCAGGAATTGCGGGTTGGACTAACCCAGGACCCATGTCATCTCGGATACGTTTTTTGTATGCTCCCATGGACATTTCTTCAATCGCTGCCATCTCGTTCCTTGGCTCGTTCTCGGGTTCACTTGTGTGTTCTTCAAATTCTGGCTCGGTATCGCTTTCGGACTCGGTTTGCACGGGTGTGTGATCCAAATGCTCAAGATTGCTCTTGTGCTTCGCTGGTGAGCTGGACTCTCCTGTCTTATTTCCCGACTTCCAAGAAAAGGTTGACTTCAATTCTTGCAAGGGCGTCTTTTTCTTGTGAAGTGCAGATTCGGGGTCTTCCAGTGGTGGCACCAAGTGTGTGTTTGAGCTTCTGGTCATGAACTCCTGCAACTTGCTAAACTAAAACGTAAAACTGAACTAAAATAAGAAAAACTTGATGTGCTAATTCATGTCAATATTTATATTAGTAATTTAGTTCTATCTTACCAATATTTAACTAATTCATGTCAAACCATGTATGTTCACACATAATTAAACACAGAACCAATTATAGTTGAAAATATGCTATATAAGATTTGTTGTGTAAACGCAATTATGATCACAATTCTCGTTCTCTAGCACAGCTAAACTTTATTTATTCTAATTATTAACTAAGATTGGTCAATCCTAGCTCTAACAATTCAATGTTCACTAAATTATTAGGTAAACAGGTTCATGCAGTTTAATGGTCACTAAGCTACACAGAACATGTAATTAAACAATTAGATAAACAAATATTAACATGCTAGGTCATACAAATCAAACACAAGCAAATTTTCACCAACTAAGCTTAATCCATAATCATATAACTATTCATAAGTTCAAAGCTTCATCTAGCTAAACAAGAGTAGCTAGATTCAGCTGCTCATCATAGTAATTAAACTAACACAGCTAAAACTAATGAAAGACATGTTCTAAAAATAACCTTTACTTCTTTTGGTGTTGAAAACCCTCTTCCAGAGCCTTTATTTCGTTCTTATTCGTCTTCTGGAACTCTTTTTCTTCTGCCAACAGTCCCCCTTTTCGTAATAATCAGGATAACTTATATAAGCCTTAAAAACTCGCGCCACGTCGTGGCCAGATCTCGCCACGTCGTGGGCTTCAAGAAATCCGTATTCTTCAAGGAAATCCTCCGCGTCGCGATGCTTATCTTCTGGAACACCCATGCCACGTCGTGGGCTTCATCGCCACGTCGTGATTTTAGCTCTTATCGTGAATTTATTATTTTCTTGTCTTCCAAGCCTCCCATGTTCCCCATTTTGTCACCTTTGGTCCCTTTCTTCGAAAATCCTTTGTATTGACTGAAAATAACAATTTAAACTCATAAGTATCATTATTCTAAACATATTATCAATTTATTAATAAAATGTACTTAAATACTGCCTAAAAATAAGTGTAAATATGGCAATATCAAGCATCAAAACGAGAATCCACTGATTGTAAGAAAGAAGTGGTCTCGGTTTGGAGCGATGAGCGTACAGCTTCAAACTTAGTGCTCTCATCATGAAGGGACTTAGAAAAGGAGTCCACAGAGGATTGTACCTTAGATGCATTAGTGTCAGCATGAGCTTTCAACGAATCAAGGAAAATCTGAGTTGTGTGAACAACCTCAGTAACCTCTGTTGTGGCCTTTTTACAAGTAGAGGTAGACTCATCAACTGCCTTAGTAGATTTGTCAATGGCCTTTGTATACTGCTCTATGGCAGTCTCCAAAAAGGATTTAAGAACCACACCACCTTAAGCTTTGCTATATTCAAGCAATCGATCTAACTTGTCATTAATGCCCTGTAAATGTTGACTTGTAACAGGAACATCAGCATCATCATCAGTCGGAAGCCTGTAAGGACTGAAGTAGATTGAGTCCAATTCCTCATCTTCTCCCCCAAGAGTAGCACCAGAATCAGTTGAATTGGTTGGTGAATGAGGTTTGGTGATGATAGGAGTTTCCGTTGCAGTGGTAGCCCCCGTATCAGATACATTGACTTCCACTGTGGGTTCAAGAATGGTAGTGGTTGTGGATTCTGTAATGATTGGAGATGATAAAGGAATTGTGGAAAAAGGAACATAAGTAATGGGAGGTGGGGGTGGTAACGTTGTTTCTTGAGTTGTGACAGGTGGAGTAACAATAGGAACAGAAAGAGGAATAGTCTGTTTCGGTGATGGGGGTGGAGTTGGAATTCGGTTGTGATTGGGAGATTCTGTTGGAGTAGGAGAACGGGGATGAGTATTCTCTCTAGGTGAGTCATGATGAACATCTACTTCCTCATTCTCCTCATCGTCATGTTCTGAGCTTGGAGGAGTGGGACTCTTAGACCTGCGAGCCATCTTCTTTATCTTCTTTTTCTTTTGCTGAGAAGAATCCCCTTCATCAGATTTGTGTTTAGTTGACTTGGAGGATTTAGATTTTCGGTTCTCTTTTGGTTCTTTCTTGGAAATCCGCTTCCATCTGTTGTTAGGTTTATCCAATGCATCCAGGCCGGCCTTTTGCTCTGGAGAAAGTACTCTCGGTCCGATAGGAGGAAGTTTCCTATAATCAGCCGTAACATTGCTCTGTTGTGCAACACATCGATACATAGTTTCAAGAATGGATCCATTATGAGGAAACTTTAGTGGATCTGAAAGAATGATCTTCTTCGTGTGGAATATGGTGATAGAAGCAAGTAGAGCATCCTTCATAACTGGAATCTCTAAATAATTAATAGCTTTCCTTGTAATCAGAGTCCAAAATCGTCCACAAGAGACTTCAGAATGCCTCGTCGATGTATGGAGGCTCTGCACCACCTGAGACCAGATTATTGAACCATAATCAAGATTGATTCCGTTGTAAAGTCCGTAAAGAATGGTGAGGAAACCCTTGTTGGTACCGTCTGAACCACCACTTCGTTCTGCTAAACCCTTAATCAGTAGAGTGAGCAGTCCATTCCACTGAGACAGTAAACAAGATTTCTTTACTTTGGTAATTGTAGTGAGCACATCAGTATATCCCATCTCGTACATCATCGAGAATAGCTGATTCGTTGTGATAAAGTCCGGTGAGATTACAGAGGAATTGATGGCAAGATTCAAAATCGAACAAAACTTCACCTTCGAAATCGATGCCTTCTTATCATGGATGACAAAGTAGATGCGTTCTTTGTTTTTGTCATAAGTCGTCGTAGAATAAACCTGTGATAATAGCGACATTGGTATTGCTTCAACCTGGGTTAGGGCTAAAACCAAGGGGGAATACTTCAAACATTCCACTACATGCAGCATATATGAATCATACAAGAACGGATTAAGTTCGATGATCATATTTTGGTTAGGTTTAATGGTGAGCAAGGATGATGATTTCGTTTGATCATGTACTGAAGAAGAAGTCGCCATTGATGAATGAAGAAGGAAGATGAACAGTGTAAACTTGTCGTGAAAGTGTGAGAGAATTTAGTGCTGGTAAAAGACAAATAAAATGAGAAACCCTTTATATACCATTGCCAGGAGAGAGAAAACCATGATGATAATGACGTGATCACTAAAACGTCGCCTGAAAGAGCACGATGTGACAGTGTGGTTACTCCCAGGGATACGTCAGCACGCATGGGTTGAGAGACCGTTCAAATTCACGCGCCTTAATCTTATCTTCAATCATCGTTTGAAATTCCATGGTAACCCCTTATTTGGCTCCACTAAATAAACCAAAATTCAAACCAATCAGTAACCAGAATGTGGGAAAATAGAAATTTTCGTGCATTAGTGAGACAAAGATAAAGAAAT
This sequence comes from Lactuca serriola, assembly GCF_051521515.1. NCBI lineage: Eukaryota > Viridiplantae > Streptophyta > Magnoliopsida > Asterales > Asteraceae > Lactuca > Lactuca serriola. The sequence continues at coordinate 8,244,474 of NC_136412.1, read as the reverse complement.
AAAGCAAATGTGTATGGGATGTGAGTGATGCCTCATTTTAGACAGAAAGCAGAGGAGTCTGGGCAAGAATCACTTCCTTCAAAGTTAAGAGAGACTTGAAGTGCTTGTGTGTTTTCCCGAAAAATACGATCAACTGTTTGTTAATAAACATTGAAAGGCGTCTTTCAATCATAGGCTTAGGGTAGCTTATCTTCAACCGAACTTCAAGTCTTAACATAAAACCGAATGTTGGAAGAAGTACCTGTGAGATCGATGTGATCTGTTGAACAGGTAAGTTGGATATATTATTTAGTGACAAAAGAGAAAGCAGAAATCTGAAAAAAATAAACAGGATCTCTTTGGCAAGAAATGCCTTGGTAGTAGACAATTTCGTAAAGGACCACTCAAAAATAAAAAGAGATTTCATTAGGTACTCAGTAAGTGCTTGAATAATTAATTCACCGTCAATTCATTATTGGTATTGGATTTTGGGTTTCACTCAACACGTGGTATACGTATCTAAGATCATAAACACGGATGTTGTGTAACCATAAACCTCAGTGGTAAGAACCGAGAGTCTCAAGGGTTACATTGGTGAACCGAGAGTAAATGGAGAATATAAGGGAGGTGGGTAAAGAACGGAAAGTACCTTCTACTAGATAGATATGACAAAGCAGAAAAACTCTTAACTCATTTGAGAAGAGTAAGGTAGCTCTAGACGGAGTAGTTGTGATCAGCCTGATTGGGAAGAAACGATAGGTATAGATCGAATCATTAAGGCTTGCTCAAAGTCGTAGAGGCTTAGGTCAACATGCAGCAGCATGTTTCTAGGGACCCTTAACTAGTTCTTATGGAAATTAAATATAATTGTCATCAAAGGTGACATAATAAGTCACTTCAATCTTTTTGGAGCATTTATTCAACACTCTGTATGCTTTTGATGACAGAGAATAACCCAGAAATATTCCCTCATCAGCTTTGACGTCAAACTTATTTCGGTTCCCTTTAGAGTTGAAAATAAAGCACCTTGAACCGAAGATGTGGAAGAATTTGACATTCGGTTTCCTATTGTTTAATATCTCATATGGAGTTATAGAGAATCTCTTGTTGAGCAAGGACCGATTCTAAGTTTAGCAAGCAGTGGCAATTGCATCTGCCCAGAAGTATAATGGTAAGGAAGCGAAACTGAGCATGGTTCTGGTTGCTTCGCATAACGAACGGTTTCGTCTTTCAACAATCCCATTCTGCTGTGGTGTATAAGGGGCTAAAAAGTTGTGAGTTATCCCCTTATCAGCCAGAAACTCTTCAAAATCTTTGTTCTTGAATTCAAGATCATTGTCACTTCTGATGTTTCTCACCGTCTTCCTTAGTTGTGCTTCCACTTGCTTGATGAATACCTTCAGTTTGGGAGTTGCATCTGATTTCTGTTTAAGAAAGAAAACCCAAGTAAAGTGTGAAAAATCATCTACAATGACAAGTATGTACCTACTTCCACTGATACTCTTTATAGCCGAAGGTCCACACAAGTCAATGTGCAATAGTTCAAGTGCTTCAACTATCTTTGTATTTATGTGTGTGGGTGGCTTTTTCTGCTTCGTTTGCCCATCTCACATGCAGCACATAGATGCTCATTATCAAACTTGAGAAGAGGAAGGCCTCAAACGTGATCACCAAGCACCAATTTGTTGATGTCTTTGAAGTTTACATGCGATAGACGGTGATGCAATAACCAGCTTTCATCAGTGTTTGCCTTTGACAGCAGACAAATAGCTGGTTTCCCTTGAATTGGGTTGAGATTTAGAGGGTACATCTCTCCCTTACGTGCAGATTTCAGCAGAACCTTCTTGGATTGTTTTTCAATTATTTCAGACCCCTCGTCATCAAATTATACCTTCAAACTTGTGCCCATAACTAACTGGGACACGCTGATGAGGTTGTGTTGTAATCCGTCTACATACGCCACCTTTCTGATAGAGAAGTCTTCGTTAGTTATCATGCCATAGCCTTTCATTGTTCCATAGGAATGGTTTCCATACTTCACACTCCCACCATCTTTCAGGCACCGAAACTCCCTAAGTTCTTCTTTCCTTCCTGTCATGTGACGCGAGCAGCCACTGTCTATATATCATTCATCGTCAAACTGCTCGTCACTGATTACCTGCAAATTCAAGCAGATTTAGGAACCCAAAGTTTCTTGGGTCCTGGTGAGTTTTTCACAGAGAAAGGAATAACAGAAGAAATATCAACCAAATATGTTCTTTTTGCTAAAGTGGTTTCATCTTTTCTTTTAATGGTATACACCTTGATTTTATTTTTATCTTCTTTAAATTTTGGTGCATTTGTTGGTGTGGTGTTAGATGGTTTAGGATTTTTCTTTTGATTCCTAGGGTTAGCTGGTGATTTCTTATTTTCCATCTCAAATTCTGGTATTAGCTTTCCTTTTCCTTTAATGTCCTTCATAGAATTTATTTCACCTTGGGACTTTGAGGAACCGTGATAAGATTAAAACTTAATCTTGAAGATCGATTAGATCTCAAACAGATAAAATAAAGATTAAACAGCAAGAACACAAAACAATAAACAACTCAAGAATGAATCAAACGTGTCGAATGTTTATAAAACAACCCTCAGAAGAGCTCGACAAAGAACATCAACTGTAGAGGGTTAGAAGGTTTACAGGAACGATTAAGAAAATCAAAGCTATCGTAATTCTCTCTATTGTATTCTAGATCGTTAACCTAATATGCATGCAAGCATATTCTTATATAGTAAACCTAACAGCTCACGGTTGGACAGGCCCAAACCGGAGTACAAAATTATTGGACTATTAACCGAGCCCAATGACGCAACACTAAAAGAATCTGCAACCCAACAATCTCCCCCTTTGTGTCAATTGGAGCGAGATCTTCACTTCTTGCTTGGGCCAGCAGCAGCGGCAGGTACCTTCTTCTTTACAGTCTGAAACAGACGAGAGATAAGGGCGAGTATCGTCTGTCTGAATCTGATGTACCATTGAATCATATCGTTGAAGTATTTGATATCATCCGCTGCATTCTCTTTACACCGATGGATGATCGACAGCACATGCTCTAGACAAGCAGTGGTATAAAGATGTTTATCCGCTAAGGCAAAGAGACATTTCTGTCCTTCTGATCTAGTGAACATGACCGAATTACGCCTCGGGTCAATCTTTCCCATCTTCATCTGATTGAGATCACTGGCCGATCCAACAGGAGAGATCTTCGGTTTCTTCTTGAAGACTGTGGCTATCTCCTGATCCATCAAGGCGACCTCCATGATGTAACAAACTATCATCCTTTTGAGATGGTCTATAATTGGACTATATTCAGCTTCATTCGTCAAAAGGATGTTATGCAGAACGATCCAATCATGGGGGTTGAGGTTCGGTAGATCTGCTAAGGATATAAGATGTTCGGTTCTTGCAGACCCTCTGATCACCCTGAACCGAACATTGATGAATCTCCCTTCGGTATATGGCTTTAAAACCCGAACATTAATGATCTTCTGAGCGCTCCATGTTTGATACTGTGGTTGAGCAGCCTTCAGATAGAATTCGATTAACTCCCTATCAACCTCAGGATTAGGATGAGGGACTTCAAAAATGTTGGAGAAGGCGTGGAAGATAAACGCCTTTCGGGTTAAGGGCATATCAAACTGCGAATCGACATAATTGTAGCAGTCGAAGGAGATCACTGATTCGAGCCATAGGATGCTTGGAGTATCTATGGCCTCCTTTATCATTCTCTCCCGAGTCCAAGCAGGGAAAAGAGTCTTCCTGCTCTCGAGGAGATCGTGGGCTTCTTTCTTCTTGCGTTCGGCTTCTTCAGCTTCTCGCGCCACACGAATGTTGTCATCATCAACATTGCGACTGTTTTTGCGCTTCAACATGTCCGCAATGGTTTCTTTATCATCTTCATCTTCTTCCTCATCTATTTTCTTTCCTTTATCCTTCACACCCGAACCCGAAGTTTGACCAGTAGGAGGTGGTTCGGTTGTGCGAGCAGCTTTGGAGGAAGGAGGTGGTTTCAATCCGGACTTCACTTCTCCCCCTTGTTTCGGAGTGGACACGAAACTAGGTAGCCCTTCAATTTTGCTGAGAAGGTCCAGGGCAGGAGCAAGTTTTTCAGCAAGGGTTCGCCTCACCGAATGATTGAGAATCGGATCGTGTGCTTCCAGGATGTTGGATAGGGCAGAGTGTACATCCGAAACACATGTTTTGATAACCTCCCGTTTGGATCGAAGAGCTTCAATCTGTTGCTGAGAGTTGGAAAGCTGAGCACTCTTGACCTTGAGGGCGGTGGTTTTGCTAGTAAGAACGTCCATTAACGAGTTTTCGGCAGCGAGATCCTCTTGAAGTTTAGAGAGGCGCTCGTCAATGGAGGCACGTAGGGCCGAGTTGTCGTCGTTGATGGATTGGCGAAGGGTAGCGAACGATTTCAACTCCGTTGAGACGAACGTGGCCAATGTTTGAACGATTGGTTCCAACGTTGTCTTTGTAGCGTCGGCGCTCTCCTGTAAGGACTTTAACAGGGAAGAGGCTTCAGAGAATAGTTTATTGACTTTTGCGGTCGCAGCCTCACAAGCTTTTGTGGAGGCATCTATTGCTGCAGTGGCAGAGGCGACGGAATCATGCTGAGCCCTGGAGAAGGCATCAACAATCTTCTGAAGAGAGGCTTCAGAGAGAGAGGATTGAGTGTTGGAGGATGAAGCAATAAGCAGGTCAACCTTCTCATTTAGCTCCATAAGATGCTTCTTTGTTACTGGAGCATCCTCCTCGTCGTCGCTTTGGACTTGAAACGGACTAAAGTAGACCGAATCGAAGGTCATGTTTTCCCTGCCAAGGAAAGGGTTATCTCCATCAGAGGCATGATCTGGAGATGTTGGGGGTGGTGAAGTTGGGGGTGTTGTGGTATGTGTAGGTTCAGGTTGAGTGTTGGTGGGGGTAGTTTCAAGTGGTGGTTGAGTATGGATAGGTTCGGTTGTATGCTGGGTTTCGGTAGTATGAGGAGGTTCGGTTACAGGTGGTGTTTCGGTTGCATCGGTATGAACCCCCGTATCAGATACGTTGGTTGTAACCTTTGCAGTTGTTGTTGTAGTTGTATCAGTGAAAATGGGTGGTGGTATAGGGAAAGAGGTTTTAGGAATGGTGGTAGAGGGGTTTATGGTGGGAATGGAAGTAGGAACTATTTGAGTAGGTGAAGGAATGGGTGAGACATGAATTTCCATGTCTGGGGTAGGTGATCGGGGTGGGGTATTGCCTCTTGGAGGGGTTTCGCCTCGTTGAGAGCCGTCCGAATCCGAACTATCGCCTTCTGAGTCACTCGAAGAGGAAGCGATGATAAGCTTTTGCTTCGGTTGAGTCTTTCGCCTCTTCGGCTGCGGGGACTATGCAGCTTTGGTTGGTTTCCTCTTCCTGGGAGAAGGACCTTTAGCAGCTTTGGTCACTTGCTTCCCTTTATCTGCCTTTTTGCCTCTATTAACAGGCTTGTCAGCATCGTGGATGGACTTGAGCATTTCCTGTGTGAGTTCCCTCGGTCCTGACTGCTTGAACTCCTTAATAGTCCGGATGATCCGGCTGTCAGATGGAACATCGCCGTACATTGTCTCCGGAATTGAGCCAATGAAAGAGAACTTGGATGCATCTGATACGATAATCTTCGTGGTATGAAAAGTACCGATCGAAGACATCGATGCACCGACTGCAGTGGAGACATCAAACTTATCCATCGCCCATTTTGTGATGAGAGTCCAGAACCGTGCATACGACACCTCAGAATGTCGTGAAGAAGAAGAGAGGCTCTGGATGAGTTGTTGCCAGAGAACAAACCCATAGTCAAGATTGACACCGTTGTAGACGCCATACATTATCGAAAAGAAAAGTCGACTAGAACCATCGGATCCTGAGCTCCGTTCAGATAAGCCCTTGAAGAGGACTGTGAACATGTCGTTCCACTGTGGCGGCAAGCAGGATTTTTTAAACTTCGCTACGGAGGTGAGCGCCTCCGTGTACCCCATATTATAAAACATATTGTAGAGATGCCCAATCGGAATCGTCTTCGGATTAATCCTTGAAGGGTCAGCAGCAAACCCTAGCAATGCGCCAAATCGTTGCTTTGAAATGGAGGTCTTGTGATCAGAAACCTCGAAGAACACCCTATCGACTGCTTTATCGTAATGGGCAGTCGCATACACCTGCGATAGGAGCTCCATGGGCACAGATTCAACCCTAGAAAGCGCAGGAGCGATTTGTGAGTACTTCAGGCACTCAATGATCGGAAACATGTAGGAATCGTACAGCTGAGGGGTTAGGTCAATCACCAAACACTGTTGAGGGCGAATGGGAAGGATGTGTGAGGTGGCATGGACTGAGGATGATTCTGCCATTGTTGAAGATAGGAAGAAGAAGATGAACAGTAAAAGCTTTAGGGAATCTTTGCTGTCATGGGAATTCGGATGCAGTAAAGAGGTAAATGGGAGTGGAGACTGCCTTTTATAGTGGATGAAAGGAGAGAGAAAAATCTGTTCAAATCTTCTATCAAAATACGAAAGGGTTTCCCGGAATGACAGATGCGTGACAGTTAAGGCATGCGATGATCACGTAGGAGAGAGAGTGTCAGATTCCTTGTAACACGCCGCCCAACAAGCGCCGTTTCTGAAGAAACCGTTTCAAATCCACACGCGCCTTAATGTGCCAGAGAGGAACCGCTTGAAATTCGCACACGCGTCCATTATGTCAGTTAAAGAATGGGCGTTTCAAATTCGCATGCGTCCCTTTTTACCGCCGTTTGAAATTCAATCCATTTAACTCCCGCCTGATTCAGCAACCCTTCATCTTATCTTTTGAATGGCATCTTTTCAATAAATTTCCACGTGGATTATTTTTGACCACAACTTGTAAATAACCTCCCATTTAGTAAAACAGCCTGTAATTATTAGTACCAGAATTTTGGAAAATCAAAGATTTCCGTGCTAAGAGTGTAAAAAGAAAAGAAATAAAGCAACTCTTTTAGGAATAAATGTGATGTCAATAATGACACGAAACAAATGATCCTGGGCACGAATCTCTTCCTTCAAGGTCAAAAGAGACCTTAAAGTGTTGATGTGGTTTCCCATTGAATGACGATCAAACACTTTTTAAGAAATGTTGAAAGGCTTCTTTTAATTAGACTGTTTAAGGGTAGTTTTCGCTTTGATTCAACAATTCTAATCTTGAAATAAGGTAGAAAGTGAACAAACTACTTGTGAGACCGGTGTAGGCTGTTGAACAAGTAGGTAGGAATTAATTTTAAATTGGCTTGGAAAATATAAAATCTCAACAAAAAATTAAAAACTGGATCCCAAGGGAAGAAATGTTATGGTGTTTAACAATTTCATAGGAATCACACAAAATAAAAATTTGAGATTTCATCAAGATACAACCGTCAATTCTTTGGTAAAAACTTGAGCAAATTAATTGATCGCCGTCAATTCAGATTTGGTGTTGAATTTTGGGTTTCACTCAGCTCGTAGTGGCACGAAACTAAGATCATAAACACAGTTGTTGTGTAACCATAAACCTCAGTGGTAATTTCTGAGAGTCTCAAGGGTTACGTTGATGAAACGAATGTAATGGAGAAATGTAATGGAGATGGTGTAAGAAATTAAAGTACCTCTGTTGCGAAAATAAGGACCAAGCAGAAAACTCTTATCTCATGTGAGAAGAGAGTGAGGTAGCTCACGATTAGAATAAATGTGATAGCCTAATTGGGAAGACAAGGTTTGTTTATACCAAGTCGTTAAGGCTATTATTCAGAATCTTAAGAGGCTTGGGACACATACAGCAGCATGCTTCTAGGGACATGTAAGTGATCCATCAATTATATCCCCATAAACGAACGAACACACAAATAAAAGAAGAAAATATTTTTGGAGTTTTTGATATATATAAAAAATGAAAAAATAGAAATAAAATAAAAAAAACAAGAGAGAAAAAAATAAGACTTAGAAAGAGTAAAAAAAACTTTGGAAAAATTTGGTAACTGAACCCGAACGTTCAGTTGGTTTCGGTTGAGAAAAATTTTGGAAAAACCGAACCCGAGCGTTCGGTTGGTTTCGGTTTTGGAAAATTTTGAAAAACCGAACCCCAGCGTTCGGTTGGTTTCGGTTTAAGAAAATTTTGAAAAACCGAACCCGAGCGTTCGGTTGGTTTCGGTTTAAGAAAATTTTGAAAAACCGAACCCGAGCGTTCGGTTGGTTTCTGTTTAAGAAAATTTTGAAAAACCGAACCCGAGCGTTCTGTTGGTTTCGGTTTTAAGAAAATTTTGAAAAACCGAACCCGAACCTTTGGTAGGTTTCGGTTTTGGAAAATTTTGAAAAACCGAACCCGAACCTTCGGTAGGTTTCGGTTTTGGAAAATTTTGAAAAACCGAACCCGAACCTTCGGTAGGTTTCGGTTTTGGAAAATTTTAGAAAACCAAGGAATTTAGGCTTACAATAAGAAAATACGTTTGACAATAAGATAAACAACTTTGTACAAGTATTTTACAACCAAGAAAACTACCTTTGTGGTGATGAGCGAGTCAGATGATTTAACCGAACCTGAACGTTCGGTCAATTTCGCTTCTTATGCTGGAGGTTGAGAGGTAGTTTGAGGTACTGACTCTGATTCCATCATACCTAGCCCTTGTAAAATTCTGTTGAATGATGCTTCAGGAAGAGCTTTGGTAAAGACGTCAGCCAGTTGATCAGTGGTTCGAACAAAGTGTACTTCAACGTTTCCATCTTCCACATGATCTTTGATGAAGTGATACCTTAGTGCTATATGTTTGGTTTTGGAGTGTTGTATTGGGTTATGACAAATCCTAATTGCACTTTCAGAGTCACAATATAGTGGGATCTTCTTCATATTGAGTCCATAGTCTCGAAGTTGACTCTGGATCCAAATCAGTTGAGAGGTGCAGGATGCAGCGGCTATGTATTCAGCTTCGGCAGTAGACAACAACACGCACGTTTGTTTCTTTGATTGCCAGCTAACCAACTTCCCGTCAAGGAATTGACAGCCGCCAGTGGTGCTTTTTCTGTCGAGTCCACATCCTCCAAGGTCTGCATCTGAGTAGGCTTGAACGAAGAAGCCTGAGTTGGAAGGATACCATAGACCTAAGGAGGCAGTTCGCTTGAGATATCGTAAAATGTTCTTCACTGCAAGCATGTGAGGTTCGCGTGGGTTTGCCTAAAATCTAGCACAATAACACACAGAAAACATGATGTCAGGCCTGCTAGCAGTGAGATACATCAGTGAACCTATCATTTGTCGATAGAGCGTGATATCAATAGCCGGTTTGTCCAGGGATGGGGTGAGCTTGGTGCCGAATGCCATTGGGACTTTGACTTTGGAGTCTCCCATCATACCAAACTTTGCTAGGAGAGTCTTCGTGTAAGCTTCCTAATTAATAAAGATGCCTTCGGGTCCCTGTCTAATATTTAAGCCAAGGAAAAAGTTAATAGGACCCATTGAGCTCATTTCAAATTTAGTCTCCATCAGCTTTCTGAATTCAGCTGTTAGGCTGGGATTCGTTGAGCCAAAGATGATATCATCGACATAAATTTGAACGATCGTAAGGTGGTTACCTTCCTTTTTTCGAAAGAAGGTTGGGTCAACCGAACCTTGTTTAAATTTGGACATCTTTAAGAATTTGGTTAGCATTTCATACCAGGCTCTCGGAGCTTGTTTGAGTCCATACACAGCTTTATCCATAATGTAGCAATGATTGGATTACTTTTCGTTCACGAAACCAGGAGGTTGCTCCACGTACACTGTTTCTTCGAGTTCTCCATTAAGAAAGGCACACTTGACGTCCATTTGGAAAACTTCAAAGTTTTTGTGGGCAGCATAGGCAAGAAATATTCTTACAGATTCCAGCCTAGCTACAGGAGCGAAAGTCTCTTCATAATCAATCCCTTCCTCCTGACAATATCCTTTTACTACCAGACGAGCTTTGTTCCGTATAATGTTTCCTTCCTTGTCCATTTTATTCCTAAAGACCCATTTGAGACCAACAACCGAGGCATCTGGAGGAGTTGGAATGATACGCCAGACTTTGTTCCTTTCAAATTCGTTCAGTTCGTCTTGCATCGCTTGAACCTAATCGGAGTGATCGAGAGCAGTGTTAACTGTCTTCGGTTCAACTTTTGATACGAATGAGTTAAACATGCAAAATTCAACTTTGGAAAATAAGGATGTCTGTTTTGCCTTTAGTTGTGATCGGGTCAGAACCTTTTTAGAGACATCACCAACCACTTGAGAGACAGGATGGTCTCTTGTCCATTTGGTGAGTGGTGGGTAATGAGGATCAAAGGTAGGATCTAATTCAGCATTTATCATTTCTTCTGGCTCGGACTGGCTTTCGTTGTCGTATGACATATCAGCTTGTTCCCCCTCGATATGTGAGCTTTCTGGAATGCTTTGAGAAACTTGAGGTTCAGAGGTTTCTTGTGGTGCTGGGCTTTAAGGCGTTGATGCACCTTCGGATGGTGAAGCACTTTCGGGAGCAGTTGGAGACCTTGGCTCCCCTTCAACATGTGAGGTCGACTGAGTTGATGACGGTTGATCCTCCCCCTCGACTGAAGCATCATTTGATGGAGGTTCGTCAGAATTCGATCCTCCTTCATTCATTCTCCTGGCAGCTTCTTCGACAATTTGCTTCATGTGATTTACCTTGTTGTCTGCTGCGCCTGCTTCTGAGAGAGTAGCTTTCTCTGGTTCGTCAAATAGCTCCATAAACTTCTCAAATAGATTAGCGATCGAGACTGTGACTTGCCCAGTTTGAGGAAAGATTTCCCCAGCTGTGTCTTCTTTGGCCTGTAGCTTTTTGACATAGCTATCATCGAAAGTCACGTAATAAGTCTCTTCGATTTTCCTCGAATGCTTGTTTAGAACTCTGTATGCTTTGGAAGTGAGAGAGTAGCCCAGAAATATTCCCTCGTCAGCTTTGACATCGAACTTGTTGCGGTGTTCTTTAGAGTTAAAGATGAATCACCGTGAGCCGAACACGTGGAAAAATTTCACATTGGGCTTCTTATTGTTGAGAATCTCATAAGGAGTGAGCGTGAATCGCTTATTGAGATAAGACCTGTTCTGTGTAAAACAAGCAGCAGAAATAGCATCAGCCCAAAAATAAAGAGGTAAGGAAGCGAAACTTAGCATAGTTCGGGCAGCTTCACACAAAGATCGGTTTCGTCTTTCGACAATTCCGTTCTGTTGAGGTGTGTAGGGAGCTGAGAAGTTGTGACTTATTCCCTTTTCTGCCAGGAATTCTTCGAATTCCCTATTTTTGAATTCCAGACCATTGTCGCTCCTGATGTTGCGAACGACCTTCTTGAGCTGTACTTCAATCTGCTTGATGAACACTTTCAGCTTATGAGTCGCTTCAGATTTAAGCTTTAGAAAGAACACCCATGTAAACCGCGAAAACTGATCAACAATAACAAGAATATACTTGCTACCACCGATGCTTTCAATTGATGATGGACCACACAAATCAATATCAAGTAATTCAAGTGGTTCAACAACTTTAGTGTTTATTATAGATGGATGACTTTGACGACTCTGTTTCCCCATTTTGCATGCAGCACACAAATGATCTCTATCATACTTTAGCAATGGAAGACCTCGAACATGACCTCCAGTGACAAGTTTGTTGATATCTTTAAAGTTGAGATGAGAGAGCCTTCGGTGCCACAACCAACTTTCGTCAGATTGTGCTTTTGATAACAGGCATATAGATGGGTTTCCTTTGATGGGTTTGAGGTTTAGAGGAAACATTTCACCCTTACGCTCCGATTTGAGAATAACTTTCTTTGTCTTCTTCTCAATAATTTCAGAACCCTCATCGTCGAATGAGACTTTGAGACCGGTACCTCCAACAAGCTGAGATACAGTGATGAGGTTGTGTTGTAGTCCTTCCACGTATACCACCTTCCTTATAGTGAATTCACCATTGGTAATCATTCTGTATCCCTTTATGGTGCCGAAGGAGTTGTTTCCAAACTTGACGTTGCCACCATTTGAAAGAGACCTGTATTCCCTCAGCTCTTCTTTCCTCCATGTCATGTGACGCGAGCAGCCACTATCGATGTACCATTCTTCGTCAAACTGCTCATCACTGATAACCTGCAAAAATTAAGCAGATTTAGGAACCCAAAGTTTCTTGGGTCCATGTGAGCCTTTCACAGGAACAGGAATAGTAAGAGAGACGTCAACAAGGTATGTTCGTTTTATTAGTGTTGTTTCATCTTTCTTTTTGATGGTAAAAACTTTGATTTTATTAGGATTAGGTGCGTTCGGTTTAGATTCTGGTTTGGATGCTGAAACCTTCTGTTTCCCTTTTTGTTCAGCTGAAGATTGAGATTTTCGAGAATTAACAGAATGGACTTTAGAGCGAGATGGAGATGAATTGGAAGAATTAGAAGAATTAGATGAGTGAGATTGAGAGGGCTTAGATTGAGATGACTTCTTGGCTGGAGACTCTAGGTGACCCTTTTGTTTTTGATCATTGGTGGGACTGACCTTAGAGTTTTGATCTCTTTTGATTTCAGAACCGAACCTTTGCTTTCGGTTGGAGTCATTCTCAGAACCGAACCTCTGCTTTCGGTTGTTGTTGCTCTCTTGCGTTTCAACAGGATTATTCTCAAACTTTAGGTTCTTGTCTTGATGTGAGAAATAAGCATTCTGGGATTGCCAGAATTGTTTTCTTTCAGAGAGATTCTTCCTGTATCTCTGATTCCTTTGACGTTTCTGATTTCTCATCTGCTTCGGTTGATGATGGATGTTGGCTTTTGGTTTCGGTTTTTCTTTGGCTGGTTCACTTTGAACTGAGGAAGTTTCACTTTGAACTGAGGAACTAGAGCGAATGTCTTCTTTTGCCGAACTTCCATTTTCTTGAGGAATGTCTTTTGTACCACTGGTACTTGGCACATCGAAATTATCTGGCTTATTCAAGGGTTCTGGTATGTATCTACCTTTACTTTTCCATGAGGTCCTTTCAGATAAGCCTACCGTTTCATCAGCATTATCGATTGGAGCTGACCAGAAGAACTCATCGCAGCCATCAGCATTGTCTTCGTTTACAATTGCTGTGAGTTCAGCAGTCTGATGTTCAGTTACTCCGGTGACCTTGTATTCTTGATTTGGAGTAGTCCTAACCTTTTGATATACCACAGCCTTCTCTGCTAGGATCGGGGACTTTTGTTGGGACAATCGAGCAAACTCCACTGAATTTTCTGAAATTAGATTCTTGTGGTTTTCAGGTTCGCTTTTCACAAATTCTGAGCAGTCAACCGTGTCCTCTATAGAAATTTCACTCATATTGTCATCCTCATTAAGCTCAGATGCATTTTCAACATCAATTTTGTTCTCTGAGCTCAAGTTGGAGTTTAAAGAGTCAAATTTTTGTATGGTTTCGGTTCTCAGTTTAAGTCTATCATTTTCATCCAAAAGGTTTTTGAGCATGTCCTTATGGTCCTTGGATTTAATGAAAGATTCTATTTTGTCCAGTCCATACATATAAGTCGGATTAACGTCATCAGATGATATCACACTCTCACAATTATAAGCTTCAGCATCAATTTCATCCTCCTTAAACTCAAGGAATGGCAAAATCATGCGATGAATCTTTTGTCCTATTTCACAATCCAAATGAAGCTGAGTAATATTAGTGTAAAGACGTTTTGCAATCAAACAAAAAACATTTCGCTGTTTTAAAAGCTTTAAATTGTCTCTTTGTAGATAAATATTTTCATCTTTTATTTTGACTAATTCCGACTCCTTCAATTCGATCCACATGCGCCGTTCCTCACTCTTCGAAGACACCCTGCTTAATTGATCAGTTAGGTTAGAATTGGTGACTCGAGTTTGAGTTAAACTACTATCTAGATGAGAGATTCGTGAATTAACACTTTTTAGTTCTTTTTCATATGAGCATTGTGGAACTTTAAACGAGACAAAAACCGATTGTACCTTCTTGATTAGTTCATCGAGCTCGTTGAACTGTACGCTGAGCGGTTTGGCTGTAAAGCACATATCCTGTTGCTCCTTCGGTTCATTGCTCCCACTATCAGTATTGTATCCCCTCATCTGAGATACGTCAGACACCATCAAGCACCTTCCTCCACTGCTTTCCTCTTTTGCCACACAATCCTTTCCATGAGAAGGCTTCCTCACTTCATCGTCTTCAGAGTCGGTTGACCAAACTTCCACGCCACCGAACTCGTCATCAGCAACCGAACCCTGCACAATTAGAGCATTCATAGAAGGGTTAGCGGTAGATTTCTTCTTCCTTATCTTATCAAGCTTTTTCTGCAGCAAAGCTTCTTCATCCTTATCCTCATCCTTTTCAGCCATCTTTTTGAGGACACAATCCTTTGCATAGTGGTTTTTCCCTCCACAGTAGTAACAGCTTACTCCAGAATCACCCTCTGCCTTCGGTTCCTTCTTAGACTCTTCAACCTTCGGTTCATCTTTAACCTTTTCTGAACTATAACTCCCCTGCCAGTTTCGGTTTTTGTTGCTGGGGAATCTCTTCTTAATGAACCTCTTGGGGTTAGACACCATCATAGCATAATCCTCAGACGTGAGGTCATACTCCTCCAAGTTGAGGTCTTCGTCCTCCATCACAACTTTACTTTTTGACAGGAGGGCCAGCGAACCTAGGCTTGAGACAACATTCTTCTCCTGCAACACAATCTTCTCCTGAGACTTGAGAATGCCCACCAGTTTCGCCAAGGAATATGATTTAAATTGCTCATGGGCTTTAACTGTAGACACCACTGCTCTCCACTCTGATCTTAGACCATTTAAAAACGTAACCTTCTGCTCAATAAGCTTCCTTTCAATGTCATGTTTGATCATCTTGCTGAGAAGATGATTGAAGCGATCGAACGTTTGGGTCACAGTTTCTTCGGCTCCTTGTCTGAATTCTCCAAACTCAGACAAGAGTAAGGTTTGGATTGAGTGTTCAAGGTCTTCATCTGTAGAGTATAATTCACGTAGCCTGTCCCAAATCTCTTTTGCTGTCGTGCATGAACTCACCAGCCTAAAAGTATCGGACTGAAGGGCGAATCTGATCAATCTTAACGCCTTAATATTGCACTGGAATTTATCTTTTTCATCTTGTGCAATATCTTTAACATCCTTCAGTAGATCATTATACTCCTTTTGAGTTTTAATAATCCTTGAAGTTGCAGAGTGAGAAAATGGTCCATTAACAATTGCTTCCCAGATGAGGTATCCATTATCCTCAGATCCTATGACATAATCTTCAAAGTGATGCGCCCAAACTTCATAATCATGGGTGTATAGGATGGGAATCTTCGTGGTTGATCCAATGCTGTTGGAAATATTGATGGGATTCGATTGCGACTCGTCCATTATGATCCAATAACCTGTTCAAAGATCAGACTTGTAATAAATCAAATTAGGGCAAAACAATAAATATCAAGATACGTCAATAATGAGATGACGGCTCAATAAATATCAGTAATTGCGGAAAACCCTAATTGAAACCTTTTTCACAGAAAAGAAGTGTATCGATTACACAGCCTCCTGCTCTGATACCAATTGATAAGATTAAAACTTAATCTTGAAGATCGATTAGATCTCAAACAGGTAAAATAAAGATTAAACAGCAAGAACACAAAACAATAAACAACTCAAGAATGAATCAAACGTGTCGAATGATTATAAAACAACCCTCAAAAGAGCTCGACAAAGAACATCAACTGTAGAGGGTTAGAAGGTTTACAGGAACGATTAAGAAAATCAAAGCTATCGTAATTCTCTCTATTGTATTCTAGATCGTTAACCTAATATGCATGCAAGCATATTCTTATATAGTAAACCTAACAGCTCACGGTTGGACAGGCCCAAACCGGAGTACAAAATTATTGGACTATTAACCGAGCCCAATGACGCAACACTAAAAGAATCTGCAACCCAACAAACCGAAACTAGGTTTAGGACCAAAACTGCGTTTAGGACCGAAACTGGATTTAGGACCGAAACTGCGTTTAGGATCGAAACTGGATTTAGGATCGAAACTATGTTTAGGACCGAAACTAGATTGGGAATTGAAACTCGACTTTCGGTTCTGGGACTTGGAATAGTAGGAATTAGGACTGAAATTTTCCTTCAACTTTTCCTTTCCATTGTCCATTGATCCTTTCCTAGGAGGCTCATAGTTGGAGTTTTGAGAATTCCAGTGCCTTTTTCGTTCATTGAGATTCTTGGAATGTCTCTGATTTCTCAAGTGTTTCTATTCGGCTAGCTCCTTCTGAGATTTGTGGATATTGAAGTTGGCCTTTGGTTTCTCCTTTTGAGTTTCGGTTGTCTTGTTGGACACTTTTGTTTCTGCACTATTCTTGGTTAGAACTTTCGGTTCTTCATTTTTCTTGGTCTTAACTTTCAGTTCTTCCATTGGTTCCTCAGGAATTTCTTTGGTTCCACTTGTGCTTGGTTTGTCGAAACTAGAGGGTGTGTTGATGGGTTATGCAATGTATCTTCCTTTAACCCTCCATGTAGTCTGCTCAGATAGGCCAACGGTTTCATCTGCGTTGTCAATTGGAGCAGACCAGAAGTAGTCATCGCATCCTTCATCATTATCTTTGTCGACCAAGATTCTTAATTCTGCCGTTTGCCTTTGAGTGACCCCAGTAACAGCATAAACCTGATTTGGCACAGTCTAAACCTTTTGATAGACCATGGCCTTTTCCTTGAGTTTCGGTTTCTATTCTTTTAACAGATGAGCAAATTCAACCGAGTTTTCTGATATTAGTGGTTTTTCATTCTTGGTTTCATTTTTCATAAACTTAGAGCAGTCAACTTCGTCCTCTACTGAGATTTCACTCATCTTGCTTTCCATATCAAATTCAGACATATTTTCTAAGTTTATTTTATGCTCATTGTCAAGTTTGGCAGTTGACAGATCGAATGATTGAATAGTTTCAGATTTAATTTTTAGCATATCATTTTCATCTACGATATCTTTTAGCATGCTTTTGTGTTCCTTAGAGTCGATGAAGGTTTCTATCTTGTCCAGACCTAGCCTATAAGACATAGATGTCTCTTCGGAGGACACTTCTGATTCACATTCTGCTATGATCTCATCTTCCTTAAATTCAAGAAAGGGCAATATCATTTTATGAATTTTCTTTCCAATTTCACAGCTTAAATGTAATTGAGCAATATTAGTATAAAGACGCTTAGCAATTAAACAGAAAACATTTCTTTGTTTTAAAAACTTTAAATTGTCTCTTTGCAAATAAATACTTTCGTCCCTAGCTCTAACTAACTCTGCTTCCTTCAGCTCAATCCACATTCTTCTTTCCTCACTTTTTGAAGACAACCTGCTGAGTTGGTCAGTTAGGTTAGAATTCGCTAAGCGAGTTTGCATGAGGCTACTACTTAGGTTAGAAAATTTAAAGTTTAATTCATTTAATTCTTCTTGATAATCTGTTTTTGGAATTTTAAGAGTTTCAAGAAGAGATTGTACCTTTTTGATCAACCGATCGTAGTTGTTGATCTTCTCACTCACTGGCTTGGCCACAAAACACTTATTCTCGGTCAGGTTCGATTCCTTATCTGCACTTTCGGTTGATGGATCAGCAGTGACAATAAAACACTTTCCAGCCGAAATTTCTTCATTTGCCACAAAAGCCTTTCCATGAGTGGGCCTTCTAACCTCTTCATCTTCAGAGTCGGTTGACCAAACTTCTACGCCACCGAACTCATCTTCCCCAGTATTCTCCCGTACAATCAAGGCATTCATAGAGCTGTTAGTCGCCTTTTTCTTCTTGATTTCCTCTAACTTGCGCATATAATACGCCTCATCATCTTCACCCTCTCTTTTCTCAGCCATTTTTCTCAACATGCAATCTTTGGCAAAATGGTTCTTGCCATGACAGTAGTTACAGTCGTATCCAGAGTCTCCTGCAAGCTTGCTCTCCTTTTTCTCTTCATCTTTTTGAGAGGAGACTTTCGGTTCATCCTTTATCTTCTCAGAACTATAACTTCTCTGCCAGTTTCGGTTCTTGCTGACAGGAAATTTTCTCCTTGCAAATTTCTTTGGATTTGTGACCATCATCGCATACTCCTCACTTGTAAGGTCACATTCAGACATATCTGACTCTTCTTCTTCTTCTGCAATACTTTTTCCTTTAGAGACAAGAGCCAACGATCCCACACCAGAAACCACTTTCGCTTCCTTGGTTACTACACTTTCATGAGACTTAAGTATCCCTACAAGTTTAGCCAGAGAATAAGACTTAAACTGTTCATGCGTCTTCACAGTGGAAACTACGGCCATCCATTCCAGTCTCAGTCCGTTCATGAACGTCACTTTCTGTTCGATCAACTTTCTCTCTATTCCATGCTTGATCATCTTACTTAGGAGATGATTGAACCGATCAAAAGTCTGTATAAGCTTCTCTACAGGTTTCTGTTCGAAGACTCTAAATTTTGACAGTAGCAGGGTTTGAATGGAGTGTTCCAGATCTTCATCAATTGAGTAAAGTTCCTTCAGCCTATCCCAGATTTCTTTAGTCGTTGTGCATGAACCAACTAACCGAAAGGTGTCAGATTGCAGGGCGAATCTTATCATTCGCATGGCCTTCGCGTTACACAAGAGCTTATCTTTCTCATCCTGTGGCATCTTCTCTACATCTGTCACCAGCTTGTTGTAATCCGTTTGGGACTTAACAGTCGTGTTCGTTCCTGAATGTACAAACGGTCCAAGAGTGATAGCTTCCCAGATGAGATAACCATTATCTTTAGATCCAACCACGTAGTCTTCAAAGTAATGAGCCCATACTTCGTAGTCTTGAGTATAGAGTATGGGTACCCTGGTTACAGATCCAATGTTGTTTGAGATGTTGATGGGGTTTGTATGTGAATCATCGCGAGACATGGTGAGCTGTTAGAATCAAACCTGTAATCTTGAGATTAGGGTTTTATCAGAAACTGAGTTATCGTCGATATGAAGAAGACGGCTTCTATTTATACGATAAAAGCGGAAACCCTAAAGTAATCTGAATACAGAAGGAATGTGTATTGATCACACAATCTCCTGCTCTGATACCAGTTGTTAGAACTAAGTTCTTTCATGATCAAATGATTCTATGCAAGTTAATGAATAATAACGTAATAAAGAACACGAGAATTGCACTGAATATGTCGAATGATTATTACTTCAACACCTCAGATGAGCTCGACAAAGAACTTCAACTGTAGAGGTGTTTAGGGTTACAATGATAAACGTAATGAACGACAACTATATATCATGCATACATGCATGCATATATATATATATATATATATATATATATATATATATATCAAAACCCTATTAGCTAATCTAGATAACTATCAAACTAATCTAGATAACCACGGATGGACAGGCCCAATCCAAATACAAAACTTATGGCCCAAGATGCAACACAAATGGATTCAACACATACAAGATACTCTATCACATAACTCTGGTTACCTACTCAAGGTAAAGTATAGTGAGAAGACTCACCTCGGATGTCTCGGGTAATACCTCGCCCGTGTATACACTGATCTAGCCTCTGCCTAAACATATAACAATCATCTCAATCAATAACAGCTCTCCAGGCTAGACTAGACTCTCACATGTCCTCTAAGAAGGCTAAAAGACCATTTTACCCTTCAATCGGTCCACAAGTCTAATTGTTGACCAAACCCTAAAAGTCAACAAAAGTCAACGGTCAAATCTTGACCAGACTCGTCGAGTGCACAATTGGGACTCGGCGAGTTCAGTCATGACTCAAGTCCTCTAAATCCCCAATGACTCACCGAGTCATTTCCCCAACTTAGCGAGTCACCAACTGTGTGATTCATGGGGAAAACTATCCTACTCGTCGAGTCTGTTCTTGGACTCGGCGAGTTCATGCCATGCTCAAACTCAAATGACCTCCTGAGGTCAGATCTGTTCCTCTAATCCATAGATCTGACCTTCCCAAGCATGATAATTACGTAAAGTTCAGATTTTGATGCTCATGCAAAGGCCCAAAGGCTCCATTTGGAAAAATAACCTCAAATATGACACTCTAAGCTCATGTCTCCTAATATCAATCATAAAGATCAAAGGGTTAAGGTCTCTAGACCTCTTTGGATCCAGATCTAAAGCCTCAATACGAGAAGGGACCAAATGTTCATTCAATCAAGCCTCTAAAGGGTCTAGAAAACCCTAACTCCAAAGGTTAACACCAAAACTGAAGAAGGATCGAATCTATACCTCAAATATGAAGTCCCTGGGCTCTGAAATCTATAAAATAGCACCCTCTTCAGCTCCCTCTTGCCTTGGTCACCTTCTTCTTACAAGAACACCAACACAAGGATCAAAAATGGCCTCTCCTCCCTCACAAACGTTCTAGCTCTCTTAGGGTTTCTCTCAAGGGTCTGGTAGCCGCAACTGAAGGCTATAAGAGCCTTTAAATAGATCCCAAACCCAAGAAATTAGGGGTTTCAATTAACACCGTGGACTCACCGAGTCCACGAGTCGACTCGTCGAGTCCGGTCACCAATCCGGATAAAAACCTGCGGTCCTACTCGGCGAGTCTAAGCATTAACTCGCCGAGTTCCTCCCCAAACTCAAAATAAATGAATAAAATAATATACCTGGAAATTCGGATGTTACACAATATCTCTAAACGTAGGTTAAAAGGGACCAAAATGAGCTCATGAATTTGCATGGCACCAAATGCAATATAGTAATCACTTCTATCAGTCTCAAAGGGTCCAGAAGACGCCAAGATCCAACCTTTGGGTCTGGAGTTTTTTCAAACTCCACCCAAACATCATGAAGGGACCAAATCCAAGCCACAAAATCTAGATCTATAACTGACGAAACAAAAAGTATGGATCTTGAATACTTACAGAGGCCCTAAGCAAGGTAAGAAGGTCGGTGCTTATTAGATCTCTCTTGAACAATCAACTTCTAGCAACAAGGACACCTTCAAGCCACACGAAGAAAGAAAAATCACACGAAAGATCAAAGAGAGTCTATGGTTTTCATGGGAGGATTTCTCAGAGATGGAGGTTGAGCTAATGACAAAACTCTAGAGGTTTGTGCCATTAAATAGGCCAAAAATTCGAGGCTTCTAAGATTTCACCCAGCAAACCCATCACACTGCAAACTTCATTAAAGGTCGTGCCGAGACCCTTAACCAAGTTCGCACCGCTACAAAGAAAACCTTCAAAATTAAAGGATTAAAATTACTAACCAGGAAAACGAATGTTACGATGACAATATACAAGTTTAAAAGGAATAGAGTGTTGCTACTAAACGGCCTTTACATGGGCCAAATTATTAATTCATCCATTATATGGGCCAAATCATACATCCATATACACATACACTAACGTTGTGACATCCTTTTGACATCGATCAAGGTTTTTTTTTTTTTTACCATGTTTGTATTCAAAGACATTTTGGGGCATTTTGAATGACCTTTGTGGTTTGTTTTGTGCACCTTTCCCTCAAAGTAGAAAGTTGGTGAACCTTTGAGTTAGGTGAAGGGTTTCCTCCTCTGTTGGTGAAAGGACATACTTTGGAATATGCACTTGAGAGGTCTCACCAGCCCCCACACCAATTGAAGAGCCACCCGTTAGCTCCTTTCATAATAATTGAAGTTTGAAACAACTTGCTAAAGAATTAGAGTTATTCCTTTCTCATGGTTGATGATAATTTTTATAACTTCAACTAATTTGCCAAGTATATTCATATTAGTTTTAATATATGTTTTAATAATATATATATATATATATATATATATATATATATATATATATATATATCAAATGTGATTCATTAATATAAAATTAAATCCATTAAAAAAATTATATGATCTAGTGATAATATTGTTTTTATAAATCTTAATTTATATGCCATTCTATAAATTGTTGACCAAAATTATTTAATTATAAAGAAATATGAGAAATAGTGAAAGATACGCATTATTTAGTCCAAATCAAATTGGTTCAAGTAGGAAAAGTGCGAACATAGAAAGAAGAACCAAAACTCTTTCAAGAGCACACGTGATCGTTTTGCTCGATTGGATACACCAACACACCATTAAAATCTTTCGTCCTACAGTCTACAACACACCAAACTACGGAATCAAAGATCAAGGGTTTAATAATATCTTTCGTTCGTTTCTAATTTTAAGTTTATAGATTTTTGTGGCACATTCAATATGATCTTCTCTTTGAAGCAATCCAATGTAACGATTCCAGTATTCAGTTCTAAAATTATTGATCACCGAAGAAATCATCCGGAACAATTCTCGGTTTTACCGCCTCTTTCAAATCCCAAAGCTAGCAAAATTTCCATCGTCTCAAATTCAAAACCACTACATGTTTCCTCAATTCAAACTTTTAGATCGTTACGAACGCTATTATATGCTGGTCAGAGTCCAAAATCTAGTGTCGCGTGTAACGCATATGAAGCTGATCGATCTGATGCGGAAGTAGTTGGTGACAAAATCGAAGCAGCAAGGAGGGTTAAGATCGGTGTTTATTTTGCAACATGGTGGTTTTTGAATGTGATTTTTAACATTTATAATAAGAAGGTTCTGAATGCTTTTCCATACCCATGGTTGACTTCAACGTTGTCTCTTGCTGCTGGATCAGCCATCATGTTGATCTCTTGGGCTACAAAAGTCGCTGAAGCACCCAACACCGATCTCGACTTCTGGAAATCCTTATTCCCTGTAAGCAAGTTATTGTCCTGTTAGGGTTTTTAATTATTCAGAAACTGATTTGGACATTGTTTTTCAGGTTGCATTAGCACATACAATTGGTCATGTTGCAGCAACTGTTAGCATGTCTAAAGTTGCTGTTTCATTCACACACATAATCAAGAGCGGTGAGCCTGCTTTTAGTGTGTTGGTGTCAAGGTTCATATTGGGAGAAACATTCCCTTTGCCAGTTTACTTGTCTCTTATACCAATCATCGGTGGTTGTGGCCTTTCTGCCCTAACTGAACTCAATTTCAACATGACTGGTAAATCAATCACCTTTAAACCAATTAGGCTTACAAATTGGGTTCTAGCTTCTAATTTCTTGTTGATTGTTTATTGTTGATTGTTGATTTTTAGGGTTTATGGGTGCCATGATTTCGAATTTGGCGTTTGTGTTTAGGAACATATTTTCCAAAAGAGGCATGAAGGGGAAATCTGTTAGTGGGATGAACTATTATGCTTGTTTATCTTTGCTATCACTTTTGATTCTTACACCATTTGCAATTGCTGTTGAGGGTCCTAAAATGTGGGCTGCTGGATGGCAGAATGCCATCTCTGAAATTGGACCCAATTTCATTTGGTAACTATATTATGTGAATATATATATATTCTTTCATGTCATTGTCATGGTTGTTGTTATTGACTTATTGTTGAATGAATGGCTAAAAAACATTTGTTCTTATTGATACGATAGGTGGGTGGCTGCACAGAGTATCTTCTATCATTTGTACAATCAGGTTTCATACATGTCACTTGATGAAATCTCTCCTTTGACGTTTAGTGTTGGGAACACAATGAAGCGTATATCTGTCATTGTTTCTTCTATTATCATTTTCCATACACCCGTGCAACCAGTCAATGCTCTTGGAGCTGCAATCGCTATCCTTGGAACTTTCTTGTATTCTCAGGTACCCTTTTAATTATTATGTCTTCATCTTGAAATTTCATAACAACCAACCAACAGTTTTAGTGCTCCATTTCGATTGTTCTTGTTATCTTGTATTCAAGTTAAATACAGAGTCTTTCTGCATAACTTATAACACCTGAAAACAAAACCTCAACTGCTCATCTGAAATCTGTTTTGGTTTGCGTAACGTACAAAAAACAAGAATTTATCAAAATTCAAATCTTGAATAATAACCCTAAGCATCCTATACTCATAGGATGTCGAAATAAAGAAACAATTAGTATGCTTAAAAAATAATAGTATAGATCTTGTAGAAGAAAATTTGACTTAAAAAAAAACGGGAACATGGTAGAACCAGAAATCTTGATATTACAAGTCTGAATTCTGCACCATGACATTGTGATAAGGTTAGAGCCTTTGGGGGTTTATATTCAAACAATATTTCAACAAGTTGATTATTTAGATCTTTTATAAGAAAAACAAAAAGGAATCATCAGAAATCTTGATGGTAATTCTGCACCACTATAATGTGATAAGGTTAGAGTCTGGGATATTTTTGTCCAGGTATATATATTTGTGAAAATTTATATCAATTCTTTGTTTCATATTGACCAGAAAAGTCAAACATGGATTTTATCTATCGGTTCTGATTTTTTTTTCTAATTTTTGGTTTAAATTGAAAAGGCGAAGCAGTGAAAAACGAAGGACGGAAGTGGAAATTCACGAGGTTGTCTTGTAGTGTTGATATTGGTTGTTTATTTACATCCATGGTTGCAGAACAGCAAGGTGAGATGGTAGTAGCTGTTGATGTTGTAGATAATAAGAATGGATGAGTATTCATTTTACTTAGATATACTCCTATGTTATAGAAAGGATTAGACTTTTTTACCCCAAGGGTTGTGGGTGCTAGTAGTGAACTGAGTTATGTTTTTCTTTTCAATAAACATGGGCAAATTGGGCAACAGTTTTGTCATGACACAACCTTGCTCGGTCTTCGTATAATGGTATCAATATTTGTTTGCAGTAATAAGATAAGCGTTTGTTTTGGGGAAATTGTAATTTTTACCTCTTCATGTGAAATCCTCCCTAATAAATGAAATAGTTTTTGTCACATGTCATTCTCTCTTTGATTTGGACAAATGGCATTTTCATATATTTTTAGATTTTATTATTTTTCACATGTAATTATCTTATTTGTTCAGAACAAATAAATGTCACATACATATTCTTCCCTTAAATATCATAATAATTGTAAAATCATTTTTAAAATAAATCATAATCAATGTCATAAATAATACCAGCATGAAAACTGTTTTTTCATTCTATCATCAAAAAAATATCAGAGTGTAATTCCAAAGATCTCATGTGCAGAAAACATGATGTGATGCATTGTGATTGAGCCTGCTTCTTTCTTTTGAAAACGAAGTACATGAAACCAAAATTGAAAATCGTAAGCACGAAGCTTAGTGAGTTCCCCATATACCACATACCATACATATCAACATACTGTCTAGCATATTTGGGTGTTGGCCTACCCTTTCGGTCTCTTTCAACCGGATACTGTCTAGCATATATAAACACATACTTGCATACTGTCATATATAACCATGAGCCATACATATATCATAATCAGTAAAGATGCTATGTGCCAAACATAGTCTTACCATTATGCCACGGGCCGCCATGTGGCCTTTCTTGCCAAGTCGGGAGCCACCCCCTCAGTCTCACAAACAAGTGCCAAGAGTCACCTCCTAGTCTTCCATGCAAACATCATAAAGACAACTAGCATACATACTACTCTACTTAGCTAATCAGCATATAGTGTGCCAGGAGCCACCTCCTGGTCTTTCATACATAATAGCATACAGTGCGCCAGGAGCTACCTCCTGGTCTTTCATACATAATAGCATACAGTGCGCTAGGTGCTACCTCTTGGTCTTTCATACATATTGTTTAGGGCTAACCCCCGGGTCTTCCTACTATACATAATAACATACTGTGTGCCAGGAGCCGTCTTCTATTCTTTCATGCATAATGCCTAGGGATAACCCCCGGGTCTTCCTATCATACATAAACTAAATGGGCTGGCATTGGTGCCTTAGACCCATACAAACAGCGAGGAGACTCACCTCACATTGCTGAAGTCCCGCGGATAAAGCTGTGACTGTTGGCTGACAGATTCTCGAATCTGTCAATATCAAAATAACACCCAATTAATAATTGGGTTCTAACACATAACCCTAAGTCGATGCTTGGGGTAAAAGGCTACTTTATCCCATCTTGGCTTAATTCAAGCCCAAGGCCCAATCCAAAGGCCCAAAAGTCAAACTAGGAATCAAAACCCAACATATGGCCTAATTTTCCAAATTGGGCCCAAACCTTACATGGTCTTATTCTAAGGCCCAGCCATTTAGTCCAGTCCAAACATTTGGCATTTCTAATAGCTTAATATCTCATAATCATAAAGGCTCAATTATGGCCCATCTATGGCCCAATTGTCTAAATTGGGCCCAAACCCTTTACATGGGCCTTACCCTAAAGCCCATTAAATTATTCTAGTCCATTTGCTTGATTTTTGATGCCCATTAATAGCCCAATAGAAAAGTCCAACATAAAGCCTAAGTGAAATTAGAGTTTTCACATAAAATGACGATTAGGGTTAAGTGTTTCTCACTTAACCCATTAAGGACTTAATCCATTAGGTCCATCAATCTATTGGGTAAATCACATAGTATGCTCGAGTATGATTAATAATTCAATTCCAATGGCCCAAACGTGGGTCCCGATAAGTCCAAGCGCATGATTCCAAAATTAAGGTTTTCTAAACCCTAATTACGGTTTCCAACCCAAACCCAATAGGCCCAAAACTCAATCTTTAGGTCAATTAGGGTTTCATTAAGCCCATTAGGGTTTCACTAGGCCCATTAGTCACATGTTTGGGCTTTTTGGTCAATCAAGGCATTATTGGGCCCACTAGATTTCATTAGGCCCATTCAGTCCAAGCATCCCAAACGAGTCACAATACAAATGAGGCACACCGCCACCCGACACGGCGGCCGGTGGCGGCAGCCACCACCTCACGGTGGTGGTTATGGTTTTTCTTTTCATTATTCCACTTTCAAATACATTTTACAAAGCTTTAATCCTAAAATAAACACACACAACCACCTTGTGGTGGCCGACGGTGGCGTGTGGCAGCAGCCACCACCTCACGGTGGTGGTGATGCCTTTTCTGAAAATTCCAACCAAACACACACGCCCACAAACTGAAATACGCACACCTTCACGTCTTTTGCTCGGAAAGAGAAGTCAGCCACCCACCTGGTGACGTATGGCGGTGGCAGTGATGATTTTACGATGGGAGCCACCACCTCACGGTGGTGACGGTGGTTCCTTTTGTTTCCCAGTCAAGCAGCAACGACACCAATAAACAGAAAAACCCCATGAACCAGCGAGACTCGCCTTCAAAGGAAATAGCAGCAGTGGCGCTCGTCATGGCGGTGGTTCCGATGGTCGGCTGGCAATGAAACAGTGGGGCGGCAACGACGATTCTCGGTGGTCTTAGGGCTCCAACAGCGACGGCGGCTCCGGTCGCCTAATCCCAACCTCCCAAACGGACATAACTCCCCACACGAAACGCACACCGATGGCAAATGGAGGATAAAATAGTGGTGGTGGTGGCGGCTACCGGAAGTGAAGATGGAGAGGGTGGCGGCTGTTGCACATTAAGGTTAGGGTTTTAAGAACAATGACATAGTTAAATACTCGGTATTTGAAACTCACGGCCATATTAACAGGAATGGTCCCTCTGTCTCCCTTTTCTTTCAAAACAAATCCACAAATTACCCTTTTAACCCCAGCCAACCAAAAACCTTTCAAATTAGGTCCGAAATTCACCCAACAGCCCCTGCTTCTGTAAATTGTTTTCAACTTAGGTCCATCATTTACTCTTTAGCCCCCAACTCCACAAATCCTTTCATATTCAGTCCAACTAGTACCAAACACCCCCACTGACTTCTAAAATCCTTACATAATCACTCCTTAATTACATTTAACCCCTAATACTCCAAGAAGGCAAGAACCATAACATTTAGCTCCCAAAACAAACATCTCACTGAATATTATGGATTTTAGGGTTGCTACTCTTTCATAAATTTATTTATTTATTTATTTAATAAACGGGGTGTTACAACTCTCCCCCACTTAAATTAGATTTCGTCATCGGAATCATTCCTTACCATTCCTTACACACCTAACCACTCAAGTAACAGGGAAACAACCCCGAGCATAGCCCCATCCTTCCCAAGGCATCCTTGACCAAATCTTCCCAAAGCCCTAAAATCCGCTGGTGAACAAATTCCTCGCAACATGATCACATCTACTCCGTCTTAATTCTGCTGTCTCGAGATGGTCCGACTCCCTGACAGACCGCTCATACTAAATCATTATTGTTGAACCTAATCCACTTGTCTCTCAACTGACTACTCAACTTCTGATAACTCGAGGTCCCCACTGGAAAACAGAGGCACATACCTAATTATCTTTGCAGATCACTTATACTTGGCCAAGGCTCAGCTAATCCCGCTGTGAGTGACTTGTCACTTCCCAATCAACCATCTATCTCGTCCGTATTTGCAACCCAAAACAAAAATAATAATAATACTGCTCAAACGTTGAAACTGCCCGGACATTGGACTGCCTGAAGCAGTATGCTGCCACATGGCTGCTTTCCAAAATCCACCGAGACCTTCCTGGTCTCAATTCATTCGTCAGTCATCTGAAATACCGGGTTCCGAACCAGCTGCGGAGCTAAAGGACTCCCTACTTAGTCACCTCACACGACTTCTGAACGAAATCCTTCTCTGGAACTAGTTGGCACTAGTTATCATGCTACTGCGACTCTAACAGCTTTCTGATCTAACCGATTGGGTCCATGCATCGAATCCTGACATCATCAAATCCAAGACTAAAAGTGATTGCTACCTGACCAATGGTAGCCTTATCTCACACGTCCTTAAGCAGTCTATTGCTCCCCTGATCTCATAACTGTAGTGACGTTCCTATAGTCTTATCACTGGCTTAACCATGTCTAATCCCTTTGGGGAAATCCATAAACCAATTTGTGGATTTCCATATCCTCAATGTTATACCCGAACTGGTGGGTACTATTGTTCCTTCCGCGTCCTAACAACGCGTTCATGCTATCTACCAACCTAGTGAATGATGCGGCTAAACCTACAGACTTACATCGCTCTAGCACTATATGCTAACCTTGTGAATGATACGGCTACACCCGCAGACTTACAACAATTCTCACACTATCTGCCAACCTGGTGAATGCTACGGCTACACCCGCAGACTTACAACAATTCTCACACTATCTGCCAACCTGGTGAATGCTACGGCTACACCCGCAGACTTACAACACTTTTAGCACTATCTGTTGCTAGTGAATGCTACGACTACCCCCGCAGTCTTACAACACTTTCCATATTACCTGATCGCTAGTGAATGTTACGGATACCCCCACAATCTTACAACACTTTCCATACTAGTCGAACATGCACTCAACCTAACACACGACTGAACTTGAGTCTTAACTGGAGCTCTAACCTGGTTCGCAAAACCTATTGTCTGGGAGTCTCGAAGGCTGCATGTTGCTCAGGCCCCTAGTGAAAGGCCACCGACTTCTTGCTCAATCGGGTCAAGGAACCGCAATCTCAGAGAAGTCCCATATAAATCTCCGGTAATAACCCGCTAGACCCAAGAAAATTTGAATCTCAGTTGGAGACCTCGGAATCTCCCACTGCATCACAACCTCTATCTTGGCCGGATGAACCAGAATACCCTTCTGGTTGACAAGGTGCCCAAAAGATTGCACCTCGCGCAACCAGACTCGCATTTGGAGAACTTTATAAAAAGTTTCTCCCCCACTTAGATTCGACTAAGTCTTCATGGCACACGAGAATTGAAGGATTCTCAATCCTTCTTACTTCCTAATAGTCCACTTCCAACAATCTGAGCTTACCAATGCTAACGATCAATTACCAGTCAAACCTTAAGATCTCCCATCCTCTGAAATCTTGAAGAGTACTCTTGAAATATGGTCGAGTCTGACACCTTAATCCATCTCCTGTGCTATCAACTAAAGGCCTTAGTTTTTTATTTATTACATATTTATATGTATTTTTACGTATTTATGTATTTTTTTGTATTTACATATTTTTAAAAGTTTTTTATATAGATGTTTATGCCGTTTTGTGTATTTTAAATGTATAAATGTATTGTTTTACGTATTTATATGTATTTTTTAAGTATTTTACATATTTTGTTGTATATTTTTATGTGTTTTTTTATGTATTACATATTTATATATATTTTTACGTATTTATGTTTTCTATTTTAGTTTTTTATATAGATGTTTATGTATTTTTATGTATTTTAAATGTATAACTATATTATTTTAACGTATTTATGTATTTTTTTACTTCAAATCGTCTTCACCATTTCATGTAATTCGCACGGCTTCTTTGATTATGTCTACATTGTTTTCCTACATACCCACATATTTTAAGTTTTTTTCATTTGATGTTTAATTTCACGATAAGCAAATAGGAAAAGCTTAAATTATGTGGGTATGTAGGAAAATATCTAGATATACTCGAAGAAATTGTACGAATTTGATGAAATGGTGCAAACGACCTGAAGTAAAAAAAAAAATAGATAAATACGTAAAAAAAATACAATTATACATTTAAAATACATAAAATAGATAAACATCTATATAAAAAAACTTTAAAAAATACATATAAATACATAATAGATAAAAAAACACATAAAAATACATAAAAGTAGGTGAAATACTTAAAAATCCGTATAAATACGTAAAAAATACGTTTATACATTTAAAAAATATATAAGCATCTATTTAAAAATGAAAAAACTGCAAAATTGGCCCTTGTGGTTTATGAAAATCTGTGGATATGGTCCAAAAAATTTCCGACTTACATAAAAGGTTCAAAATCAAATACTTTCCGTGGTTTTAGTCCTAAAATTAAGAAATTTATGGTTTTTTGGTTCTAGGGAAACCTGAAAGGACGATTTTACCCTTCTAATTTCTTGTTTGTATTTTTGTATTTTTATTTTAATATTTATCAATTAAAAATAGAAAAGAAAAGAATGGACTAGTGTTTTAAAAACCGGTTTGAACCGGCCGGTCGAATCGGTTGGACCGGGAACCGGAGGAAGAAGCTGTTCAACTATCACCGGTTTTATATTAATTTTTGAATCGGATTGAACCGGCCGGTTTTTAGAAAAAGTCGGTTGAACCGGTCAAAATAAACCGGTTAAACCGAATAAATACACATGAAAAAAATCATTTACATACTAAACTTTGATGATTTTTTTTCTAAATCTATTTAGTTTTCTTTAAATAAAAACATATGGTAAATGTTATAAAGTTTTTTGATATGGTTGTATTCATCTAATATTATATTTGGTTTCAATATTATATTTTATTTCTTTTTAACATATATGGATTGATGTAAAACATTAAAACTTATGGTTATGTGTTATTTTAATGTATTTGAATTCATTTACAACTTATTTTTATATGTATTTTTAATGTTTGAATTTGTAAACATCAAATTCATAATATATATATGTATGTATGTGTAAGAAAATAGAAAAAAAAATAAATAAATAAAATAAATAAATAAAAAAAACATGAAAAATATAGAAACCGGTTCACTCGGGGGTCGAACCGGTTCATACCGGTTCAACTAAAAACCCGGTTTTTAAAACATTGGAAAGGACCCACTTCTCTCTCTCTCTCTCTCTCTCTCTCTCTCTCTCTCTCTCTCTCTCTCTCTCTCTCTCTCTCTCTCTCTCTCCCCCCATGACCAAGAAGATCACGACTCAGACTCTTCCTCTCCCTTCGTATACTCCTCCCTAAACCCAATGACACCACCATGATCCTCTAGACCCATGGCCATCGACACCATTGTCGGCCGGTCACATTTAGTTACCAATTTCTCCCGATTAGCCCTCAAATGCCATAACTCCCCATAACCGATTCAATCCACGACTGTGGGTGTTGGCGTTATTCCATCATTCCGATTTGTATCTAACGGCAATTCTGAACCCAAATAAATCTATTCATCTCATGCTCAAATTGATTCAATCTATGAATGCATTATGGATGGACTAGATTCTAAATCTTTTCATCTGATTAATCCAGATGGGTGTCTTGGTCAAGAAGAAGATAGGAGAGACATGGAAGCCTTACCCTTCCATCACTTATTCAATTTTTATAAGTGATTAAAGTTTTGAATCTAATTATTTATAATTAAAGTAATTTTGTGACTTGAATACATTTTCAACAAATATTATATACTCCAAAACAAAACAGTATGTCGATATAGAACACAAAAAGGTCATGTTCATGCATTTAACAACAAAGAGTCAGCTTTTCCAAAACAAAAATTACCTTCTCCCATTAGATTTTGTAAGCGGGTTAGGTTAGCTGATAATATCCAAGTCAAAGTCAAAGTCAAAGTCTGACTATGCTGGTTCCGACTATATACAAGTAAAGTAAAAGACTAGATAGATGTAGATAGATGTTCCTTCTCCGCCTAGTAAAGATCGATAATGGGCTCCCCTTGGTTTAAATTGGGTTGAAGAGACCATGGTAAATTGAAGAGTCGAGCCATGATGTATTTGAAGATCTTGTTCACATTAATGTTGTGTCGAGCACTTGAAAAAAATAACGTTGCTTTCATAACCTTTGCGTATGCCCGTGCCTGCCACGTCATAATTCACATGCTCTTTAAATAATACTTACAAAAGAAACAAAAATATTATACTAGTATTTATTTCAACAATAATGGAGCATATTACTAGTTATCCTTTTGTCAAAATGGGTTGGGTTTCCTCCTCTAACTTAAATTCTTAGAGATCATATTATATTGTGTGTTTATGTGAGAAACAGATTTTATATTGTATATAAACAAACATCGTGACTCATTATTCTTTTCATTCACATGCCAGCCCTTACTTAAATTCTTAGAGATCATATTTGTTTGTTTGTTTCCTAACAGATCTAAATTTTGTTCAATTTATATAGAATGATAATTAATATTACGTTACCAAATGAATTATTATCATTAGTTATATGTTACAAGGAGAAAATAGATTTTAAATCAAATGGTGTTTGCTACTCTGAAACCCAACGGAAACATTTCAATTGAAACGTTCTCCTGTTTTATTACAAAAAAAATGTTATAATTATGACTTTCTAATAATATGATGTCAAAATATAACAATAAATTTACCTGATTTACAATGGTCCATTGTAGATCTGGTGGAAGCATTACAAAATCATCAAACTTGGTCCCTATCAAGATAGGAATTGCAGTCTGCAATGCATGCAATGCAACAATTAGATTAAATTAAATTAAAAAAATCAGTAAATAATTCTTTTTATAAAGGTGGCCAGCGACAGGTCGATGCACCTCACCTGACAAGCTAACTTGTAAAAGATGATTATCAACAACCCAAGATGTGTCAAATTATTCCCTACCCAACCTTTTATAATTTATACACACACACCCCACTATTTGAAATAAATTTTTTATCTAATGACTAAAATGACCATAAATTTCGCATGCTTTCAAGTTGCAAATTATGAAATTGCTCCACAAAAAAAAAGAACCTTGATAAAATAATTTAAAAAAAAAAAAAAAAAAAAAACATTATTTTGAAATTTATAAGAACAAATTCAAAATACCAAGAAAATTTATGCAATTGCAAAATAAAACTGTTACGATTTTTAATTTGTTAAAATCACATACTAATAAACTGGTCATGAACTTTTACATACCTGATTCCATTTTCTTGCTTGCATATACCATCCTAATACACTGGGAATCCAAGAAAAACAAACAGCATTAACTAAATTATAGAATTGGCTTAAATAAATTTAAAAAATGTAAAGAAATAAATAAATAATTTACTTGTGGAGGGTGCATCGGCTTGTTAGATCGAACATAAACAAGATTGCGACGGAGTCTTTGCACGCTAACGGGACTTGATCGTTCGATCTCTTATCACCTGAATGTTGTATATTTCATTTTACTTTAAAAGATTTAAGAAAATTCTAAAATAAATTGAAATAAATAAAAAATTAATTACCTCCAACATCCCATATACTAAATGCAATTCTTGCTCCACCAAACGACAGCGTCTTATCCATTAGATTTAAACCAGCCATCTCCAATCTTCCGTTCTCTTGTTCGTCTCCAACGTATTTAATCTTCAAAATATCGATAACAAAAAAGAAAGTTTAAATGGTTTCCTTTTTTACTCAAAATGAAAATTTTCTTCAAATCCATAATTTCTCTAAAATTAATTAAAATCCACAACATACGTAATCCCTGATTCCTTATAATATTTTGAAGATTTAATATATATTCTAAAAAATTAGAAACTTCTTTAACCCCATAATTTCTAGATTTTTGTTATATTTAATCCTAAAACAAACAAAAAGAAAATACAAAAAACATCAAAACTGGGAATTAAGTCTACCCCTGAATAAAATATAACTTCTCATAGTTTCTTGTTTAGCCATGAAAGAAACAATTATTCAAAAAGAAAATATTTTTTGCAAGATTGGAAGTATCGTCAACATCAAAATAAAATAATTCAATTATATGATACTGATAACGAAATTCATTAAATCATAAATTAACTAGAACAAATTTAATTAAATATAAAAATAAAAAAATAATAAAAAAAATAAAAAAACATAATAAAACTAACTGATTATAAACTAACCATAACAAAAGTAATTCAACAAAATTCCTCACAATAAAATCAATCAATCAAATTTCGAATACCATAAAATAGCCAATTTAATTATAAAATAATCATAATAAAAGTAACTGAATCGATCACTACCCATAATAATATTATTCAAAAAAAATCATTATTATCCTGTTGTTTATATTTAATATTGAAAGAAACCAAAAAAAAATCAGATTAAAAAAAGTCATCATGCCGATTTAAAGATTATTTAAAATACACAATACCATCATTCCTTTGTACTTTTTCTCAAAAAAATAAATAAAAGAAAAAGAAAAATAAACTTACCATGAAACTTGTTTTTCCAATTTGACAATCACCCAATAAACTAATCTTGAGAGTAACTAAATCTGAATCTTCTTGATAGCCGTTGCAGGTGGTGGTGGGGTTTTCAAGGTCAAAACCAGATTCCAATTCCTCCGCCGGAGAAGATGACCCCTGAGACAATCTCCGGTACCGGACTGGTTTCCCCATTGAACAAGCAAGAAATCTATCCCAGATCAATCGAATGATTTCTCGAAAAACTGAAACCTTCTGGAGTAAAACACTCCATCGGACGTCTAATCGGAAGATTCTCCGGTAAAGATGAGCCATCTTTACGGTGGCTTCTCGTAATCTTGATCCATGAAAGTCCAAACTTCCTTCTTGGTGTCTCATAGTGTGTGTAGTGTGTGTGTGTGTGTTTGATTACGTGTAAATTGTGATGTTATATATGGTATGACTAACGGGTTAATGGTTGACCCGGACTCTTGTGTTTTCTCTTTATGACAAAATGGTCCAGAAGGCCGGCTTCTTGATTCCGACGAAGTGAGGGCAGTTTTGTCAATTCAGGTAGCAGCCCAAGTACCCTTGTTGTATACGACTCCGTTCAAATTCGA
The DNA here is from genome assembly GCF_051521515.1 of Lactuca serriola. Lineage (NCBI taxonomy): Eukaryota > Viridiplantae > Streptophyta > Magnoliopsida > Asterales > Asteraceae > Lactuca > Lactuca serriola. Next base: position 8,209,038 of record NC_136412.1, on the reverse strand, counting down.
ACCATTTTCTTTTTGTCATTTAAGTTTTTAACTTTAAATATCAAACAATTCATTTTTAATTCTAAAACTCGGTGATCGTGCCAACTGGGCTTGTTACCAAAATGGAAATGAAGATGTGGAGTAAATTGGTACCTCGCTAAAAATGTCAGATAGAGACCAAATTTATTTAAAAATAGGTGGGGATTTATAAAAGTTTTTTTTTTCATTGAATGCAATTTTATTTGCAATCTAATATCAAGAAGAGAAATTTAAGAATTTTTTTAATGTTAAAACTAAAAGAAGAAACAATTACTAGTGACTTGTGACTTTACCAACATAGTTACTATAATTTCAAGAATCAGTAATTAGAAGATACATGTTATAACTCGTGAAACCACGTATAAAAAATTAATAAAATTTTATTAAGCTAATAAGATATAAGTTTTGTTTAGACTATTTTATTGATTATTTAAAATTAACATATATTTTTAGTTGAATATCCAATATAGACATTTAATATAATATGAATTAATTATGTAGTTTGTTAATAGTGTGATTTTAAAGCTTACCAAATTAAACCATTTATAATTGGAAGTTCAAAAATAAAGATAAGTAACTTATCAATTGTTGAATAAAATGGAATCGAAATAAATGCTACATAAATTGAATGGCAGAATCACCGGAAATTAAAAAAAAATGAAGAGAATTTGAGTAAAATTACATTTGAGGAAAAACGATTTGTTGAGTGTCATGTGGACAATTGAATGATTAGATTATAACTATTAAAAACAAGAAAATCTTTAGAAAAACCTATCATAATATTTTATAATATTAAAAAAATGTCATTTTTATGTCCACTAGAACTATTATGTTTTTTTATTTTCGTAAAATTAATGTTTTACAACCAGATAACCGATAATAATTGGTCGCGACATGAACTTAAAAGTATTAAATGACATTTTCGATCTAAATTTTAAAGATTATGTGAAAAATTAATGGTATTATTGTTTTTAACAAAATTATAGATATTTTCTAATATATCTGCTGGAATTTAATAATTTCAAGTAATTTTTTCACTTTCACATAGGCTATTCAACCAGTTTTCTTTGTATCATATAGTTTTATAAAGCAGTTTTCTTTGTATAATATAATGGTTTTTATAAACGTTATAGATAATATCACAATATATTGGTTTTTGAGCTTTTCCTTATTAAAAACCATTAACAAAAACTATAGAACTATTAGCGTTTTACATGTTGCTTTAAAAATATGGCACGTCTAAAACCCAAATACAAAAGCAAAAATCAGTCTCTAGCACGAACCAAAACTTAGATGTTGCTTTTACATATCCAAACACAAACCAATTTTAGGAATAAACGTTTACAAACTCTTCTTTTTTTTTTTTTTGTATTTTCTAATAACAATGTTGAGAAAATTTAACATAAACATATAAACAAAGGTTTATATTTTCATTTTTTAAATCATAAATTTATGCCAAATATTTTTAAAGTTTTATTTAGGAATAATGATTTGAAAGGGAAATGAATTTTCAATTTTGTTCACATTTACTCACTAAACTTTTTTTCATTATCTATCTGTCATTGAACTATTGGAACTGTTCACATTGTACCCTTATGACCGGTAACAACCGGTCATAAGAGTAAAATGTGAACAGTTTCAATAGTTCAGTGACAAATACATAATAAATAAAAAAATTAGTGATTAAATGTGAAAAAAGTTGAAATTTCGTTTCCCTGTAAAAAAAGTTTAATGACCGAATGTGAACAAACTTTCCTCTTATATTATGGTGTATCAAATTATGTATTTTTATTAAATTTTAACAAGATTTGTTGATAAAGAAATTTATGAAATACAAAAATAAAACCCCGAAAAATATATTAAAAAAAACAAAAAACCAAAACCGAAATAAAAAATCAATGGTTTGGTATTTTCCAAAATAAAAAATCAAAATTTCCATCTGATTTTGGTTTAACAAAAAAATAAATCATTCTCACCCATAGTGCCATTTTAATTGTTGAATATATAGCTATTTTTTCTTTAAAAAATATAGATAAATAATAGAAAATTTCAATAATTATTCAAACTTTTTAAGAAAATACAATCTCAAATATCAATCAATTGTCCGGGTAAATTAAAAATGTCTAAATTCTAAACAACTTGACTTTCATTTTCGATAAAATATGTTAACGATTTACTTAACTCTATATGTCTAGATAAATAATCATAAATTTCAATAATTATTCAAACTTTTTAAGAAAATGCAATCTCAAATATAAATCAATTGTCCGGGTAAATTAAAAATGTTTAAATTCTAAACAACTTGACTTTCATTTTCAATATCTTTTTTAATAGTAAATATACTAATATGATGTATGTCAATACATGGAGTATAACAACATATATAGTGTATCAATGTATGTATTTATTCTTTTATAAACAACGTATATGGTTTAATGTATGTCAATTTATGTGTTGTATAATTTTATAACATAAAATTCATACATATAATATTAGGATAATTTTTATACATATAATATTGCATAGTTTATAACATAAAACTTATACATATAATATTGGTTTTGTTTTTTCGTTTTTTATACCTTTTTCGGGGTTTTTTTTGTATTTCATAGATTTCTTCATCAACAAATGTTGTTAAAATTTAACAAAAATACATAATTTGCTAAACCATAATACAAGATGAAAGTTTGTTCACATTTAGTCATTAAATTTTTTTGACAGGGAAACGAATTTTCAACTTTGTTCACATTTAGTCACTAAAATTTTTTTATTATCTATTTGTCACTGAACTATTGAAATTGTTCACATTTTACCCTTATGACCAGTTGTAACCGGTCATAAGGGTAAACATGAACAGTTTTAATAGTTCAGTGGCAAATAGATAATGAAAATGTAACATCCCAAAAATCATGACCAAAAATTTCTTTTCAAAACATTACGAAACCATAGTATCAAATCATTTCAAACATACTAAATGGGTTATATAACAAATCAGAGTATCTTTTCAAAACACTTGTCCATTTTATCAAACTAAACATCTCAGGCTAAACTTCTTTGGTGTGTGTGTGTGTCATGCGATCACCCCGAGCTCTTCCCTCCGCTACCGGAAGTACCTGAAACCAAAATTGAAAAACGTAAGCACGAAACTTAGTGAGTTCCCCAACCTATCGCATACCACATATTGGGCCTTGTGTGACATCCCCTAATTTCTCGGCTAGAAAAGACCGATTTAATTTATACTTTTTAAAATAAAATCAGAGAAATCTTTTTAAAAGATGTTGCGGAATAGGTCCCCAAAACAAAACATGATAAAAGTTTATCAAAACTTTTCTTTTAGAAATGTATAGTTTCATTTCATATCAAAACATAGGGATGTCATGTTCCGATACAGATCAAAAGCATAAACAAGACATTATAAGTCTTACAACAGTTATTTACAACTACTGGCCTATAATCAAAAAAATCTTTCATCATCCTCCGACTATGCTCGTGGTCCACTACCTGTAACATAAAAAGTTGAATGGGTTAGACTTGGGAGCCTGGTGAGCATATAGGGTTTTCAACCCACAATAATAATAAACTTATTAAGTTCACCAATCAACTATAACCCTGATTACCCATTCTCGTTGTCCGCACTTTACGTCCCTAAACACCTAACACAAGGGACCTAGCCTAAGGAATATCATCGGGATGGACACGACTGCTAAGGGGACTCCTCAGTCATACATGTCCTAAAGGCAACCATGAGGGGGATGGAGTACTCCGATGAACATTTAGTTCATCAACACCTACAAGTTGCGAACCTGCTATTGTGCCACTGGACTGTCTAGAAAGGTCTGTGGTCGTCATCTATACTCCGCTAGACGACTTCAAAAACAACAACAACAACAACAACAACAACGAGACCTCTCACCATTTTAACACACATCGACTATTTCGTCTACTCATGTTCTACCCAACATATTTGTAGATAAAATACATATACAGTTTAAAACTTATATAAAACATCTATTCAACAGTCACCTCAAATAAACAATTAATATATTTACACATAGCACGTATTTTAAGGTAAATACTTCATATATATGTATAAAGTGAAAGTAACTACACACTCACATGATTTGATGACAATCGGGTAGCAATTTGTTTCTTAAAATGATCGTTTCTAATAAAACCAGGAGTTTTATTCAGAAACCGGGCTCTGCGAGGGTCGGGCTTCGAAACCGAAAAGATAAATTTTACGGGCTTCTCGAGCACTTCGTGGTGTATTCCGGGGGTTATAATTGATATCGGGGCTTTGGGGGATGTTAAAATGTAAGAAATATGAAGAAAGGGGCTAAAATGGACAATTTCTTAAAAATATCCGAGAAGGCTCGCATCCTTCTATTTATAGGGGGAGGCTTCTGATCGGACGGCTGAGAATCTCTTAGGTGGCAGCAGATCCGAAGGGGCGCAGGTGGCTCGCACGTGGGATGCGCATGCGAGGGGCTCGGTGGCATCTTCTAAGTGGACCGAGGTCTAGGGTCCGAGATAGGGGGTTCGTGGCTCACTACGAGGCTCAGACACGTGATAAAGGGCACACGTCGGACACCCATTGGACCGGACTTTGGATGCGAGGCAGGCGACACGTCTCGGATGACTCAGCTGATTTCGGACACGTGGCACGTTTTAAGCAAAAATTTCTAAGGCTAATTTTCTCGGGTTTTGTGCAAAATTTTTCTAAAATCCATAACTTTCGCATACGAGCTCCGTTTTTTACGTTCTTTATATCCACGCGTAGGTAAAATTACGCTCTACAACTTTCGTTTAGACTTCGTCGGCTAATTTTGACTTTAATTTTTATATTATTATTTTTAACAGATCAGGACAGGAAATCCGTTAAAAATTCATAACTTCTTCATCCGACGTCCGTTTTTGTCTGTCTTTTTACCGTTGTGCTACTATTGATGAGACATTCGATTCTCGTTTAGGTCGTGTTGGCTAAAAATCACTTGATCTAAAATTCGAGTTTTAGTTGTCTACTGCTAAGCTGAAATTTCGAAAAATCATAACTTCCTCATACGAAGTCAGATTTGGGCGTTCTTTTTATACCTACTCCCAGTTTAACGAACACTACGATTTTCGTTTAGATCACTAAGGCTAAAAAGTAGTTTATCAAAAACTCACTTTTTATGACATTCGGCACCGTGCCGGTTTTATCGTGAAACTTCGACAGGTCATAACTTCTTCGTTATAACTTGGATTTTGGTATTCTTTATATATCTGTAATCATTGTCACGACCACTACAACTTTCTTAATAGATATCGGCTTTATCTAATATTTATTTTTGACGCTCATTTTTATTCTTAATTAATTAACTCCTAGTAATTAAGCATAAAACACATAATATTCACATAATTCCTTTTCATTTCCTCAAAATGAGTTACAAAGGTTAACCTAGACTATCATATCAATATTAATGCCTAGCCTAGAAACACGGGCATTACAATTCTCTCCCCCTTAGGATGATTACGTCCCCGGAATCACATATCACCAAACAACTGCGGGTAGCGTCTCATCATGTCACTCTCCGTTTCCCAGGTGAGATTTGGCCCATTCATATGTTTCCAACGCACAAGCACTAAATCGACCATCTTGCGTCGCAACTTCTTAGTCTTACGGTCAACGATTGCCTCAGGTTCTTCAATCAACCTATTGTTTTCATCCAACCTTAATTCATAAATGGGAATTATGTCGGGCACATCTCCCGTGAACTTTCTCAAAGAACACACATGAAAGGTGTTATGAATACCCTCTAGTTCTTCCGGTAATTATAGCTTGTAAGCTTGATTCTCGATCCTCTGAAGAACTTTAAATGGTCCAATAAACATTGGACTCAACTTTCCCCTTTTACCAAATCTTATAAGTCTCTTCCACGGTGAGACTTTTAGTAAAACTGAATCTCCAACTTCGAAGGATATCGGTTGTCTTTTCTTGTCAGCATAACTCTTTTGTCGATCTTGAGCTGCCAATATTCTTTCCCTTATCACTTTCAACTTTTCAGCAGTTTGATGGACTATCTCAAGTCCCATAAACTACTTTTCCCCAGCTTCTAGCCAACATGATGGCGTTCGACACTTTTCTCCATACAAGGCGTGATAAGGTGCCATCTTGATGCTTGAGTGGAAACTATTATTATAGGAAAATTCTACTAGAGGTAAGTGTTCATCCAGTTACCTTGGAATTCTAGGGTAGATGCTCTCAGCATATCCTCCAATGTTTGAATCGTTCGTTCGCTTTAACCATCGGTTTGAGGATGGTAAGTTGTACTCAAACACAACTTGGTACCCAATTCCTCTTATAGACTTCTCCAAAACCTTGAGGTAAAACGGTTGTCACGATCGGATACAATCGTTAACGGAACACCGTGAAGCCTCACAATTTCCTTCACGTAAGAATTCGCAAGTTTATCCATACACCATTTCTCGTTAGCGGCTATGAAATACGCACTCTTAGTGAAGCAATCAACGACCACCCAAATCATGTCGTGATTGTTCCTTGTTCTGGGCAGTTTAGTCACAAAATACATGGTGATGTCCTCCCATTTACCCATGGGTACAGGTAAAGGTTCTAAACTCCCATACGGTTTTTGATGTTGTGCCTTAACCCTAGCACAAGTTACACACTCGGCCACATACTTAGCAACATCGAGCTTCATCGTCGGCCACCGGTAATAAGGTTTTAGATCCCTATACAATTTTGTACTGTCGGGATGAATTGAGTACATGGTCTTGTGAGCTTCTTCCATCAGAAGATCTCTTACTCCTCCCGTCTTAGGTACCCAAATCTTATCTTTGAATACCTTCAGTCCTTGACCGTTTATATCAAACACCAACGTTTTGCCCAAACATTCCTCCTTCCGGTCATTTTTCTCTAAAGCTTCCTCCTGAGCTTTCTTTATACTTTCCATAATTGTAGAGACAACTTCAATCCTCAACGCTCTTGGCCTTTTCTTTTCAAGATTCACCTTCCGACTGAGAGCATCGGCGACAACATTTGCTTTACCAGGGTGGTAAAGTATCTCACAGTCTTAGTGCTTGAGTAACTCCAGCCAGCGTCGTTGCCTCATGTTCAATTCCTTATGATTAATGAGATATTGAAGACTCTTATGATCAGTGAAAAGTCTGCATTTAGTACCATAGAGATAGTGCCTCCATATCTTTAAGGCGAATACTACCGCTGCCAACTCTAGATCATGAATGGGGTAGTTCTTTTCATGATCTTTCAATTGCCTGGATGCATACGCGATCACTTTATCCCTTTTGGTCAGAACACATCCTAACCCAACTCCAGAGGCATCACTATAGACTGCGAAGTCATCAACTCCTTCAGGTAACGAAAAAATCGGTGATTCACACAATCTCTTCTTTAACTTTTCAAAGGATTCCTTATGCTTCTCATTCCAAGCATAAGTAGCTCATTTGTGGGTCAAAGCTATTAATGGAGTAGCGATCGAAGAAAAGCCTTGGATAAATCGGCAATAATATCTAGCTACTCCTAAAAAGCTTTGAATCTTCGTAGGACTTTTTGGCTGTTCCCACTTCATTACAGCTTCAATCTTTGTTGGGTCAACCATTATTCCTTCTTGGTTAACCACATGACCTAAAAATTGGAATTCTTGAATCCAAAATTCACATTTTGAGAACTTTGCATACAACTTCACCTTTTTTCAGAACTTCAAGCACTTCACGCAGATGCTTTTCATGCTCCTGTTTGCTTTTCGAATAAATCAAGATATCGTCTATGAATACTATTGATATTTGCATAATTAGTCATATGTTAGCATACATTTTTATTCATTTTTAGCTAATTATGTGCATAATGTGGACAAAAGGTACTTAATAATGCTTACATTTTGTTTTCAGTCCAAAAGACATGCTTGGAAGTAAAAGGGAACAAGGAGAAGCAATTGGAGACCAAAGAATGAAGAATGAGGAGCAAAAGCACACTAACTCGGCGAGTCCATGAGGCTACTCGGCGAGTACTATGACATCCTCATTTTCACGGCCAGAAAAGACCGATTTTGTTTATGCTTTATGAAAATCAGAGTGCCTCTTTTAATAAAAATGTTACGGAATTTGTTCCCAGTAAAACATGATAAATACGTTATCAAAGCATTTTTGAAGAAAAGTATTTTTTATTCATTTTAAAACATTTGGGATGTCATCGTCAATACAGAAACATAAGCATAAACATAACTTACATTCATTATCACTAGTGATTTATATCTCCTTAATCTCTCAGTGTAATGTGACTTCATAACAACACCTGTGATATAAATAAACTGACTGGTTCAGGTTGGGAAATATGGTGAGTACATAGGGTTTTCAACCCACAATAATATAATTATTATGTTTAAAAAGTTAAGCAATCAACCCAATTACCCATCCCCATTATCTTCTTTATTCTTAAGGATCTACCCTAAGAATCAGCTATTTCTCGTTCATTTATTCCTAAGGATCATCCTAAGGAATCGACACGAAGTCCATCGTTGCCACGGTTTACAAAACAGGAACTAAGTTTGCATAGTCGCTAGGGGTTAGGCATCAAGTATGCATGATCGCCAAGGTTTACACAATGGGCACTAAGTCTACATAGTCTCCAGGGTTTAGGCATCAAGTCTGCATGATCGCCAAGGTTTAGGCACCAAGTTTGCATGGTCGCCAAGGTTTAGAGTACACCGGGTGAACACATCGTTCACAACACCTACAGGTTGCGAGCCTGCTAGTGTTCCACTGGACTGTCTAGAATAGTCTGTGGTTGTCATCCATACTTTGCTGAATGACGTGGCCATCGTTTGGGAAAAGGATTCTCACATCGTCCACCTCTCACCCTCGCCTCGTGGTCTATAACACCTCTCAACTCATCATCTAACTCTTCTCGGGCAAACTCAAGTCAAGATGGGATGGTCATTTTCTAGTGAAGAAGGTGTTTCCACATGGTGCTATAGAGTTGTTATCAAAAGATGGTACCCCTTTCAAGGTCAATGGACATAGGGTCAAAAGATATGAAGAAGGAGTCCCAAGAAATGAAGACATGGAAGAAGGGTTGTTGCTAGAAGGAATTGCAGCAACGTAGAATAGGAGGAGTCCAGCTAATGACTCCTTAAAAAGAAGCACTTCCGGGAGGCAACCCGAGTTTAGAGTTTGCATTTCTTTTTCCTTTTCTTTTTAATTTCTTAGGATCTGTTTTATTTTCATTCTTCTTCTGAAAATGTGTTCTAAATGATTGCTTGAGGGCAAGCAATGCTTAGAGTGTGGGGTGGTGGTTTAAAAATAAGAAAAAATTCAATTTTTGTTCAAACTACAAGCTTTACTCGCCGAGTACATCGGATCTACTCGGCGAGTACTTGTCCGAATCCCCAGAAAATCGCAAATATGCGGATCTACTCGGCGAGTAGCACTTTTCTACTCGGCGAGTAGACAACTTTCACAGACGATTTATAATCTGTAAATAAGGGTTTTCATTCATTTTACCCACACACTCGTCGTGCACAGCGACTCTCAAGCCATTTCTTCAATTTTTGCTAAATATTCAACTTTCAAGAGTAAAGGTATGATTTCTACACTCAATACTTGTCAAAGGTTAAAGCTTTATCGCTTCTTAGCCTTTATTTTGTCTAAATTCGGATTTGGGGGTTTCCTAAATTTCTAGGGTTTTGATTTTACTATGAATTAGGAGGTTTTAGGCAAAATTTCTTTTGGATTAGTGTTTATTGGACTTAGTACAACAAACCCCTATGCAAAATTGGGTGTTTTAGATGACCCATATATGTGCGGCATCAATCTGGTCCCGATGTTCATCCTACTCATCGAGTAGTTCATGAACTCAGCGAGTAGGATGCTATACAGACCTGTTTTGTTCGATTTCAATTGTTGGTTGTTGTTTGTTTGTGCTTTCTTAATGTTATTTTGCAGATACCATGTCCAGAAGAGGTCAAACTTCAAGAGGGGGAAGCCAAGGAGACATCCCGTGGCTCTCTTTTTGCCAAATCACCTCTAAATCATCTCAAGCCCGCGCCAAAAACAAATTAGAAGCTTTGAAGCAGAAAGAGATCCACTTACCTAATGCAGTAGACTGGGATTGGCTGGGGAAGGTTGGGCTAGAAGAGGAATTGACACCATATTTGGTGAAGGAATGAAATATGGGGGACTCTACCATCATATGTGATGGTTGGTTACAATTGTTCAAAATTCAAGAACCGGTTTTCGCTGAATTATGCTGGGAATTCTTCGCTACCATCTCATTCTGGGGTGGTAGTGAGTATTATAATCCAAATGCAATTTCCTTTTCTCTTGGTGGGGAGCTGCGACAATGCAGCATGGCTGAGTTTTCTTGGAGGGTTGGCATCTATGACCAAAGTACCATGTTAAATGAAGACTTTGAAGCTTTCTTGTAGAATTGCCACAAAGATCTCCCCGAAGCAGTGGTTGCTTCCACCTGGTGGAGTACTATTTCCAACCGGGTGTACATCCCATCTTCCGCGCAGGAGGGCCACATCCGTTCACTGATCCACCGTCTCATTCATTGCTTCGTCGCCAGCACGATTAGTATGTGGAAGGATGATGACAAGGTCCCGACCTTTGACATCTTCTATCTTTGGAGCATTATTACTCTCGATGTCTTTTGCAACCTCCCTTATTGTATAGCCAAGTATCTTGCGGATGGGGCTATTAAAGAGAAGGTGACCTCCAAAATCAATGGAGGAATGTTTGTGAAAAGGCTTGCAAAATCATTTGGGGTCTTGGATTTGCAAGAGGCGAGGGCGCTGACGGTCATTTCTCCCCCTCCATTCAACACTACGCTATATAGGAGGGCAAGGATTGTGGAGAAGTTCGGGGATTCTTATTCTATTCCACATGCTGATGAGCTGGTTATTCCCGAGGAGCCAGGACGGAGGGTGAGGCAACGGAGTGAGCGGGTACGAGAAGACTCACCGGTTATTCCGATGGAGGAAGAGAACGATGGGTGGAACCAAGTTGAGTACCGGCGATACTTTGATGATATTGGAAGAGGGGTCAATTATAATAATCAATCATTTGAATATCTCTTCCAACAAATGAATATCGCCCCGAGACCCGGACCCGGTTATCCCTACATTATGAATTGGGAGGAAAGGATGAGGAGAGGCAATGAAGGAGGAGGAAGTGGAGCTGGAGGAACCAACATGGATGAGAAAGAATGAAGAGTTCTTGTTTTGTGTTTTTATTTATTTTTGTGGTGTTTGATTTGGACAAATGTTAAACTTGGATGATTTTGTTTCTGTTAGGACTTTTATTGCTTTCACTTTTGGTTGCATATTTTTCAGGATTGGAATGTTAGGATGCATATAGAAGTTTTAAGGGTCAAGGTTCAAGTGAGGAAGTGAGGAATGTTCAAATAAGAGTGCGAAGTTTTGTCATTAAGGTTGAGTCCGTTAGAGTTAGGAGTCATAGAGAGTGTTGTTGCTGAAGTAATTAGAGGAAGAGTCACTGAATATCCCATTTCAGAACCTTAATCGAGAAGAAAACGAGCTGGACAATTTTTTTCTCAACACAGCGCCTACTCGCCGAGTGCACATATTCTACTCGGCGAGTACATGGGTAATTACGCGATATAACTGCAATTTGGCAACAAACTCGCCGAGTTCATCAACATTTTTCGAATTCCATAGTTGTTTTGGGCACTTTCATTATAGTACTTGTCCATTTTTCGTGAAGAGTCATTACTAGAGGTTTCTAGGAGCTTTGTCCTATATTTTTGAGTTATTTGCATGTCTACCACACGAGATTTTGACACCCAAGACATGGATGGGTTGTTCCCATGTCTAAAGTCAGTTGAAGATGGAGCTGAAAAGAAGAGATATCATCCTAGCGACTGCTACCACAGGGGAGTTTGTTCCAATTCTCTCTATATTTCATATTTTTATTTTTGCATGATATAAAATAAGTGTGGGGTAGGGGGTTGGTTACATCTTAGTAAATTTAGAATCTTAATATCCTAATTTAGGTCTAATTTAAAAAAAATTGCATACCAAAAATGTGACTTAGGAATTAATTTAGAAAATTTTGGTAAAAAGTAATTAGGATTCAATGTTAGAATTGTGTTAATGATTGCATGAAAACCCAAATGTTTGGTTGATCTTATATACATTATAGTGCATTTGTGTCTCCCTTATTCTAGTGAAATCATGGGACAAAAACACGACCTCGCTCAGCCCGAAGGATGCAATATGTTTAGCATCGTGTACCAGAAATGTATCCAGGAAAATTATTATCGTTAGCCAATAAAGGTTGAAGTTGAGCGCCCCTGCTTAAGCATGTAGGATTTTGAGTGAAAAAGTGAGGTACATGTTTGAAAAAAAAAGTTTGAAGAATTTTGGAGCAACTAAAGTGAAAATCAAAAGATCAAAATTCCAAGAAGTGAAAAAACTTGAAGATACCAAAAATCAAACAACAAGGTGGTGAATTCAAAGAAATCAAAGATCAAATGCCAAATAAGTGAAGAATTCCAAAGAGCTCCAATGTGGTATCATAAATTGTAATTCTAGATTATGTATGTTTGGGTTGCTCAACCAAAAATACCTTGAGGATAGGAGGTTTTCTGCGGATGGATTCGGAGGGATGCATAAAAATGAGCATTGTTCGGGATGAATGGGCGAATGTTTATGAGGATTGTGAGTATTTAGAGTATGGGGGTATTTAGGAAAATTTTAGACACAAATGCATGCGTTGCGGTCTTGGCATAATGGTTGGGTTAGATTGGAGTTGTTATATGTGGTTCTATTATGTTAAAATTCAGTTTTGCTTGGGGGCAAGCAAAAGTCAAGTGTGGGGTATTTTGATATTTGCATAATTAGTCATATGTTAGCATACATTTTTATTCATTTTAGCTAATTATGTGCATAATGTGGACAAAAGGTACTTAATAATGCTTAAATTTTGTTTTCAATCCAAAAGACATGCTTGGAAGTAAAAGGGAACAAGGAGAAGCAATTAGAGACCAAAGAATGAAGAATGAGGAACAAAAGCACACTAACTCGGCGAGTCCACGAGGCTACTCAGCGAGTACCCAAGAATATTCCCGAAGATAAGTCAAGACTCCTGGCAATACATGGATAATACGCATCTACTCGGCGAGTTGGGTGATCTACTTGCCGAGTAGCCCCTGTTTTGTGATAATTATAAATATCGAACCTTTATCCGAATTGGGGATACCTTTCTGGCTTTTGGGAGCTGCACCTGCGATTGAAGAACCCTTTGGAGAGCTAAGGAACCCTAATCTTTGATCCTTTGAAGAATCAAGGCAATTTAGGTTATACATTCCACTTAATCTTAGAATTTAAGCATGTCTAGCCTAGTTGAACTTGTTTTTGAGTTTGTTTTTACTGTGACTATGAGCTAAATTCGTTTTGTTTCTATTTGGGGAAGACCAAGTTACTCCTATGGTTTAATTATTACTTTTTGATTGATTGTTTATTGGTGATCTTATTAAATTAAGTTTGTTAAAGAACCTTATGCATTAACCACAACTATTTTCTGTTAATTGGAAGACAATTAAGCTGCATGAACATCTCTTAGTTGTTAACCTCATATGTTTATGTGAACACTTTATCATATACCTAGGAATAATGAATATGAAACTAGGATTAATAAGAAAATGGGTAAATTAATGTGTGAGCTTGTTTGAGAAACCAACAAACAAGAGGTTAATTGAAACACCAACTTGATTAACCAACTACAAATCTTATTTAATCCAAATAATTGAACTAGGGAATTAATTAGTTTAAACAATTGGCCACTGCTTGAATTGATTAATTGTCTAAGGGTTAGTAGTAATGAACATGAACCTAACCACTATAATTGGTAACCAATAGTAATTGATTTATCATATTATCATATAAATAACCATAGGAGTGAATTGGTTGGACCTAAACAAAAACTCTTTATTAAATTTGGTGAATTTGTTACTTGTCTTAGTTGTTTAGTTAATTAAGTGCTT